>NW_010973041.1:3914562-3973289 GCF_000737465.1 Haliaeetus leucocephalus
AAGACCTGGGGCTGTTGGTCGACAGCCGGCTGAATATGAGCCAGCAGTGTGCCCAGGTGGCCAAGACGGCCAACGGCATCCTGGCCTGTATCAGAAATGGTGTGGCCAGCAGGAGCAGGGAGGTGGTTGTCCCCCTGTACTGGGCACCGGTGAGGTGACACCTCGAGTCCTGGGTTCGGTTTTGGGCCCCTCGCTACGGGAAAGATGTTGAGGTGCTGGAGCGTGTCCAGAGAAGGGCAACCAAGCTGGTGAGGGGCCTGGAGCACAAGTCTTATGAGGAGCAGCTGAGGGATCTGGGGCTGTTTAGTTTAGAGAAAAGGAGGCTGAGGGGAGACTTTATTGCTCTCTACAACTACCTGAAAGGAGGTTGTAGTGAGGTGGGTGCTGGTCTCTTCTGTCAGGTGGGTGGAGATAGGACGAAAGGAAATGGCCTCAAGTTGAGGCAAGGGAGATTTAGGTTAGATATTATGAAAAATTTCTTTACTGGGAGGTTTGTCAGACATAGGAACAGGCTGCCCAGGGAAGTGGTTGAGTCACCATCCCTGGAGGTATTCAAAAAGCGTGTAGACAGAGTACTCCAGAACATGGTTTATTGGGCATGGTTCATGGTTGGACTTGATGATCTTGAAGGTCTTTTTCAACCTAAATGATTCTATGATTCTATATAATCTGTAGCTGGAGCTAATTCAGATTCTTGACAACATAATGACTGCTCTTCTTGGGAATGTTTAACAAATGTATTCTATACTATGATCTCTGTAGTCTAAGAAAGTCCTTTTCACAGGAAGAGAACAGACATCTACTTTCAGTTTTCTTTCAGGCTATGTCACAATGAATCATCTTACATGTAACAAAACCTGACACACTTCTCCCTTGCATGACTTACAGGTCACAAGGACCTTAACTTTTTTCCAGTGCTTTTCAGGACACCTCAGCTGCTATATCACAAATGTCCCAAATCCTGCTACATTGCAATCAGTGTCGTATTCCTATATAATCACAGCTATATCCATGGAAAACTCAGTTATTAATAGTGAAATACCTTTTCTGGAAGGACCTGATGCATTTCAGTGCACTGCAAGTTTGTTTCTTACTCATTTTTCCAAAGTTAGAAAAAAAAGATGCTTTTATTTTAGCTCCTTTACCTGACTCAGTTCACTTTAACCTCCATAAAACAGGCTGCCTGTAGCTGATAAGAAAACTTTTCTCTGGAAGTAAAGCCTAGGAACTAAGCACAGGTGATGAGAGGTTGTCCTGGCCTCACAGCCACTGTCAGAGCTTTTCAAGGGAATAAACAAAAATGCACACAAACATTTTTCCAATTCGTGATTCACAGTCTATAAAGAGAAAATGCTAATCATACTAATTTTCTCCTATGGGGGAAGTGATGCATAAATAATCTATTAACATGCAAGGGCCAACAGGGTTAGGCTGTTCAAACGCTGTCATTGATTTCTTCCCTTTTCCCATATGCTTACTTCTTCTCACTCAACTGATACTAAGTAGCACTTCTTTGCAGTTACGTTGTGAAAGTTTGTTCCCCTGAGAATCTCTTGGAGCCTCTGCTGTTGAAACAATAATTACAAGGAGGTGAAGTATTTGACTGATCAGCAGTAGGAGTCTGTAGGGGTCCAAAGCTGAATGACAAATGCCAATATTCACTTCAGGTTTGTTGGATCAACAAGCCAATATGGTGAAACTGATCCATCATCTTGTCACCAACTTCCCTTGCAGTCTCAGAAGCCTGCCAATTAAAAAAAAAAAAAAAAAAAAAGTAATCACTATGCATCACTCAGCAGTGATTGCAGGCACATGATAAATAGGATCTTGTGCTTTCCCTCTCTCAGCATCTGACGTCTTTTGTTTTAATTTCTACATTTTCTGAGGCTGCTGTGGATTCCAATCTAAACTTAGAGAGAAAAAAATGCACCATAAATATGCATAGTTTGGATTTGAATTACCATTCATTAACAACAGTTAAATTTCATGGCTCATTTAGAGAAGCAGGAGGCAAAATTTGGTAGGAATATAATTCTAAGTTCCAAACAGTGGGTTATTCCACTTCTTGTTCCTTTTCACTGGAAATGTTCCTGCCTGATTTTGTGAATGCAGGCTCAGAACAGAAAACAACTCAAAGCAAAACTGGACTTTTGAGAGCTCTGCCATTGCACCAGGCGTGTTCCAGCTCTAAACTCAACAGCACAATACTGGCACCTGCATGCTTGGAGTATAAATATTGTTATAAGAATAAAATAGCTAGACTCAGTGCTTGCACTTGCTTAAATCCTTCCTAAAGTTTAACTGCACTAAGCTGATCAGTCTGTAAAATCTATCCCTGATAAACTCTGTCCTTTTCCTTTTTTTTTTTTTTTCCCACAAGAGAAGGAGTGCCTTGGGATCACTCTGCAAGAAAGCATTTCTTTGAGTATTTGCTCATATTTTGTACTTCATACTCCTTCTGCTAGATTTGTACCTCAGGTCCAAAAGGCTAAATGTTAGTAAAGTGAATGTTTGCAGAAAGATTTTTCTATTCAGTAGTGCAAGACTTTTTTTTCAGAAGCTATCAGATAGCATTAGCACAAAAGCAGGAAACAAAACGGCATGTGGCACATGTAATTGCTCCCAACTAAACAGCACCTGCTCTATAATAGTGAGCCTTAGAGAAAGAAGCATTTAAAACAAAATAAAAAGTCAAATATTTGCAAAGAGAATATGAGAAGATGGCAATCTGCTCAGTGGTACTTCGCATCCAGAAAAAAGGTAAAATACAGGCAAAACCCACCATTGTGAACTACTGGTTCTATAACATCCTCAGATGAGTTCTGCCATTCTGTGGCTTAATTTATCAACAGGGAAGTTTCAGCCTCTTTTATTAAAGGAAAGTGTTGCCCCTCTGTATAACACTTCAATAACAGCACTCTAAAGCATAGCCCAAATGGGTAAAAGTAAGATGAAAACTTGAAGGGTGAGTTTTCCACAAATGGAAATGCCACTGTAAAACTGATTTTTCAAATAGCTTCTTCCATTAATGTCCCAGATTGTGCAATGGCAGGTGGTGTATGCTTTTAAAACACATTGTTGGGAGACCAGAGTCCCTAATGCAATCATGTGTAATACTGATGATGTTTTGGCTTTAATATAATGCATCCCTCATGATCTATTGAGTTGAAATAGGTAAGCTAAGTGGAAATTATGAATTTATTTATATATTTACATTCTGGCTGAATGGGAGGTTTTAATGTAAGAATTAAAATGTAGCCAGCAGGAATCCAAAACTGAGATCTGAATACTAGGTATTGGGTTTTTGCCTTTTATATGATTAACAGGAAATTATCAAGACAGCATAAAAGCTTTCCTAGTCTCTTTCAAACATCTGACAACCACCACAACAAGCAGGATTTACTTTTAAAGTGAGCATACATTTAA
The DNA here is from genome assembly GCF_000737465.1 of Haliaeetus leucocephalus. Taxonomy (NCBI): domain Eukaryota; kingdom Metazoa; phylum Chordata; class Aves; order Accipitriformes; family Accipitridae; genus Haliaeetus; species Haliaeetus leucocephalus. The sequence goes on from NW_010973041.1 coordinate 3,917,989, forward strand.
ATATCCACAGACCAAGCAAAGTACAATGAGCAAACAGCAGCCTTAGAAAATAAGAAATCCTCCATTCTGAAGTCCCGATAGCGGTTGTCCATGCTGCAAAAGATGTTCACAGTTGGATACTGGAAATGTTCCACTGTTTTCTGAACCTCTGCTTAAAAATTTCAAAAGGCAAACAAATAAAATACAAAAAAAAAAAAAAAGAAAGAAAAGGAAAAATTCTAGCTACAGAGGTATATGTTTATGGATTTTTTATTTGCTACTTAGAAATATAATTTAAAAACAGCAGCTTAAAAGAAAGCCAGCATGTTACTGCTATACTGTTTGGCTTGTTTCACAAGGAACTTTTAAATTGGATCAGAGTGAATGAACACATGGAATACATAAACATATTTAAAAATCTACATTAATATTTTCTCCCTGCTACGGTTACATAGCTTTATGGATTTCAAATTCAAGCTTAGATAAAAGATTTCAAACATTTTAGGAAAACTTATCTCTTGTTGGATTTAACCCTGCAATTGAGTTTTATAACACCTTCTCCTCAATAATTTTCTTAACTAATAATAAATAAGTACTTTAAAAATGTATGCTCTCTAGACACATGAAGACTTTGTATGAAGAATAAAAGCTATGGAATCAAACCTTCATTTTTAGTGTGTACACTGAAGCCAGCTCTGAATCTTCTGTTTGTCACTGTGCTTCTAAATATCACTAATGGATTTAACACTATGGCCAGACCTATACCCATGAGCACAGCAGACACAAAGTACAAGAAGCTAGAGAAGGACTGAAAACCAGTCATTAGCATGCAGGAAGTTGTACTCAAGTACTTAAGCAGAGAAGACCACCACATTTCATCATGGTAGCACTGGTAGCAGTCTGCTTTGCCAGTGCAAACCTGCCTGTTTGCTCCTTTCAACTCTAATACACCAACCTGTACTAAAATATAATGCATTGCAGTTGCATCTTAAATGCATGCTACCCTACTCTTCTTTGCTTCATTTTCATATATCACTTCCTCCTTTTCTTCCCTCCCTTCCTTCCTCCCTTTTTCCTTTCTTGAAGAACAGTCACTACCACATTGCTTTTGGTTGCTTTCTGGCTTCTCTGTAGGTAGCCATGGTATGATTTTATATATAGCATGTTCCCAGAAGCATGGAGTAAGTGGCATGGCCAGCAAAGGGTAGAGTAATCTCAGTAGGCTCTGTGTTTTATTAATTGAATGCACTATACTCTGGCTGCATTTTGGGTAGGTAATTGCATTGTATTTCTAATGCAATGAAATGAAGAAAGAAGAGAATTTAGCAATTAGCAGTGAAATGAGTAGTGACTCATTCTTGTCAAGTGACAAGCAGTAACCTTTTACTAACCTTTTGAGACAGGACTAGGAAATAAAGTTCTTCTCCCGCTTGTGTTCCCAAGGGTTGTATCTTTATGACAGCGACTAGCAAAACAATTCTAAAGAAGATGTCCCTTTTTTCTTTTTTTTTTTTTAATCTAATTTTCAATAATGGTGTGTGGACACTTAAACTGTTAAACTAATCATGCATTAACGTGTATTTAGTTTTTGTCCTGTTGTGGCAGTCAGTAATGAATCTTCCTCATACCTGTGCACTGGATGTGACCTAGTAAGTTACATTTTTTACAGCGCAGAGTTACACTACTAAATGGCCTTTTAAACAACTATGTGGCATATAATTTAAGTAATCAACTTTGTACATTATTTGAAAATCTGATACTACGATACATGTTTTAGCAACTGCATTAGTGGTGTTTGCACCTAACAGTCATAGACACAGAAGACAAAGACAAGTGTTATAGTTTGCTATCATTTCTCTGTTCATTGAATGATGTCCATATGTGCAATTCATTTTTCACAGTAAAGATCACTGTGCCACTACAGCTAATAAGACAGTTGTTACACTTATTTTTGAAGCTACCCTTTAGGACTTTACCCTATTCAAAAGTAATAAATGCTAATAATGCTGGTAATACAGGTGGTGTTTTTTTTCATTTTAAAGGACTGAGTGTTTCTACTTGGTATGATTTATCTGATTTGACTTTCAGATGAAGATTTTAAAAATATTTTCTGATTGTTTAGCTTTAGAGCTGAAAAAGCTAGTAACAATGAATAATTTATTGAATGAAGTTAACATGTTTTCCAGCTTACTGAATATTTATATGAAAATCCTGATTCCCTTGAACGTGTTCAGTATTTGAATTTACCCATGGATTAAGTGTGGGCTCCCAGTGGTGTCTTTTTAAATACTCAGACCCAAGTTATGTTACTTATGACCGATCAGATAGCATAATTTCACTTTGGGTTCTTTAAGCATGCATTCAAATGGTTTTCATCTGTACTGTTTTGTACACAAAATGTAAAATTAGTCCTTTGAGGCTTCAGCACCACATTTTGCCACTTTGACTTACATGGTTCCCCTGTTCATACGGATTAAGACCTTACTTTATGACAAACTGAGCTTCTTGCAAAGTAAGATACTGCTCATTACAAACCATGACTCAGGCTGAGGATGCGCTAGCTTGATGTAGCTCTGGCACCTGAAGGTAGCTACCCCTCCGGCCTGACAGGAACTGTGTGTCAAGGTCCCTAGGTGCCACAGCTCTGACCCTGATGTATCAAAACACACCACTGCTGTTTTCAGCCTGTCCTACAGGAAGGACAAGGGAGGCAGTGACTGAGGATGGACACACACTAGTCCACCTCCTCTCTTTATGCTGTGGACAAATAGGTATGGGAAAGGTCCAAGATGTTCCACGCAGCTTTCCAGGACTTGCTGGTCCCTAATACTGCCTACTCAGTAGTAAGTAAGTAGTGATCCTCAGTCCTGCCCTTGGAGCAACTTCTGCCCCTTCACAGTCATGTTAGGAATGGTGTAACAATAATACTGTAAAGTAAATGTGTGGCATCCCATTCTGTTTTCAGCTGAAGACCAATCTTTGAGTGATTTCCATACCAATAGGGGTCTCACTGATGTAAGGCAAAAATTCTTTAAATTTGCAGTTTCATTGGAGAGTTGTATGGCCAAGTAATTTATACATTATAGTTAGACTTCAAAAATCATTTGTGGGAATTGTACACCCAAAGATATAGATATTATAAAAGATTAAAACACAGGTTGGGCCTTTAGACTTCTGCATTCTTCATACACCTCACCTCCTCACGTCCTCATCTTTGTGACAGCCAGGTTGGCCACCTGTTGTGGTTTAATCTCAGCTGGCAACTAAGCCCCACACAGCCACTCGCTCATTCCTCGCTGGTGAGATGGATAAGAGAAGTGGAATGGTAAAAGTGAGAAAACTCATGGGTGAGGTAAAGAAAGACAGTTTAAGAGGTAAAGCAAAAGCCACACATGCAAGTAAAACAAGAGCAGGAATTCATTCACCACTTCCCATGGGCAGGCAGGTGTTCATCCATCTCCAGGAAAGCAGGGCTCCATCACACCTAATGGTGTCTTGGGAAGACAAGCGCTGTAACTCTGAACGTCCCCCCCTTCCTTCTTCTTCCCCCAGCTTTATATGCTGAGCATGACATCATATGGTCTGGAATATCCCTTGGGTCAGCTGGGGTCAGCTGTCCCGGCTGTGTCCCCTCCCAACTCCTTGTGCACCCCCAGCCTACTCGCTGGTGGGGTGGGGGGAGAAGCAGAAAAGGCCTCGACTGTGTAAGCACTGCTCAGCAGTAATGAAAACATCCCTGCATTATCATCAACACTGTTTCCAGCACAAATCCAGAACATAGCCCCATCCTAGCTACTATGAAGAAAATTGACTCTATCCTAGTCAAACCAGCACACCATCTCTCAGAAACACGGCTTGAGTAATATGCGTTGGTCCCTCTTCTCTGCAAAAGCTGGGTAAAACTGGAACCATGACAAATGTTTGACTTATTAGAAGCACCATAAGAAAGCTTGTTACCATAATTTTCATGCTAAAAAAAATGTACAACAGGCCTTTCTTCTGAAAAGACAGATTTTAATCAAACTTGACCCTTCATGGAGCTAATGCAGAAATTTCTACACTCTGGATATCCACAATATCCCATACATTCAGATATGCTCAAACTCACAGCTAAGGCTCCCTGTGTTGAAACTATTCTAACCATTTTATTTTTTTTTTAAATACCAGTTATTGCTTGTATAGCAAATATTTAAAAAAAAAGAAAAGTATTCACCAGATATTTTAGAGCATGAGGCCTCAACAGTTATCAAACACAAGGCCAAACACAGGCTTTCCACAGAAAATTTGCTCTTTCTGAAACCATCAAAACAGCTATTATCTTTCCCAGGTGAATGAGTCCAAGTTTTGTTTTTGACATTATGAGACACTAAAAAATTATTTCCAGATTTGACAAAATTTGTATTTTTAAAATCATTTCAGCATCTAAGAAGGAGGGAGAAAGAAGATAAGAGAATTAGAGAATGGCATGGGAGAAGCATGGACTCAAAACTACCAAGGATTTCCACATTTTGAAAAATGGAAGCCCTCTGGAGAAGAAAGAGGAAAGACTACTGGTTAAAGCCATGCCAGGACAGAAAAAAAAGGTCATCTGATAACCAGGTAAATAAAGCATCTTCAAACCATTGGAAAGTCACTAGAAAGTTACAGTAGTTTGAAGATGTTAGTCATCCTTACTGACTTTGTAAGCCTAACAGCAACTTAAAAGACCTCTGGACTATTGCCAACAGAAAAGGATCTTCACCTGGTTTTATTCTTTCTTTCCTCTAGTGATTCAAAATGATAGAACTGAACTGGGTAAAACAGTTTAATTGAGGTAGGAGCTGCTTGTTCCTGGGATACTCAGCACACAGCCTTACCAGAGCCTGAACGCACACCTTCCAGAGACCCGGGAGGCAAAAAATTGTTTTTTTTCTCAGTTGGGTTAGTTCACTGTCATCTGTAGCCAGGAAAGTGAAAAAAAATAGTGTGATATTTCTGATCTGATCAAAACAAAACAAATAAAGAAAAAAGAAGAAACATAAAGCTTACATGAGAGTCTATTTTTGTGACATTTTTAGTACATGTTTACAGATTCAGGATATTCAACACATTGTTGGATAAAAACCCTTCGTCCAAGCCCTTTATAGAATCTCCATTCCTAACAAAATAAGAGACTGAGAAATCTGGTGCTAAAAGCAACATGGTGTTTTAAAAGCAGCATTTTGTGTTAGCAAAACAGGTACCCAGTGTTCTGATTTCAACCTATTTCATGGTTCTTCTGGGGCATTTTACTTCTCCATTTTAAGATATATATTTAGGAGTTGCTAAAATAGATCCCAGACTCTAGTTTTAATGCAGCTTGACAAATGTATTGTCATGTGGAATAATTGCATGGAGTTCAAGGGTATTCACTTTTGGAAGGAAAACATGAACTCTGCCAGATAATTTGGTCAGATGCAGAAAGAGCTAACTGGTTTGGATCATGGAGTTGTGATAAAACAAATTGCATGTGATAGTGGTGATATTATTAGTAACCTCTACAGTATTGCCAATTAATTGTAACAGGAGTTAGCTGAAAGCAGAACACTCCTGATGTAAACTGTACACAATGCCTGACAATATAATCTGAACAGAAGCAGATAAATTTCTTAGTATATTTACCTTCTTGTATAATGATGAGATTTTGAGGTGGAACATTGTGTTGAGGTTCATCTTAATAGATGGAGAATGTATTCAAGCATGATCCCAAGACATTAAGAAAAAAATTTTCTTTTGCCTAAAGAACTGGGTGCAAGCAGAACTTCCTCTAATAGCTCTCTTTCCAGTTAGACCAGACTGGGTCTTGTTATTGGAAGCTGTATGATTGAGGAAACAGTGCCTGTGATGAAAAAAATCACAGAGGTCATTGCAGAGGAAACTAATCCCCAGCTTTAAATAAATGAGAAAATAAATTTTTTACTTCTAATTTTTGTTTTGGAGTATTCTTCTTTGCCAAATTGGTATTGCTTTAATTCTTAGTAATCAAACACTTTTACTAACAAATACCTTGATAATTAAAACCACAGGCACGTTAGTAAGATTCAATGTAATGCATCCAACTGAAAAAAACCCAAAACAAAACAACACAAAAGCTTCAACTTTCTAAAGTGCAGCATATATTGTTCACTGCATAACAGAACCATTCTAATTTTGTATTGGGAACACAGAACTTTTCCATTTATTTTAAGTTGAGGCAAGACATTGCTAGAGAAAGCTGACTGCCTGCATGAAGATGGCTCTATGAAGAATAAAAGTTGAACTCAGGGAGGAAATGGTGAATGGAGCTCTCAAATATTTTTATATGTGTACTTGTATAAATGTAGATATGAGAAAAAAGAAGCAAAAGTCACATCAGTCAATCATTTTCTGGGATGTTGTTAGATCATCAGCACTGGTTCTATACTATATGTTATATACTATGTACTATATACTACATACTATATACTATATGCCATATGCTCTATACTATATATTACATACTAATCATATACCACATACCACATACCATATATTATATCCTATATCCTATATACTTAGCAGAGAAGAAAGAAGAAGAAGAAAGAAGAAGAAAATTTTTTTTGGCTGAGTTCTTAGCAATGATCTGTTAAAAAAGAAGAGAAACGTGCATATATAGAAACAGATCTAATACAACAGCATATTACTCCTGGCACCAGGGTTAAGTCATAAAAACCATGTTGCTTTGTGAGTAGCATGCTTCATTCTGTCCTACAATTTCTTTACTGCACTGGCAGATTTTGTTATATTCAGTTGCACTGACATAAATGTAGAGTAATTTTCATTGGTGACACCACTTCATCAAGTTTACAGTGGAGTAACTGGGATCAAAATGTGAACCCTACTTTTACTGCAACTAGCTAAGGAATAATAGAAACAGAAATGTGAAAGAACTAGAGATCTGTGCATAATGTTCTGCAACTGCCAGGTAAGTTACCATACTGCACCAGAAGGAACAGTCTCTCCTTGTCTCCAGCACAGGCCAGCAGAAGCTGCTGCAGAGAAGACGGTTACTAGCTCTAGAATAAACTGCTCCCAGAGAACATGTGTCTCTAAGTCTTATTAAATACAGGCTGAAGTCTGAGTTTCAGTCCTAGTAAATGTTGATTTGTTTTCCTTTTTTGTTATCTTGGCTTTTGGGGGGCGCAGGGTGGGCAGTTGTTGGGTTTTTTGCCTTTTTCCCCTTTTTGATCCTGCTTGTTAGAATTCTTGTTCCTTAGACTAAGGAATGTCAGAAGTAAATGACACCTGCCCATCTCCCCACAGAAAGTATCCCATGGGTCTTCATATGTTGGATTGATTTCAGTTATTTGCACTATGAATATATGGGTATGTGTAACTAATTAAGAGACTTTTGGATGGAACCAATCTTGAGAAGATGCAGCTGAGGTAAAAAAAAAATTGTGCCATTATGCTCTCATCTTCAGTCTTTCTTCATTTCCTTAGCTTTCATATTTCTTTCACTCTGCACAAGACTTAGAGAATTCTGTATGTGTTTACAGATGTAAAATGGTATAAGGAATTTCAGCTCTTTGGGGAGTAAGGAAAAAACTATGGCTCTGTGCCAGCTATATGGGTATTGACAATGTTGAGGTTGACATCTCTTTGGGTCTGACTTCCACCATCATTTTAATGTGCAATGGTTTACATGTCCCCAGAATAGATGTACCTTGGCATAAATAACACTCTTTACTGAATTTTCTTCCATTATGTTTTTATATCCTCCAGTCTTACCTCTGAACTGATAGTCACAATTTGTGAGTCTGAGTGAATCACCTGGAAACAAAGGTGCGTATACATTGCAAATGGAACTGTCTTCCCTGTGACATAAACATATACAGTGTAGATTTATAGCAGGTTTATTGGATGATGAACTACAACTGAAATATCCTGATTTCGATGCTGCCTCCTACATCTTAAAACTTCTGTCAAACTACTTTTACAGGTAGAGACTTAAGGCTTTCATCCAGCTACTGCTCCTATGGCAACTTCACTGCTACTACATTTGCATTTTACCTAATGTGCATAATAGAACATATGGGATTGATCGAGAATCTGTTTTTATTACAGAATTCTCAGTGTGGGATGGGGAAATTTAAGGATTTCTGCCTATCCAACTAGCTCAGGTAGAAAAGAACTCCCCCAAAAAACTTATTTTTAAAAATGGAAAAAAAATCTCTGGCTTCATCAGAGTAACCTACAGTTGTTCAGTAAATAGTGAGTTCCAAAGGACATATGCTAAGTAATTGTCAAATAAAAATTTTACAGGAAGCACAATATTTATGGTACTAGTGCAAGGCATCACTGCTTGCAGAACAGCAAGACGTCAAAGTGACTTGATTTCTACAGCTGGGGATATTGGATAGAGGTTGTATCAGCCTGTGTACTCTTCATGTTATCACCTTTAGAAGATTAACTGTATGCAGAAAAAATGTCAGAGTGAAGGGTATTTATCAAGTCATTCCAAGCCAGGTTTCTGGGAAAATGAATTAATACTTGTGCCACCAATTCAAAATATCATTTCATTTTCAAACATGGTAGATAACAGACCAACTATCTGTAGATTCACCCTGACACTGAAAATAGTATCAGGGAAAGACAGTGAACCTACAGACTGCAATCTTGTACGGCAGGGGAAGGAATTCCCTCCTGACCCTTCACATTGATTTGCTTGCTCCCTGAAAAACAAATGTGATTATCTCCTTATTTTAGCTTTAGCTTTTGTTACTATCAATGTTAATAGTACATATAATCTGAGTCAGTTTAAAGATCTAAACATCCTTATTCTTGGTGTTTCCTATTGTACTAAATTTGATTATGGGTGAGATATTCTTCCCATTCCCTTTATGCAAATATGTCATGAGGAGGACACTTTATTAGAGCAGAGCTTTTGACTGCCTGTGTTTATTACTTTGTTTTTAAATGCTGTGAATACGTCCTTCCTTCAAATCTCTGAGATGATGTTTATATTGCAGAGTGATCATTCTTTAAAGAAATAAACATTTCTTTATTGTTTCTACTTTTTATTTCCACTTAGAGCCAGCCACTCTAACTCTTCTTTCAGCAGGACCTGAACACAGTCCTTCAGATCTTCCACCAAGCACCCATTTTGATGTGTCTTTAGAACAGGATACTGAGAAATAGTTAGAGATCAGTGACCCTCACACAGTCTCACATAACAGAGTACGTACATCTTGTGCTCTATGTAGGTCCAGGAAACATTAATAACATGCTTAGCCTTACACTGATAAGACTTTTTGGTTGCTCACCATTTGGTGAATGATCATAATCCTAAAAAAAGTAGTGGTCTGGCTCCTCAGATGTTCATCTTAGGACCCAACTTAAACGCCTCTATGCAAATGCATGTAGCATGAGGAATAAAGAAGAGGACTTAGAGACATGCGCAGGCCTGTAGGGCTATGATCTTACTGGCATCACAGTGACGTGGTGGGATGGTTCCTATGGCTGGAATGTTGGAATGGAAGGATACAGGCTCTTTAGGAAAGACAGGCAGGAGACACTAGGAGGCGGGTGTTGCCCTCTATGTCATTGACCAGCTGGAGTGCATGGAGCTCCACCTGGGGATGCAAAAGGAGCTGACTAAGAGACTATGAGTCAGGATTAAAGGGAGGGCAGGGACAGGTGATGTTATAGTGGAGGTCTGCTACAGACCACCTGACCAGGAAGGCTGACTGGATGAGGCCCTTTATAGACACATGAGGTCCTCACATTCACAAGCCCTGGTCCTCATGGGGGACTTCAACCACCCTGGTATCTGTTGGAGGGACAACACAGCAGGACATAAGCAATCCAGAAGGTTCCTGGAATGCGTTGATGACAACTTCCTTCTCCAAGTGATAGAGACACCATGAGGAAGGGTGCTGTGCTGGACCTTGTTCTTACCAGCAAGGATGGGATGGTGGGGAATGTCAAGCTCAAGGGCAGCCTTTGCTGCAGTGACCATGAAATGGTGGAGTTCAAGATCCTTAGGGCTGGGAGGAGGGTACAGAGCAAGCCCACTACACTGTACTTCAGGAGAGCAGACTTTGGCCTCTTCAGGGATCTGCTTGGTAGAGTACCACGGGATAAAGCCCTGGAGGGAAGAAGGGCCCAAGAAAGCTGGTTAATATTCAAGGATCACCTCCTCCAAGCTCAGAAGCGATGCATCCCAACAAAGAGCAAGTCAGACAAAAACACCAGGAGGCCTGCATGGACGAACAAGGAGCTCCTGGACAAACTTAAACACAGAAAGGAAGCCTACAGAGGGTGGAAGCAAGGAGAGGTAGCCTGGGAGGAATACAGATAAATTGTCCAAGCAGCCAGAGATCACATTAGGAAAGCTAAAGCTCTGATAGAATTAAATCCAGACAGGAACATCAAGGGCAACAAGAAAAGCTTCCGTAGGTACATTGGTGATAAAAGGAAGACAAAGGAAATTGTGGGTCCTGTCTGGAAGAAAATGGGAGACCTGTGTACCTGGGACATGGAGAAGGCTGAGGTACTCAAAGACTTTTTTGCCTCATTCTTCACCAGCAAGTGCTCCAGCCACACCGCCCAAGACTCAGGAGGCAAAGGCAGTGACTAGGAGAATGAAAAACCTCCTACTGTAGACGAAGATCAGGTTTGAGACCATCTAAGGAACCTGAAGGTGCACAAGTCCATGGGAGATGCATCTGCAGGTCCTGAGGGAACTGGCAGATGAAGTGGCTAAGCTGCTATCCATCATATTTGAGAAGTCGTGGCAGTCTGGTGAAGTTCCTACTGACTGGAAAAGGGAAAACAACCCCCATTCTTAAAAAGGGAAAAAAAGAAGACCTGGGGAACTATAGGCCAGTCAGTCTCAACTCTGTGCCCAGCAAGATCATGGAGCAGATCATGCTGGAAATGATGCCAGGGAACATGGAAAATAAGGAGGTGATTGGTGACAGCCAACATGGCTTCACTCAGGGCAAATTTTGCCTGACAAATTTGGTGGCCTTCTACAACGGGGTTACAGCATTGATGGATAAGGGAAGAGCATCTGACATCAGCTACCTGGACTTGTGCAAAGCATTTGACACTATCCTGCATGACATCCTTGACTCTAGATTGGACAGACATGGATTTGATGGATGGACCACTCTGTGGATAAGCCATTGGCTGGATGGTCATACTCAAAGCGTTGTGGTCAACATCTTGATGTCTGAGCGGAGAGCAGTGATGAGTGGCGCTCCTCAGGGAATGGTATTGGGACTGGCGCTGTTTAACATCTTTGTCAGCAACTTAAGTGCCCCCTCAGCCAGTCTGCCGATGACACCAAGCTGTATGGTGCGGCCAACATGCTGGAGGGAAGGGATGCCATCCAGAGCAACCTTGACAGGCTTGGGAGGCGGGCCTGTGTGAACCTCATGAAGTTCAACAAGGCCAAGTGCAAGGTCCTGCACCTGGGTTGGGGCAATCCCAAGCATAACAAATACAGGCTGGGTGATGAGTGGCTTGAGTGTAGCCCTGTGGAGAAGGACTTGGGAGCATTGGTTGACAAGAATTTCAACATGACCCGGCAACGTATGGTTGCAGCCCAGAAAGCCAACTGTATCCTGGGCTGCATCAAAAGAAGCGTAATCAGCATGTCAATGGAGATGATTCTGCCCCTCTACTCTGCTCTTGTAAGACCCCACCTGGAGTACTGCATCCAGCACTCAAGCCCCCAACATAAGAAGGACAGTCCAGAGGAGGGCCATGAAGATGATCAGAGGGCTGGAGCACCTCTCCTATGTAGATATGCTGAGAGAGTTGGGGTTGTTCAGCCTGCAGAAGAGAAGGTTCCAGGGAGACTGTATAGCAGCCTTCCAGTACTTAAAGGGGGCCTACAAGAAAGGCAGAGCAGGACTTTTTACAAGGGCATGTGGTGATAGGACAAGGGGTAGCAGTTTTAAACTGAGAGAGAGTAGATTCAGGTTAGATGTAAGGAAAAAATTCTTTACTGTGAGGGTGGTGAGACACTGGAACAGGTTGCCCAGAGAGGTTGTGGATGCCCCATCCCTGGAAGGCTGGGTTGGATGGGGCTTTGAGCAACTTGGTCTAGTGGATGGAATCCCTGTCCATGGCAGGGGGATTGGAACCAGATGATCTTTAAGGTCCCTTCCAACCCAAAATCTTCTATGATTCTATGTTATGCAGAGAGGCTGGATATGAAGCTGATTTAAAGGGCAGAAATATATGGGCATCAGAAAGGCTATTATAGTTTGGGTCTGCTTCAGAAGTGTTTACCTTAGAATGATATCACAGGAAATAAATGTGCTTTCTTATATGGAAATGGGGATCCTTTATCTGGGGAGCAGAGAACATATACTGCTTCCTGACAGAGTAGGCCACAGACTAAGGCCACACTTTATTTCACACAGTCAGTGTTGCCAAACACAGTCTATTCCCACTCAGGGTTCAAGAGCCATGTAATAAGCTATAGGTGGACTTATTTTCATATCTCTGTCCCACATCAGACTAAAGATTAGCAACAACTGTGGGTTTGCATAGGGAAGAAATAGCCTTTTCATACTAACAGTAAAACATATTATTATTGAGTCATTTCTGAAGATGTAAGGTTGTCCATTAACATTTTCATTGTATTCAAGAACAGTATCCAAGTATCAGCTTAGTGAGTGAGATTTAAATAAGAAATAATGTTAACTATGTTAACTTTGATGGAAACAATGAATTTGGAGGTAGTTCTTCTTAATTACATTTATATAAATGCATATAAATGACAGTGATTTCTACAGAGCTCAAATATATTTACTGAGTTCTGAAATAAAAATTTTGCTTCTTCTGCTGGTTTTCTCTAACAAAATCCATTCAGATTATCCAGGTTAAGTATTCAGGTAAGGCAAATCAGTTCTTGATGTTGAACATGGAATAGCTTATTTACTCCAGGTGTTTTTCCTATCTTTGATTCATCATTGTACCTACCTTTACAAAAAATAATTAACTGGTGATCATTTGTTTGCTACACATAGCCTTTCTAGCCATGTTCCTTAAGCAACTGTCACATCTTAACTCTTGATGAATCTTCACTTGAAATCACATGATAATAAGGAGATTCAAGGATCATTTAAAATCCTCAAATCTTGACTAGCCATAGTAACATAGGCAAATATATATGAGACTTATTAGCTGTGAAGAGACAAAGAATTACAAAAAAACCTCTGCACCTATGTACAAATGCAGGAAGTGGGTAAATAGGAAGGAGTATTACTAAGTAAATGTTTCCAGAGTGAGGGAAAAGGTCACATTGTATGTTTAAGAAAATGAATTTTGGATATAGATGGGTGAAGACCTTAAGTCCACGGTTAGTCAGGCTGAAGGCAGACATGGATTTGCTGCGTTGTATGTAAGTAATAGCACATACAACATATAATAAAAAATGATAACAAAACCAAACCAGAAAAACAGAGTTAAAACTAAAATAACACCCTTTCAAAACTCAGTTGTTCATGCAAGATTATTCTGAGCTATGCAAGCCAGTCCTAATTGCCCCCCTGCCATCCTCCAGGAAGGAAAAGTATCATTAATAGACAACAAACGTGTCTTCAAGCGCTTCCGAAAGTTACACTTCTAACAGTGACCCATCTAGCTTTCTCTAAATGGACTGCTAACCACATTACATCTTCACTGAGAGCCACTGAACCAGGCAACCAAGTGCTGGACAGCAGGATGCCACATGCCTGCACTTCCATGGAGTGTAATTTAGGAGTACCAAGCAGCTTTGCTAGGGTAAGAGGTGACTGCTCCCATCACCAAGAATTTTCTGCATAGTCCATTTATTGCTGGTTCTGTCATCTTCTGGTTCTATTACTTAGATGTAAAACATAACTCCAGTTTCCTGTTCAGGAAAGTTGAGGTATTCATATATTTGACAGGATAACCAAATAAACTGTGTTCCATAAAGATTTTTAAATCTCTCTTGAATTCAGAATTATTTATTTTGTCTTTTAACAGCAAAATTTGCCCTTTAAAAAACACTAACAAAATGGCATAGTCACTATTCCTTCAGAAATATTGATCACTGTGTCTTTAATAATTTACTTTCATCACTGCATCCAACATTACTGAATATATTAATGCTTATGTAAACACTGAACATTCGTAATAGGTTTAATCTCCCTTACAATCTTTTAGGGATTGTTCTGTAGTGTCTCTGATGAAGAGCACTGCTTTTCCCCTGACATTATTTTGATTTACATACTGTGTTCATAATACTTAATTACATTAGCATAATGGGGGGGGGGCTTTTTAACGGAATACAGTTCTTCCCTGTCCAGATTGTTATGGACCTTTATACTGCTCTTTTTTTTTTTTCTTTTTCATGCTTTAACATTTAAAAATAATACAAAAATGATAGCATCATGAAAAGATGCTGCCATCAGTGATAGCCTGCAAGAAAGATATTATAAATAGCAAAAAATAATGCAACTGTGATTAGGCTGCAAAAGTATCAGGAGTCAACACAGTAAAATCTGTCTGCAGGATATATAACGATATCTGAGGTGTAGTCTGTTGATTAGGACCAGCAATTTCAAGGTGTCCATGGTTCTAATTCAGAAGACATATTCAGTCTCCGCACTTGTTTATCCCCTGTGTGACCTTATATACATCACAGCAGCTCAACTTTTGGAAGGAAATTCCCATTTTAGGTGCTTCAACTTTTTGACTTCCATAGATGAATGATTTCCAGGGATCCTGAGAGCTGAGAGACAGCCCCGTTTAAGGCTCTCATTCAGTGTCGACTGCTGCAGGCATGTTCAGGTATCTCCAGATCTCCATAGCTCAGACATTTTTTTAGTCTTCAGTGCTGAGCTCTTAACCAGGGACGTGAACTGGACTGAAGAGTCCTTTTACTCCAGGCAGATCTCTTCTCTGTGCAATGTCAGTCTTCCTCCGAGCATGTAGCTCCTCTCTGTCCTCTCACAGCTGGTGTTTCCCCTCTTGCTTTTGTACCCATGACATAAGATTGCCTTGCAACTCCTGTGTAAAACAAGCCATGGCTTTGTCCAACATTGCCACCTCTATATTAAAACTGTGTCTCTGAAACAACTTAGGTACTGTAATTTAACTTCTTAGAAAACCTCCTTCTACCTTTTATAGAAATTACTCTTGAGGCAGTCACCATGTTCTCATTTCACCTGAATTCAGCAGCTCCTACTAGGATTAAGGAGTTAAACATGCCTGCAGATGACAGAGTAGACTCTTAAGAGTGTTCAGAATACTAAATCAGTATTTCTACCTCACAAAAGTGATTTCAAAAGAGTATGAGCTAATAGATCCAAGCACGTTTTCAAGACCAATAGCCATAAACTTTGAAAGCTACTCCTTCTGTGCATACAGTTTGAAAAGATGGATTTTATTTGACCAGTACACTGGAAATACAGTATCATCTACATAAATGGTGGAAAATCAATATTTCTACATAAAAATACTCAGTTAACCAATCCCTCTTAAAATGACAGGAGATTTTTAAATATAAGGAAGGAAACAGAGCAAATCTGAAAGCAATGGAAAAAGAAGCATGCCTGTGAGGAAGTTCTTATGTGACAGTAACCTGCCTTGTCCCTTGCTGAGGACAACCATGTCTTTATAAACATTTTTACATGACACCATGTACTGGAAATTTACTGAACAGGGAGAAGAGCTCTTTAAAGCTGGCTCAGAAGAGACTGTTTCATCTTACACACTTCATATGGCGTCAGCTGAGGGGCTGAGCCTGAGGTTAGACTGAGGAAAAGAAGGTTATATGTATGAAGAAGCTGGAAGAAGATCCTTTGATACTCAGGCCAAGATTCAAGACAGAAGAATGAAAAATAGCAGCATCTCTCAGAGCAAATTACGTATGTGTCACGTTTAGGTCACAAGCAAAGGACCCATCCTGGTTCCTCAGGACAGAGTATTTAGGGGGCAAAAGTGCCTCTATGGTATCTTGTCAGCTTCTTACTTTAATAGTTGCCAAGAGGCCAATTGAGCTATTAACATATGGCAACACAGCTCTGAGGCTGCACTAGATTATGGCTGTATCCATACTTCCAGCAGCTAGGAATTACTAGAGCATAGAGAGTTACTGGCTATCTCCGTTTCTGCCATAAATACTTTAAGAAGGAGAACTATTTCACAGGGAGTTTCTACAGGGTATGCCTCATGGACTACATCTGTTGGATCAAAGAAGATGCATTGTGGTATTTTATGTGCAGATTCCTACCTCAGAAATATGGGAAAATATGCAGAACAGTGGCCCTGCCATGGCTGAATGAACTTGAAGTTGTCACAGCCCTGTAATCTTGAGCAACATCAGGTGTGCAGCAGAGCTCAGGTTCCCCTTTTTCAGCAGGTCTGTAGCTTTCAACAATATTTTCCAACTCTTTATGTGCAGCCCAGGGTCCAGCCTACTTGATGACAAGAGCAAACACATTACATTTACAGTAAAGGTCCCTTATTTTTCTAGAAGAACTAAAAGAATACTAAGTAACACCATTTATGCAGTATCTCAAATAAAGTGCATTGGCAAGGCTTTTAATGGTGCAATTCTCTGACTATTAGAAATAAAGTGTACATTACCCCCCATCATTTTACTCCAATACATGAAGCATTTCTAGACACATACATATGCTTTGGGCAGCTAAGGAGAAAGGTGTTAGAACTGATTTATTCCAAAATGAATTACACCCATCATAACACAAAGAAAAAGAAAGAAGATCCTCACCTCACCTGAATTCTCAAAACCTCTTTTTCTCTAGGAAATATATGTGAAAACAGTAGGATGGACTGAACTGTGCAACACTGCACATAAGAACAAAGAACTCCAAAGGGCTGGGGAGAGAGAAAGAGAATCATATTGATTAAATAGGAAACACTTATGACTTTCTTTCCAGAGCATACTCGGACACAGTATGAGGACTGTCCTGTGCTGCTGAAGCAGGGTCGGAAGAAGCCCTTTGGCATCAGTGTGGTTGTGCCCAGAACCCTTCAGCTCTATTATTTCTTACATATGGGCAAAGCCTCACCCTTGCAGCACAGAGGGTATTCACACACAGGCTGAATTCCCATTCTTACATCCATAGAAATATATTGGGTGGGGAAGGGAAGAGACAGACTAAGCACAAAGAGTAATGCTGAATCGCAAAGACCCAGGCAGTTAATTGAGATGTGGTCTAATCAGCAAGATTTTTGCAAGGAGGCAGAAGTCATCTTTATCTGTCATCTGGAATTTTGTGCAATGGGAAAATGCAACCAAGAGTAAGCTGGCAGTATATATGGTCTCCCAAAAGTCATTTGACAGGGTCTTATACACAGCTCTGAGTAAAACATAGGGAGTCAAGCTGTTAAAATACTACTAATGATCAAACATATGGTTCATATAATGATTTGTTTTCATCATGAGAAAATGCTGGTAGTTAAGCTGCTGAGCTTCCGTACTGAGAATTACATTAAATATGTTTACTGATGCATTTAGTAAGGAGCATGCTTGTGAAAGGACAGTGGCAAGGGAAACCACATGACAGAATGTAAACCTCTTGAGGAATGATGGAGGTAATTAACTAATCCAAGTGGCTAATGGAAGTAATAATACCTTATCCCTTAAACACTCTACTTCAGACTTGGCTGCCCTTTCACAGAAAGGATGTAGTAGAAATTGGGAAGTTCTGGCAGAGACAGAGAAAAAAAATCTATAGAAAAGAAATGGGAAAGAGAATTGACCTTTGGAGAAATTGAAGCAGAAAGGAAGCATAAGTTGTTCAAAACAATAAAAAGTTATGTAAAAAGAAAAGGGAGGCTTGGTTTCACTTCCTTATTCATTAAATTGGATAAGTTCAATGCAGCCAGACAGTACTATTTGTATTTAAAACTAGTCAATTGCTTATTCCGTGCAACATTCAATTAGCGGGTGGCACTCACTGCACAGAGCACTACCATAGCCAAGAACTTAGCAGGTCACTGAAGAACTGAACATAATAAGAAAAAGTAGAGAGAAAATATTAAGGATTAAACCAGCCACCATCAAGTACAGAAATACCTCTTGTTGGGAAAGAGATTTAAAACTTCCTAACTACTGAGCAGAGAAATCTTCCATCTATTTTTAACATTACCTAGGGAATGTCTTATAACGGTTTCTTCAACAATTGATAATTTGCAGAAATCTTACATTGAATTATTTGGACCTTTGATTTCACACAATTTCACACAAGTAGGATTTGTAAAAAATCCTGCTTCTGTTATTTCAATTTAACTGAAAAAAATAAAGCTCTTTTGGGATAATGTCCTAACATGTTAATGTTTTCCATTGTGACACTATTCCTTGAACATCTTCCAGCTTAGCTACATCCATGGCATTTCACAAGGAGTCAGTCCAAAAATGCTTAAAATTTCAGCAAAACAAAGTAGCACAATTTTTTTCTGATACCTCTGCTTAATAAGATTTTATACTTTGACAGTTCATCCAAAGAGACATTCAAGATGAGAGAGCATCTTTGAATTTCATAAAAGTCCAGGCAAAACTCTTTGCATCTGCTGTCTGAAAAGTCCAAAACTAAGATGCATGAAAACCTCACTTTTTCCTTCCTAAAAACAGTCTTCTGGGGAAGGACAGTCCTGCACTGATTGTAAGGAGCAGGTATGACCAGGGTGATAGGCATGCATAACCTCCTCAAATCTGAACTAAATTATTATTCTGGATACATGTTTCATGCCTGTTCAGAAGTCTCCTATTTATCTGCTTTATTCATGAATTTTACTGGACTCATGAGCTAGCCCTCTCTGCTTATTAATTTGTATAAGCAAGTCAAACTTAACCCAAAATTTTATCTGTCTAGTCAATGTGGTTCCATTGTCTTGCTGGAATGACATGATCCTCTGAATTGTGTTTATATTACACTGATGATATAGTAAGAAGTTAAATTGCAATATATGAATGGTTAATAGCTCATTTTTGCTTTAAGACTTGTTGGGAAATGTATCTAGCAAGGTAACCATTTATTTTTTGTCTCTCTAAAAGCTATGTTATTTATTGTAATTAAAAAAGGGTATCCCAGGAAATTAGAGATTAAATATCTAAAGCTAGCTTTTTTAGTTTTACAGTTTAAGAAGTATAATATATTTGCATACTTAAAGGTTAAGTATATCTCAGGTGGAAATAATTAATACATAGTCTAAAAAGAAACCAAATTATATGTTCAGATGAGCTTCACTTTTTGCTTAAAATGCTTCAAACCAAAATGATTTTAGAAAGTTTCCACAAAAATCTGGTCTTCTGTCCCACTGCAGAAGTAAAGTTTACAAGAATGTTTTCTTTGGAACAAAAAATAAAGGACAAAGAGAAATTGGGATATTGCTCAATATAAAAAAAGTCTCTTAAGCCAAAGTAAGCTAGATGAACGTATCTCACCCTGCTAACTTCTCACATGCTTCTGTGTATCTATGTGGGTGTAGAATTTGGTTCAACATGTAAATAATACTGGATGCCACCTACAGTACAGCTTACCTACATGTCTTGGATAAGGAGAAGTAGCACCCGTTAAGTAGCACCTCAATACCATTGAGTCCAGCGATGATTTTTTTATATATATATCTCTTTACAGGACACATGCCATTACAGGAAAATATGTTAATGACATGAAAAAAACCTAAATCCAGTTTGCATTAAGAATCATAGTGGAGTGGTCCCACAATGCAACCTAGTTTGCAGATACTGGGTCTTACTGAAATAATATTTGGAAAACGTTCTCACTGCATCACTGTGTTTTTTTCTACCTAGCGGAATTTTGCACCCTATTCAGTTCAGGATTTATATAATATATATTCACCAAATCTAGAACCAGATGAATGTTGTTATAAATTCACTTTTGATTTCTCAGATATTCATGCAAACTCAGGCTAGAACAATTAAAACATTAATGTATATGGTACTGAAATTAAAAGGCCTTAATCAAGAAACTCAGTGTTTTCCATAGTAAGCAATAGTGTCACTGGAAATGAGAAGCCAGACACACTTGCATGCACTTACATATCCATCATGTTATTCCGGAGCACCAATAGTCATTTGCACTAATATGAATTAGATGTATATGACTAACAAGTAAAAGTGATTTAAAAAATAATGAAAGTTTTGGCAATTAATAGTTCAAAAGAAAATATTTGTAAAAAATTCAAGATAAATTTCGATGCATCCATGAGAAACTTGAAAGGGATTCAAAGTATGAAGTTAATTTAAAGATTCCCCATTTGAGAATTTTTTTTCTTGCACGAAAAAAAAAAAAGAAAAAAAAGCACCCCCACATATCTTCCCCACCATGTATTGAGCTCAGTGTCTGGTGTCCAAGACTGGCATGAATGGTGTTAACCTGTGTGATCCAACATGGACACAGCTGTCTCCCTCAGAAGTGATGACTACCTGGCAGTTTGCCCGTGAAGAGGATTACAGATCACTTGGTACATCAGTGACTCAATGTTGTGATTTATTTCTGTAAACATATATCTTTTTGATTGACAAAATTTAGCCCTTAAGAAAAGACCCTTTGCTTTTTCAGAGTGATGAGTGTATTCTAATACTGCTGGGGAAATCTTTGTTGAGTTCTTCCTGCTTCAGACAGGAGAAGACTTCAGAAAGTACCCAATATTCCATATACTAAATAGTCATACCATAACTGGCAATTAGGAGCAAAAGAGACCACCGTTAGCAGGAATTTCAACTGTTTTCAAAGGATGTATTTGTGTGCATGTGAGTGCAGAACAGAGTGAATCCAAATGAAAAAGATAACACAGCAGGTAAAAGGGCAAGGTGAAGGGAGAAAAGAACCACTGAAATATAATTTTGGCCATTGAGATCAGTGGGTCAATGTGTTGCTAAGTTATTTATGTGTTTTGAGAGCCTAAATTTCACCTATGGCAAACAAAATTGATGTTTTATAATTCTTAGCTCTTGCACAGCACAGAGCTGATGGATCTGATGCTTACCATTATTTTTACTTTACAGACTGGGGCACTAAAGATATGTCAGTACTTTCAACAATTTCATTTAGAAAGTGATATTGTAGTGAACAGTTGCTAAGGTACTTGTAATATTAAATAAATTAAGTGTAGAATTTAGTTAGACCCTATTAAGAAACTACATTTAGCTGAAATTTAGGAACTAATAAATTTAAGACTTTGTGATAACAGTTACACATACACTTACAAAAAATTCTTGGCAGTGTTAAGTAAGTGTGGCTTAAAAACTAAACCTATATTACAGGATCATTTTCCCTATTGCTTTTGTCTAATTCTTGAAACTTGCTACACCCAAAAATCATAGATACTGAACATGGTAAAATATCACAGCAGTTAATATACCCATTAAAACCTTTCCTTTCCAGTTCAAGTTAGATGAAAATTCAGCCTATTCTGCTCAAAAAAGTGAGACACAGGTAAGTATACACTGCTTCTTAATACAGAAAATATGCTACATTTTTATTCCAGTCAGCTTTAGAAATTTATACTCTCTTCAAGGTTGGTTTTACTACTAAAATTGTGTTCTTAAAAATAAATCTAACCAAGCTGATACTGAAGCATACCTTCAAGGAAAGACTTACATACCCTTGAACAACTTTTCATATGTATTTTGTTAAGGGGTGTGTTTTGACCCAAACTGTTGGGATAGCACATGTGAAGGTCTCTCAACTCACCCCAAGATCCCACTGACTCAAAAGGACTCTGGCAGGACACAATCCCACATCACAGATGTCTCTGCAGATTGAAGCCAGCTCTTGGAGGACACTGCTATGGTTTCTGCTGTGTTGCACATGACCACAAGGTCGATATAGCTTGACCCAAATCACTGAGGTCCATGGGGAAAAAAAAAAAAAAAACCCAAAACAAACCGACAGTCAAAACCTTTCATTGAGTTTAATAGACTTTAAAACCATGCCTCACTGAATAATTGTTATGGTGATTTTCTTGACAGAAATTTTTGAACTTCTAATTTCTAAAAAAAGACATTTTTCACTCATACTGAATACATGATCCAGGAGCATGTTCTGGTTAAGCAGTTCCACCAAAATGGTTGCTAGTTCTTCTCTCTAATTAGGAATTGTCATACTTCAAATCTGTAAAAAAATATTTTGCCTACAGTGACAATGAGAAATCAATAGAAAGATTAATGTCACATCTAAACCTTCATTGATGTTGTCCTTTAAACAAGAATGCATTGCCTGAATTGATTTGATACATGATAAGACAAGACTCTAAGAGGAAAAATAATGAAACATACTTATGGTTTCCAATTTTGTTAAATTGAGAATTTGTGGACCATAACTATGTATGCATTTTTGGAGCACACAGAACAGTGGGATTTCTATCTGCCTATAATAATAAAAATATTTAATAAGAGTAGTCATTAACTATAGCATCATTCCTTTTTTTGTAATCTCCACTTCTGCCCTGCCTGAGTAATCAAATTGCAGTATAATACTGTAAATGGCAATAACACTCAATCAAGTATGGTGAATAAGTTCCTGGAGCTATTAATTTATGAAAATAAGGAACCCAAGCAAACTCATCACAGATATATAAAATGGGTATTTATTTCCTCCTCCTTGAATAGGTCTTTAAAATCTGGGTCAATAAATAAAGTAGCTAAACAATCTTTGTAAGTTCTAACAAATGACTGATTATGTCAATATAATTGAAAAATATAGCTATGTTCTCCCTCTCTGCATGATTTGGTACTATGAAATGTTCAGGATTCACTGAAGTGTCACAAAGAACATTGGGCTGATCTGTAAAAACATATGGAAATTGGTAACAGGGACAGTTGCCATATGGCTAGATTGGGTTCTTTTGTATTGCCTTCATATAATTCAAAGGTTACAAGGAGGGCACCGGGCAGAAATAAAAGAGTTCTAAAGAAACAGCTCCTAATAAATTTAAAGAGAGTCACTGAAAGACAACGCTTAAATTAGTTGTGCAGATTTTTCTAGATCCTACAGGCTGAGAAAGGTACACAATACACTTTGTCTGCTGGGGAAACAAAAAGTTTTAAATTACTCCAAAGAGTTAAGAAGGTATTCTCTGTATAGATGTGGGAAATTTATGTGAGCACCAGGTACTGCAGTGCATGACTGAGTAGAAGAATTAGTTAATACTGCTCTACAAACCTTTAGAGGATGATGGTACAGAGCTCTGATACCTGTCTGTATCACTTACTATATTTTGACATGCAAGAAAAAGTGTTCAATTTTTAATTGACTTCTATCCCGCCCATTTCCAGCATCTGTGAAGAACAAGCTTGATTTGTTAGATAAAGTTGGACCAAATGGATGAAGCAAACATAAAATATTTCTCAGTTATAAAAATAACTTATTTCCTGGTATGAAGGGCAAAAAGCAATGGATCAGACTCCAAGCCCACCCAAGACTGCAATAGGTTCCTTCTTATGTCAGCTTGGTCATCTCTGTATGGCAAGCTACTGTGATCTACCATGCAGAAGTAATGTCAAGTATTACAAAATGGTTTCATTACTGCTTGACTTTAAATGACTATTAAGCCTCCTTACTGAATCCAGTGCCTTAGAAAAGGAATCTTTGTATTAGCACAGAAGAGGAATCAAATAAAGTAATTTCTCTGCTCTGTTCTCTCATAAAAGATCATTTCCTTCTCCAATACCTCAATGTCACCACAAGTCAATGCAGATTAATGAAGCAAAGGGAAACAAAAAAAATGTCTGCTGTGGGAAATATTTCTGTGCTTGCTCTCTATAGAAGAACTGATTAAAATGCATGACCCACTATAACCTTCAGATTTCCTCTGTTTAAACATTGGTTCTTAGGGGGGAAAAAACAAAGGACAGATTGCAAATTAAATCATAGATAAGTACTGTCATGCTGGTGGAGACAAGTTCAATATGGATGAATTATCTATTTCGAAATACAAAATCAGTGTCAGCTGATCCTTCTGAAATGTCTTCATGCCTCTGGAAAAAAAGAAAGTTGTGGCAAATGAAATTTTGCTTTACTTTAATTTTGTAAAAAATTTCAATGCTGCTAGGATTTATAAGGTCAGTCTTGTATTAGGTCTGTCCAGTTCGCTAGCTGTTTAAAGGGACTGGGCACATACTGAACAATATATGGTGGGAACGTGGCTGATAGTTAGAAAAATGACTAACCACAACAAAGGGTATGTGTCTGAAAATGTAGGATACAATATCAAAACAAAAGCCTTCATAGCCATAGGTCAATAAGACTACTTACGAAGTTGACTGCCTAAGTGGGAGATTTTGGAGATTGAAGTTTTCTGTTGAATTTAATAATTAGCTTCAATATCTCAAACTTTGAATTAATGCTAAAGTACAGTCAAGAAGCAAGATGGGGGACAGTAGCTAAATCTACAACCATGGATAATTCAACACAATAGAAGCAGATCATCTACACGAATCTAGTATCTCATGAAGAGAAAATAGCTTGCACCAGCAGTACATTTGTGCAGATAAACACTATTTTGTGACTGTAAAGCTCAAACAGTAGACCCATCATTTGCAGCTTACATGTGTCTTTATTTTATACAGTACAGCAAAAGAGGAAGTGACGCAGCTGGAGCAGCAGGAATTGAATGTAAGTTGCCAGAATCAGAGAGGCTTGTGTGAAATGATTGAAATCCATTTCTACTTATGGTGCAGCAATATCCATGTCATATCTTACACCAGTTCACATCCACAGCAGCAAGGCTAGCTGAGAAGAAAATTAATAAAGATATGGAGAATAAAATAGCCTTTTCTCCCAGTGCTGCTTACCTCTATTACAGATAAGCCTTGAGGTAGGTACCTTGACAGGGCACAGTGGAGGATTTTAACTTGTCTTCTGTTCTCTGAGATTTTCCACTGAACTTACAACCACGGCACATGCCAGAACAACTGCACTCACATCTTGAAATCAATTTGTAAGTGTCATATTTGGGTCATTAAATTAAGATATTTGATCTAAGGTATCACTGCTGTACTAAGGATTCTTGAGACAAGAGTCAGGCAACTCCTGCAAACAGCACAGAGCTCACTCCACTGAGCCTGGAGCAAAGGTTTGCTGGACAGTGAAGTGATGACATGTGCTGGCACGTCAGGGTTTCTTTGCACTGGTCTGACTGGTGGAAAGAGGACGCTAGACAACATGACATCTTACCAGCTTCATCCACACAGGTAAACATGTTCAGTGATGTACAACATAAGCACATAAACCAAGATTTCTTTTGATAGTTCTACTTTCCTGTTTTTTCCCTCTGAATGAAGAACACAAACTGTGACTAGGTTACCAGCTGAGTATTGTGTCAGTATTTTGTCAGTAGAAACCAAAATAGTGTAGAATATACATACAGAGGAAAAAACAGATAAACTGCCCTGGTCTGAAACTACCTCCCTACACTACAAAATAGAGTTCTCTGCCCATTGAAGACCTTGAAGACCTGAACAAAGTCTTGATCTCAGTAGGGGACCACTGTTATCTGCTATTTTAAAAGTATTTTCTATACTGTGTCTAATGTTTGAGTTTCACTTTGAAGATGATAATGTTGATGACCCCCTTCTAAGACACACATGTGTGAGCATACACATGCACAGATATGTTGATGTTATGTTAGAATATGAAAGGACAATTCTCTAAGAAGTTGCATGCCTTCTTCAAACACTGGGATATCAGAGACTGCCCATCATCTTTATTGCCAAGCTAAAACCTCTGAGGTGAACATGGACTTTGTCCAAAAGCTGAAACAAAAGTATTTTCATTTATCCCTGAGCAAATTCTCAGGTGGAGCTGTTCTTCAAAGTATGCTGTTAGGGAGGGAAGCAGAGAAGACTTTGTCTCCGTGTTAAGCAATTTTATCATAAGAATTGAACACATAAGGTTTGTTTAAGAGTACATGACTAAAGCCACAACTTGTTTTTCAAGTGTATATCACTTGTGTGAGCACTGTGATTAATAATCCATAAGTAGCACAGGTGCAGACAGATGACAGGAAATCCTAGCTGAGGCTCAAGACAATATGTGGTATTAGTGTGTTAGAGTTCATTGGGTTTCTGTGGTCTTTGCAATTTACTGCAAAAAATCTTAGAGAAACACCATGCAGCCAATAAGCCTGTCCCCAAACTAAAACTACAGCAAACGTGCAAACATTAGCTGTATTTATACTCCTGAGTGCTGGGGCAGACTACAATAAGCAAGGATCATCAATCACTGTTTCTGCTCACAGAGAAAACCTACACTCCTTCAAAGCAAGTGATTTTGACGTAAATAAAAGCAAAACCAATCCTAAGGCAGGTTACATGACAGTTATGTCAGAGAAAAAAAATCTAAGCAAGAACGAAGATGCAGTACATAGCTGTTCCCTTAATTCATTTAACATGTTAATAAAAAGAAAATTTTAAGAGATTCAGTGATGAACAGCTTGTCCTGTGCAGCATTGTTCAAGGGCTTGCCCTTCAGTCATCTAATTAGAGTCAGAAGGATATTGCTGATGATAATCATCATATTTGGCACTTGCTGTATATAGCATCTTTCATACAAGGATGTCAAAGATTCACAAACATCAGTTAATTGTTATTCTTATCAACTCTCTCACACAGTAATATTAGCATTATATTCTTACATAATTCAATATTTTATAGATATTGTAAGTTACCTGTAAGTACTCTAGGTTATTAATTTTACCACCATGCAACCTCAGTTAGCAAAAAGTCACAGAATGAATCTAACACTTTTAGATTACCAGAAGCACTAGTCAACAGGCTTTGAAGTCTGCTCTCAGGATTCCAGAATGTAGACTTCAAGGGCTGCATTTGCCCTCTAGTACAGTGGAGAATTGTTCAGAACTAGTGGCTGCTTTGACTTAGAGAGCAACATTATTTGTCACTTGTATTTAAACAAGCACTGGGTAGAGTATTCATGAGTTCTTCTTGTTTACTGAGCAAGAATTATTTTTGCCTAAGGTCTGCAAAAGAATTATATGATTTCTTCTTTTCTGCTCAAAAATCCCTCCTACTTTTTATGCAAGATTTCTTTTGCGCCCTTCCAAAATGGGTGTGGAGATCAGATCTCTGCCAGCCTGGATTCTAGACTGACACCATAATCAGAGGAACTGGATGAAGAAGACATTTCAAGAAAATTATATTTCTATGAAATGGATATGATCCTGATTCAAACATCAAAATAAATCTGAATCTCTGCATTAACCAGAGTGGATGTTTCTGTTGGATCCATATGTGAACATGAAGTAGTTATAAAGCCCTTTATCCCATTGTCTCCTCTCCAGCTCCAGAACTACCTTTTTGGTATCCAGATGTGATGGCTCTTTTTTTCTTTTTCCTGTAACTATCTTCAACAGTCTGCTCAGTACCATTGACTGTTTTCTTTCACAAGAAACAAGGTCATACTATATCCCAGCTGTCTGGTTTGCAGTATCATATGAAAGCTTGTCCTTTTCGTCTCTCCCTTTGGACATGTCCACATAGAAGCAACCAGGCTCAGAACCCCAGTCACATTTCTTAACGACACTTCTAAACAAACCATGTGGTTTGGGAAGGAGGCACACTACATCCTGGACTGTGTTTCACACAAACAATGTCACACTCTGTGGCAAGTTTCTATGGTCTTCATGAATACTGTTACCTGTTGCGTTTGCAGGACCTAAAACTTTGTGATGTGTGAGTAATTCTGTGAGCCTGTCATGGGATTCTGTCCATACCATTGAAAATAAGCCCCTGCATTAATGTTTGTCTAAACCATGGAGAGACTGGCTGCTACGCCTCATCTACAAAACTGCAGAACTCCAGATTATTTCATTCAAAAAAAGATCAAAATATAGTAGTATTAATTTTAGAAATTTCACTGCTCTGCCCTTTCAATCAAAATGCATTTCAGATTCAGACAGAATTAGTTTATGCTAAAAAGAAAAATGTATTCACTTACTATAGAAAAATTTTTATGTTATTTTGCAACCTGAGTCTTTTATTGCTTGTGTAGGTGGAACAGTGGTAATTAAGGAGAGAATGAAAAGCTCAACACAGTAAATGTACAAGAAATTACATATCAGACAGTCAAACTTTTGAGCACACAGTTCTCTAAAGCTGTAACTTTTCAACAGCTTTACATACCAGTGAAACACATGGTTGAATGTATTTTGTGGTTGATTTGGCAAAAAGGTTTGCAACATCATCTTCTGCATGCTGTCATTTCTGTGTGTACCTTCAGATTCTCACTTGCCCTTTTGCTGCTGTCATAGGCATATAATAACTATTTAAGATGTAGCTGATCCCTTTTGTCCTGTGCATTGCCAAGAGCAGATTTATTAACAGCCAGCCAAGAAAACAGAGCACAAAGTCCGTATGGGATATCTATGACTTTTAGCTGGCAAAGCAGTTCTTCACCCCTGCTGAAGTATTAGTGATTAGGATACCGTCAGGCCTGCAAACATTGTAGCTGTGTCTTCAACATATCCCCATTCTCCCTCAAAGTAATTTACATGCAACAGGTGTGGAATACAGCTCCAGAACACCAGAGATTAATTCCTTCAAAATGTATTCTTTCCAGCTGCTCTGGGGACCATCCAAACACCCATCATCTCAAAGGGAAATACTTTCCTTGACAATCTAAGACCCCACAAAAATTCATAGCATGAAAGCAAATTCCACTGTGTAATAAGACTAGCACTGCATTTTCAATAAATATAGACCTAAATGCCTTCCTGTCTAGCTGCTCTTCCAAGCTCCTTGAAGACAGAATGTAACATGGCACTCAGTACAGCACTCCTCACACAGGTCTCTTTGTAGTAGGCTTGATCTCTCATCTCCATGTAGTCCATGTAGACTTATGTTAAAAAAAAAAAATCTGTAGTGCATGTGGAAAGGTGAACTACTCTGAGAACAGGGTTTTCCTTGCCATGAAAATACTTTCAAGATGAAGGCTTGCCTTTTAACAAATGCATTTGAACTTGAATTGACTTCCTTTCATAGAAAACTTATGCTCCAGTACAATGTACGTCACAAAAAATCATGGGCAGTATTTGTTTCATTTAAAGTTCAAAGGACAGATCTAGCCTCCTTTATTTTTTTTTTTCTAGTAAGAACAGAAATAAGCCACTGTGTCTAGAGTCTTTTAAAGGAGAATGTTAAAAATTTTACATTCGATTGATTGAAACCTGGTGTTATGCCAGCCTTCTAAATAGTTTAGTATTTATGTTAATTAATATATTATCATTACAGTAAATTTGACTAATTCTTCCTATTTAGTTCTTGTAAAATGGCTGATTTCCATTCACAAACTAATGAAAATTTAAAGAGACTTGAAAAGCATGCTATTTATGCAGCACAGAGCTGAGACTTTGTAACACCTTTCTCTCCATACTACATCCTACATTGCCTAAAAATTTTTTGTGGCTGTGGTAGCAGAGCCCATTTTAGGCTTACAGAAGACAGCAAAGGTTCTCAATTTTCTGATGCAGAATAGTTTTTTTGTTTAATGTTTTAAGATGCAGTGGGGTGGCTATTAAGAGAAGGGAGACAGTGCACTGCATATTGCACATGGTTTGGGAATAAGAAAAATTATTTCATAGATATCACTGCAGTTATTGATGCTACCACCTTTTCAATTCATTATTGCTACCTAGTTGGGGAATAGCAGCCAACAGCTGAGAAGACATAACAGATCTTGCTGCTACCTCTGAAATTAATTTAAACTAACCTTTTCTATATTAACCAACATTATAATGCCAATTACACCATGTTACCCATAGGGGCTTATAAAAATTCCAGCCAGATCCACAAAGAGCACCTTAGCCTACCCATTCAATGCTAGTTAAGACTAACCGACTAACTGAAAATCAAGGTCGCTAACAGAAAACCAAAAAAGTGCTTGGTTCAACAGGCCAATCCACAGTGATGCAACTTTCACACAGTGTCCTGGTTTTGGCTGGGATAGAGTTAATTTTCTTTCCAGCAGCCAGTATAGTGTTATGTTTTGGATTTAGTATGAGAAGAATGTTGATAACACACTGATGTTTTCAGTTGTTGCTAAGTAATGTTTAGACTAAGTCAAGGATTTTTCAGCTTCTCATGCCCAGCCAGCAAGAAAGCTGGAGGGGCACAAGACATTGGGAGAGGACACAGCCAGGGCAGCTGACCCAAACTGGCCAACGGGATATTCCATACCATGTGACGTCATGTCCAGTATATAAACTGGGGGGAGTGAGGGTGGTGGATCGCTGCTCGGGAACTAACTGGGCATCAGTCAGCAATTGGTGAGCAATTGCATTGTGCATCACTTGTTTTCTATATTCCAAACCTTTTATTACTATTGTCATTTTATTACTGTCATTATCATCATTATTAGTTTCTTCCTTTCCATTCTATTAAACTGTTCTTATCTCAACCCACAAGTTTTACTTTTTTTTCCCAATTCTCTCCTTCATCCCACTGGGGACAAGGGGGCAGTGAGTGAGCAGCTGCGTGGTGCTTAGTTGCTGGCTGGGGTTAAACCATGCAACACAGTCATGTCACAATTAAATCTCTAATAACCAAATTTGATTACTTATACATGGTAAATTTTATCATTTAAGCTGCTACAGTTGCGGGTTTTTCTCACACCAGTAAAAATACAATCAAGATTCATAGATTTCATTACAATGAGATAAAGAGTAATCAGTACAAAAGCAAAGTATTTAAGTCAGGTCTCAAGATGTTTGCCACATATTTTGTTATTCTACATTCTGCTAAAAACCTAAATACTAACAGTTTGCCATAATTAACCCAGGTGGAGACTAAAGAAGCAAAAAGACTCTTTGAGCTGCATTTGTCAAAGAAGCCATAAGGATAGCAAGGCAAAGAGTAAAGAAATTACACCGTACACGGCCAGGATAAATTCAGCAATTTAGAAACACTTGGAGAAGAAAAAACTTCCAGATTCTTTGTGCTATTCTGTAAATGGAAAGTAACACTGTTTTGTTTTTACAGAGACACTCAGTTCTTCAAGTTCCCCATTTGCTGTGAAAATCATCATAGACAATTAGAAGTAATTTCTCAGTACTTAGGCCCACGTACTAGTCCATACTCTGTTTTGTAATTTTAGCAATCTTTGTGTGTTCATAAAAGAGAATATAAAAAAATTAAACCTTTTTTTTTTATTTCTCTAGCACTTCTTTAAAAGCCTTATTTCTTTTTCTTGCATTTTGAAGCCCTTGTGATTCATGAGTGAATGAACTAATTTCAGCTCCAGTTTTATTAAGGAAAGTGATCAAAGTACAAAGCATAACTGGCCATTCTCAGCATTACAATACGTACATCGCATGCATGTTGATTAAACAATGGACTTTTCATGTGGGAAAGACTTTCAAATAAGAGCCATCTGTTTTTATAACTTTTATGTAGCATTTTGTAGATCTCACATAGTACCATCATTACACTAAGTATTTTATTTGTTCATTCCTTCTCTATAATTTTACAATGGAAGCTAAAAATTCCCTTATTGTTTGGTAGTTGGATTATCTCCTTGAGCTATCTGAGCCTAATGCTTCTGTGGTATTGAGCACATATTCAGAAAGCTGATGGAAAAAAAATGAATGAAATATTTTGGATGCTGAAATGTCTGACTAACTGAATAGAGAAAGGGTTCTCAGCTGGGCTGCAATCAGTGTTAAAAGTCTAAATATTTCTACTTCCCCAACACCATACAGAAAGCAGTAATCTGCTTATTAGCATAATATCTTTAGTATAAATATCACAGTAGCATGGAACAGGTAGTTGGGATCTATTGTACTAGGTGCAGTACAATACAACAGACTGAGAATCCCTCCTCTGAGAAGGCTGGACAGCTTGAGATAGATTTAAGAAGCAAATTAAACATACAAATGGGTAGGGTGAGGATCACAGGGTAAGAAAGAGATATGGAAAAGAAGGCAGAGTTAAAAAAAGTGTAGTAGAGTCAGAAGTCTTCTCTAGTCAGTAACAGTAAATACAGCTGTGCACTATGGAGGCTGGGTGGGGTTGAAGAGGGATTTTGGAGAACAAGAAGGAGATTGTGATCATGAGTTCTTCCTGCTGGAAAAGTACAGCAGGAGACTACCTGCCAGGAAAGTAAAAATCACCCATTCAGCCAAGTTTAATACATTTTCTATACATCTTTAAATGCCAGGCAATTGCTGTATTCCCATCTGCATCATACATAAGAGAAGCATGAATTAAGTGACCTAGATAAAATAAGAACTCACTCCAGATTTCTATTAACCCCTAACTGACAGGTATAAATTGTGTTAGTATTTTGCAATTTCACATACTTTTCCATTGATGGGTGATTCTTTATTAGCTGTGAAATTCTGTCCTTAAGCAGATCCATGGATTTCCAAGTCAACAGAAATGATTATAAATAAAGAAATACACACTGGAACCTTAATATATGTTTGCACACAATCTGCTTTTTCTGTCGGTCTAAATAAAGGGTTACATACAAACTAATATATCCTCTGCTTAACAGGAATTTCAGGTATGCAACAGTTGTGCTGTTTCACTGTTGTCCTGAGAAGAGTCCTGCTACTGTTCCCACACTTACAGAACCAACAGTTCCCTTTTCTTATGCATTTGTACTGTAGCGATTTTGGCCATAAAACCACACAGTAGTTAAGCACATTGAATGCGCAGTGCAGTAAAATAGGTAACAAAAGAGGTGCCCCATGCTGTGAGTCTCATGAAAGCATTTCTTGTGGGAAGATTTCCAGTCAACTTTGGTAATTCTGTCTATTGCTTTTGAGTTTCTACTCTGGCTTGGAGGAGGGCTCGGTGTAGCTGTAAGGAGTAAGTATTCACATTCGACTACATAGCAGCAGAGCTAGACATACACTGATACTGAAAAAGACCATCTTGGCATCTCAGTCAAGAGACATATGGGAAAAAGAAAAAAAAAATTAGATGGGAAAAGAAAAAGTAAGCACTTGTGCCACTGGAATGCAGATCCAATCAACAAACAGAAATTTCCTTCTTAATTCCCCTACTAAGTAGCTATGATTCTGTGAAATTTGTGGCATGCTTTCTCTCCTTGCAGCTGTGCCACTGTGATGATTCTGTCCATGATCAGAGGTATATGAACCTGCATTCCCAGGAAAAGAGTCTGAATATGAAAAAGAAAGTAATCACTAAAATTCTAGAGTGAAAAGTGAAGGCCACCGACCAGCTCCTGGATTTGTTGTATGCAGAGGACAAAGGAGAAGAAGAAACAAACTGGGACTTCATATTTTCAGGGGCACACTATGCTGATGACGACCGTCTCATGCAATCTTGGACACCCACCCCCCACCTTGTGCTTCTCGTCACCTCCAGTTGAAGAGCAGGAATAACTCTTCCTTGTCTCCCAGGCACCTCATGAAGGCAGACACATTGAGACCTGTACCTGGAGGGATGCTCCCAGGACAAAACCACACAGGTCCATGCAACAGCACTTGCTGGCAACTTCTGCAAGAGCTTCAGCAAAGAAGTTGGACTGATGAGATGGAGTTAGTGAATTACCTGTCACGCCCACAAGTTGTTCCACCAACAAATCTGGAAAATAGGTGATAGGAGCACTGTTGTTGCCTATTCTGGAGGGAAGAGAGGGCTTTTCTTTTCTTTTTTTTTTTTTTAAATTAGGAGCTTTCAGTCTATTAGCTTTTACCAGAACCAAATCTACCATTGAAAAGGGAGTCAGGGGAGGGAGGGAAAAAAAAAAAAATTAAAAAAGCAGTCTTCCTAAGGGAGCTCTGAAAATGAGATAAGATAGCTATTTATATGCATTTAAAAATAATTCTACTGACTGGAGCTCAGTAGTTTTGAAACAGATATGCATTATACTCGATCAAGACATTTTATAGCTATGCAGATGTTATTTAAGTAAAAAAATGTGTATTTTCACTTTGTTCTGGTTTAAAGCATTACTAAATCGTGTTCATTCTATGTAGAATTTTATATAGATTTCACATTTTTAAACAGAAAAGAGGTAGGCAGAATGTGCTTGAGAATAAGGAAATGCTATGTTTTTCCCTATTGACTGAAGCACTCCACACTAAGACAAAATGTTTTATAATCTAACACAACCTGGAGCACTACTCCACACTAAACAAAGATGGTGAGTCACATGAAGAGGATTTGCAAACAAATCAAGCATCCCTGTGCTATCATCTAACTTGACTGCCTACTACAGCACAACTTTGGCCTTGCACAACAGCATTTATGGCTCTTATTCAGCAATCTGCAGTAAAACCTATTTCTACAGCAGCCACACTTATAGATCATAGCTGTAGGAGTACTCAGAAGCCTGTATTTGAGGGAAAAAAACATAAATTAGAACCTAGGGTTAACTAATAAAACAAAGTCCTCTAACAGAAAATGTGCATTTGTTTGGGCCAAATATTTTAGGGCCAAACACTTTACTTGGTAACAAATTCATTTCTAGATATGTGTGTCATGCATACTCCTGGATATCTATTTGTCCTGTGAAGACTCACTTGCTCCTTAAAGCAAATGTGACTGCTCATCTGTAAAAGAAAGCCTTTAATGCTAGACAAGAAAGATCATGTGAAAGTTGATAAATCTAATGATCCAGTATTTCATGGGTAGGTCTTTGAGCAGATAATGCACTAAAAAGCATCCATAATGCAACAGGCAGCTCTTTCTCATGATGACAGAAAATCAGCCTATGTTCTCAAACATACACAGCACTTCAGTGTACTACAGCCACAGAATTAAGCCAGCTGCCCACATAACAGCCACTGCAATACAGCAAAGCAGTGATGACTTCATATAACTATGTCACAAAATACGTCCCTTCACCCATGTAAAGGTGGAAAAAAGAGGATGACTGAAGTAGGCAGCAGAGGCTGGAAATGTGCAGGAATTCATTGCTTGATAAACACGCTAGCCTTTTTATTGGGTTTGTGTTGCAAGGTTTTGGTAGTGGGGGCGACTACAGGGGTGGGTTCTTTGAGAAGCTTCCCTCATGTCCAACAGAGCCAATGCCAGCCAGCTCCAAGACAGAACTGCTGCTGGCCAAGGCTGAGCCTATCAATGGCAGTGGTAGTGCTTCAGGGATAACAGATTTAAGAAGGAAAAAAAGTTGCTGCACATCAGAAACTGCAGCCTGAGAGAAGACTGACAGCATGTGAGAGAAATCAACCCTGCAGACCCCCAGGTCAGTGCAGAAGGAGGGGGAGGAGGTGCTCCAGGCACCGGAGCAGAGATTCCCCTGCAGCCCGTGGGGAAGACCATGGTGAGGCAGGCTGTCCCCCTGCAGCCCCGGGAGGTCCACGGTGGAGCAGATCTCCACCTGCAGCCCGGGGAGGACCCCACGCTGGAGCAGGTGGGTTCCCAAAGGAGGCTGTGACCCTGTGGGAAGCCTGCGCTGGAGCAGGCTCCTGGCAGGACCTGTGGACCCACAGGGGACCCATGCTGGAGCAGTTTAGGAAGAACTGCAGCCTGTGGGAAGGACTGACATTGAAGAAGTTCATGAAGGACTGTCTCAAAGGGAGGGACCCCACGTGCTGGAGCAGGGGAAGAGTGTGATGAGTCCTGTGCCTGAGGAGGAAGGAGCGGCAGAGACGTGTCATGAACTGCCCCCAAACCCCATTCCCTGTCCCCCTGCTCTGCTTGGGATGAAAGGAAGTAGAGAAGTCATGGGGGAAGGTGAGGCTGGCAATAAGGGATGGGTGTGGGGAAGGTGTTTTAAGATTTGGTTTTATTTCTCATTACCCTACTCTGGTCTGATTGGCAATAGATTAATTTTCCCCAAGTTGAGTCTGTTTTGCCTGTGAGGGTAACTGATGAGTTATCTCTCCCCGTCCTTATCTCAAGCCACGACTTGTTATATTTTCTCTCCCCTGTTTAGCTGAGGGGTGGTGAGGAGTGATAGAGTGGCTGCGTGGTGCTTAGTTGCTGGCTGGGGTTAAACCACAACACCTCTCTACATGTTGTTTGGTTCCATCACATAGAACTCAGCAGAGAATTATTATTCTATAAGATGGCCCCAAAGGCATGTCAAAATTTTAATCTTCTTTTAAGTTCTGTATGGTAATATCTACTTTCTTCTTCTTTTTTGTTAAATACAACCATCTTGCTTTATTTCTGCAGAGCTTTTGCATAAGGGCTATTTCCAGACCACACTATAGAGGAACTCTTCTCTGTCTCCCCAGACATAGTTACTGATCTCTGCAAGAAAGGAGGCAAGCAGACACACCAGGGCTCTGAAAAACACATCTGCCATACAGCTTGGCTGGTACAAACCTACATTTGCTACATCTGACTTGTCTAAGGATAGACACTCTCCTCATTTCAGTGCCCACATCTTCCTGATTCAGCTCAGATTTGTAGAGGAGACAAAACCAGCAAATACTCATCTTTTCCTTTCTCATGACACTTCCTCCTTCAGCAGCATCACATATGGATGCTCTTTTGTGCAACAGATGCTTGGTTTGTTACTCTAGTGATAAGTAAACCAACTGAGAAAGACTTTGAACTGCTTGGGCTTTATGTGTGCAGCTCTTATTGCCTTTGAATTGTGCAGCAATGATAAAATCCTGTGTGGTGATGATTCCTTGCCCACCGAAGCCAAAAGGATTACTTTCTTGTGTTCAGTGGGTATTGGATTTTGCCCACAATGCTCATAAACAATTTGCACAGTCTGAATACTAGAAGGCACTTTTATGGGAAAAGATGGGTTTATGAGGACCAAGAGATTTTCTACACAGATGCTACTGATGGGCAGAAGTGACCTAGGTTTAACACCTCATTTAAATAGTGGCTCTTTTTAGCAGAGCAGACTCAAACTGCAGGAAGGTTTTCTTCATTAACTCACTTCATAATCCATTTCTTCCTTAACGAAGGGGAGAAAGAACATTTATTTCAAAGGAGATCTATGCCATCAAATACATATTACTTGTTCTTGGCTTCTCCCTGATTGCAAAGTTGCCATTAAAAAGATTGAAATTATTTATAGTAAAGCACTCTGTCAGCCCACCCAATAAAGATCACCAACCTAAATAAACCATTCACCAAAAAAAGGCTTCTTTCTCCCTACAGCTACAATGCAGTCAAACAATGAAGAAAGGCGTAATTGAATGCTTAGAAATGAAAACCTACTAATAGTCCTATTATTGTACAGTTCTGTCTTTTTGTATGGGTTGTTAAAGTTAAGGGTAAAATGGATTGTTTGTAAGGATAAGACTTTCATTAAAATGCATTATTATATGATTCTTACAGACTACATTTCAGTACAGATCATTATTAACATGTTTAAATAAAAAAATCTATCAATACAAATTACATATAGCTAAATGTTTAGTACACCAATGTACTTTGCTAAGCTAAACTACTTTGCATAGGCTTGGAAGCATACACATTTAGATGAACTAAACATAACATCCAACTATGTTCAAGTCTCCAAAATAGAGCACATTACTTGGTCAGAACTAATTTACTGGTCAGTAAGCAAGTGGTTAAAACACAAATTACTTCCAATTTAAATGTTTTCATGTTATTTGCATTTGAGAAATGCTTTCCTTTGTCATCACCGGGGAGTACTCTGCTGTTCTCATGCAAAATAAAATCTGAAGCAAGAGAGAAAAAACTCATCTATTATTAATTAGACATAAATTATTCCTAATCTACACACAGTGCTTAATCCCTGGTTCACAGAAATGCAAATTGTGCTTCAGAAACAATATGTTAACAAGCCATTTGTCAGCAGCAGACAGGAGCCCAAGCTCAGTATAAAATATAGAACAAATGCTTCAAGCTCATTCCAAAGAACATGCTGATTGAAGGTTTACCCTGAACTGTACAGAAATACAAGATGGAAAACTGTGCAAATAAAATAGTTCACATTATGAAAAAAATTTTTGCCTGTATTGAAGCTATGCCTAGGAAAAATTTTGTAGATGCTTCTTCCCAAGGGTAGAAGCAAGCTAAACTAATGTTAACAGCTTACCTGATCCACTCAGGGAATTCCTGTGTTCCTATGTGAAACAGGAAAAATGTGAAAAATAGTTGAAAAATGTTCCTAAAAGCTTTACTTGAAAATGTTTGGGTTTTTTTTTTCCACATGAAGTCAAACAATGTAATTTCTGTGATATTCCATTATCTCATCAGGTTTGGGAGAAACATTCCCCAGCTTGGGAAGAGGTGAACACATGAAGACTCTAGCTTTCATGTAATGTGCTGTTCATTACAATTTGAGCAGAAACAGGATTTTCCTCCCTTCTATACACAGGCATGATGCAGGAAAAGTTGAGTAACTAGAAAAAACAGCTCCCTCCATTACTCATACTGATGTCTCAACTACTGTTCTTCCTACTTTCATACTCTTTGCAGGTGGCTGAGTGTCACAGGAATATGCAGATATTTTCTGTTGCTATGATGAATTTAACTGTCTAGTTAGGGAAGCTGCACCAGAAAACTGGGATAAAGCACACTACAGAAGTAGGCTTCCTCTGTGAAATTCACCCAAAGCTGAACTGGGCTTTAATGAGTAGGAAAGGCTGTACTCCCAGACACCAGAAAAAAATGTCAGCTCAGGACAACTGCCAGGCAAAATTTCTTGGAGAGGTATAAGCAAACACCCAGACTCCCTGGTTATAGAAAGAGATGCACAAAGCCCTCTGGTAGTATACTATAACCAAAGGATTTCAGTTGTCACCATGGGGGAAACAAAATTAACTGCATTACATCTTACACTGTGAGTGTATTATAGTATTTGAATTAAGCCATTTGGTATTTAACAGCAGGAGGATATTCCTAGGGTGAAGATACATGTGCTGCCATCCTCAAAGGCCATTTTCCCAGCAGTTCAGAAAAATAAAGCTACAATATACTGTTAGGTAGGATGGCATACAGGGCACAGAGCTCCCAGAGGAATATAAGCAGTGGCAACCCCCCCCCCCCCCCCCGCCAATTTTTTAAGTCCATTAATAGTAAGAAGAGCAAAGAGTTTGTCTGTTTCTTGCTGAAGAGTGAGAGTTACCAACATGACACTGAAAGCTAGAGTGTTTGGTATCTTTTCAACTTTCATCTTCAATAAAATATCTGCAGACTGTGACAAGAAGGAGATAAAAGTTTTCAGCCTAAACCAGTCTTTGAGTACTGAGGAAGAGTTCAACTACAGAGAACTGGCTGATGACTCAGGAGTTAAGGGCAGTTTCCTTTCCTTTCTTGTGGAGATGGGAGAAAGTCCACCAGATTTGAGTATCACAGTTGTATTTGCTGTCCTTAAAAAGGAAGAGAAGTCAGGAAGCTACTTTTATTGACAGAAAACACTGAAAGAAATAATAAAGTATCTATAAAATAATGAAAAAAAAGATAAGTAGCAGGAAACAAATTAATAAAGAACATGTTGCATCAAACTAATTAATTTATTTCCATGACATGGTAACATATCTTGTGGATAGAGTAGTGTTTGAATATGTCATATATCTTAGCTTTAGTACAGTTTTTTGCATTTATAAGATCCTTCCAAGCAAGCTAGGGAAACATGGCCTGTACAAAACTACTATAAAGCTGTCCTTGTTGGAAACCACATACATTACTTACCAGTGGTCCACCACAATGCTGCAAGGATTTATTAAATAGAGTACTGATGCCACTCACTCCATGCTAAACACTATGTTGCTTTATCAGTATAAATACTCATCATGAAAAAGTGGACATGAAATTTGTCAGCCTGGTGTGAATTCACACACACTGGAAGACAAAGCTGCATTTAGAAATTGGCAAAACACTTTGAAAAATACTACTTAAGTCAACAAGGACATGTGAAAAATTTGTAAAGTTGTAGGCAGGAATGTCTTGAGGGAGGGTGGGACATGATGGCATGGAGAGGTAGAGCGGTAGAGAAAGATCCAGGGGAAAAGAAGCTGTTGTAATTTCTGTGAAAAACACCATCACTATAGAAGGAAATTTAAACGGGAGTATTATCAGGAAGACAAGTGAATACCCAAATACTTCCACTCTGGTCTGTATTGCTAATACCAAGCCTGAGCCCTGTCCAGTTTGGGGTACTCTGAGTTAAGTACTCTGAGTGCTGATCAGCCAGAGAAATGAATGCATCTATGAAATGGAGAAATATTTAACTCACTGGGCTCTTTAGCCTGTAGAAGAGATGACGGAAGGGACACAAAAAAGCTTTAAATACTCAAAAAAAAAATTGAAGAACGTTCAGCAAGGAATAAGGGAATAACTTCTTCATTGTGTCTTCTGGGAATGAAGTGGGCTTATGTTACAGGTATTTAGATCAGAGACTGGGAAAAGCTTTCTAACAGTGAGCATAGCTAACAGCTGGAATAGTTTGACTAAGGAGATTGTTATATAATCTGCCTTGGGCTAATGAGCTCTATCATTTAAAATCAGTCCAGAACATGTACCCCCAAATTCTCCAAATACCTTTTAAATATCCATCTCCTAGCATAATGAACATCTCAGCCTCTGATTTACTGCTGGAGTTACTTTTATTATGCTGCAAAAAGGAAGCTATCATCCAAGTATCACTGTGTCTGGCAGAGCAGTATACTACTGTGTCCTTTGTACTATATACACACTGCCTGCACACCACCATTCAGCATAAGCCTACTACTGAGCATATGATATTCAGCACATGTGCTGTCCTCCCTCCATGAAAAGCATTCTTAGATCTTATTCTAATTTACGACAACATTTTCTCTTGGCTTCTGAGAACTGCCTGATACAGAAATACACAATGTCACAGCAATGACAATTGCTACCCCACAACTATTCCCACTGAAAGTCAATTGAATTTCAATTTCTTTTAGTGGGGAAAGCCAGGAGGAGCCAATTATCGTTGCTTTAACACTGTGCAGTTTTACCTCAGGCGTTACTTAGGTTCCAAACAAAAACATTTCAGATCCTGCTTGCAACCTTCCTCCCAATATGTTGCTCCGACTCCCAGCAGCGGTACTGTATCAAGGGAGGGTTGCACTAAATACACTTAGCCATGTTGGTCATATTAGCAAATAAATAGAATATTGCCTATTATAAATATTATAAATAAAAAGAAACACATTCAAAATTTAATGCTGTTTGCTCTTTGTTTTACAAACAATGTTCCAAAGCATCGTAGTGAGTTCTCCCTGTCACAGCTTATTAATGGATGAAGTCGCTGTGATTCTTTATGGTTTGGACCTAATTGCCTAACCTGGAAGAAACCTTGGCTCTTCTCTATGCCAGGATGGGACAATGTCAGTACACTGTGAATGCTGCATGCACAACAGCTACTTCCATGAGTCTATGAGAACATGCCCTTCACTTGCATTTGCTAAAACCACAGAATTGCTGAGAAGCAGTTCCAGTTGTTTACTGATTGGCTCAGCTTCCTGCAATATCGAGGGTGTAGCTCTGAAAATCCATAGCAGATGTGCTCCCTCAGTTTCAGTTCGTCAAGATGCATAAACAGTTGGTCTCTGTCAGCAAAGCCAAGGCCATTCTGAGAGTCAGCTGAGGATGGAGGAGCTGCAGTCTGAAAGTAAGTTCATAGGCAAATTAAGAGCACAGTGGCTGAAACAGAAAACTCATTTTAGATCATTATGATTTAGACCTATCATTGATATGAAGCAAGCAATACAAGTCACAGCTTTTAAAATTAAGTCGTAATGGCAATACAATGAGTTTCAAGCCAAGTCCTCAGTTCTACAGCTC
The DNA here is from genome assembly GCF_000737465.1 of Haliaeetus leucocephalus. Classification (NCBI taxonomy): domain Eukaryota; kingdom Metazoa; phylum Chordata; class Aves; order Accipitriformes; family Accipitridae; genus Haliaeetus; species Haliaeetus leucocephalus. The sequence continues at coordinate 3,959,684 of NW_010973041.1, forward strand.
ACATTGTGAAAATTATGAAGCAGCTTATGTACTATGCAGGAAGATAAGAAAAAGAAACATGCTGTGTTATTTTCTTAGCAACTCCTCTGATTGCAGATCTATCTATCTATCTGTCTATTTCTTTTCTTCTGCTCCTCTCATACAGTTATGTGATTTCCAAAATTTGCTACTATGGGGTAACAGCAGCAGCTTTGCCCTTTTCTTCAAACATGCCTGGTCTGGGCTTGACGCAGCACTGATATTCAAAGAAATACCGGCTACAGAATTCAACATATATAGACTACAGACTTCCAACTTGTGAAACACTGAGGCTTATTCTAAAAGTCAATGTCTGATCTTCATATATATGGTGCCAACATTCTTTCAAATTATGATTTTTACCATTCCTCAGAATTAAACTGGAGCAGGAGATTTTCAAATCAGAAATGAAAGCAGTAAGTTGTGCCATTCCCATTAATTTTTTTAAGAGGTTAACACAGGAACAAGGGCATACTAAAAAAAAAAGTAGCAGAAATTTCTTATGGGGCAGTTTTTCAAAGAAAAATTAACTGACATTGCACTATTTTTTAACACCACAATTCATATCTTGGCTAAATGAAAGGATTATCTGTCAAGAAGCTATGTAAAAGAAGACATCTAAAAATGTCAGACAATCACAACTTTCTAGTTCTTCAACTGTAAAATTAGAATAAATGAACTTCCCTCCCCTTTTTGTTTATTGTGTCTGTTGATTCAGCAACTTCGTACCAAGCAACAGCTAGCTCTCTCAGTGACTATGTAAAAAATCAGGCTTGTGAAAAATCAGCCTCTCATAAAAAGTCAGAAATGCTCCATGGTATAAACTGCAGAGGTATATGGGATTTGAAAAAAGTTTTTTAGACATTTAGGGAAAAAAAACCCCATATTTCAAAATGTATATGTGGTCCTGGGGAGAAAACAGATCTGATCACTCTGCAGTGTGAAGGAGTAATTATTGTTTGTGTATTATATAAGGGAAAGCAATAGGTGTTATCCCTGTACACAAGCAAGCACGGATGAACAAACCATGTCAACAGCCTGTGAGCCACTTCTGTGAATCCAAATGTGGCATTGAACTGTTGTCTTGCAGAGCACAGGGTCAGTGTAGCTCCATAGTCTAAAACTGTGCTGTGAGCTCATTCTACACAGAGCAGTTTCCTGGTGCAAACACCAAGGTGTTTTCAGCCTCTAAGGACTTGCCCTGATTTCAGCCTTCAGTAAACCTATGCTTCTGCATCTTACCCCTGGTGCCGTGATGAGTTAAGCACCATCAATGCAAATAGTTGCCCAGCCTTCTGAAACTGGGGAATGGCAGTAGGACAACTGCACAGAGGACTGTCTAGAACTGGACAGATTCAGGGTAAATAGTCTATTCACAAAAATACTAAGGGGATTTTCTACATAAAAACATCCAGGTTCTTCAATGCATGTCTCTCCCAAAGGTTCTCCAGTAAGACAGCTGTAATAGCATGATCAAGGAGAGAACCACAATATCTGAAGTCAGCAAAATATAACTCAGCCCACCCATATATCCTCTGGAATCAGAGTTAGAAATTACATACTGCACTCTGCATCTATTCAGCCTTTCAGAAATGCATCGACCAAATAATGTCCAAGTTAAAAGCTTCTGAAAGGAAGAATATCAAGATACACATGACAAAGCACAGGAAGGTGGGAACTGATAGTGCATATCAATGAAAGTGGGAACTGAGAACACATACTGTCACTTTGATATTTCTGATGCTATTTCCTCTTTCCACAGGATGATGATGTGAAAAGGAGACAGGTGTTTAGAGCAGACTAGAATCAGGCTGTGGGCAACCAAGACGGACAAGATGCTAACTGTCCTGCATTTCCTTGCAGTCTTTCAGCAGACCCTGAAGATTACACTTTGTATTTGTGGGAGTGATCAGTGGTCCTAATTTATCCAAATCCTTCTCTTTTCACACTTCAGATGCCAGGGAGCAAGAAGGTTGAGGGAGAGAAGGGTAGAGAAATATCCTCCCTATTTTCAGCTGTAAACTTCAATAGTCTTCAAACCTGTATATCTAGCATATTTTTTGTGAACATGATGAATGATTCAGCAGCGATCTCAACTGTCTTACTAAGAACATGTTTATATGAGAGAGCACAGGAAGCTTCTTTAGCATAATGACTCCACTGAGAGAGAAGCTCGTAACTATCACCTCGCTAAGCGTGTTGCTAGTAAGCCTGAAAAATAAAGAAGAAACACAGTTTCTATAGGGGCTTTTAATGTTCCTTTCTGGCCTCTACTTGCAGGGACTCAGAACTCATGAAAAATTTAAACAGCTCAGGAAAGTATGGCAGTTCCAGTATGTGGGCTGTCAAGTTAATTTATGAGTGTGTATAATTGGGTGGTTGCTTTTCCTCTGGAAAGATGAAACAGCTGAGCCAAGAAAGATTGGTATCTACCATTTCCAATATACAGAGACAAATATTTTTAGGGTATGAAAAGAGAGAGAAGCAGAGAAGCATTGGTGCACCTACTACTAAGAAGCCTGCAAGGTATAAAACTCTATCATTGAATATACTTTCTAGACACAGGGCTCTAATCATCACTACCTTACAGGGCTGTATGGTAACTGCAGAGAGGTTCAGAGTGGCATCATACCCCAGGGAGTTCCCAGCAGAATTCTGCCTACAGATGACACAAGCAGGCAGAGTGCTTTCTGAGGAACTGAGGGAATAAAGGCTTCCTTTATTCTAGCCTCTCTACTGGCTCTGAAATGGAAGTGGATGTGGCATAAAGCCATGCCCTAACTAGCCATGCTCCTTTTGTGCAGGGGATATCAGACATGTGATAAATCCCAAGGGCGTGCAGGCAGCATCCTTACGGAGATTATAGTTGCTGGTCTCAGACAAGAACACATAAAGGCATCAGTCCTGTTTTGAACTCCACACCCTCTAACTAGGCATGCTGGAGGTATCAGAATCTGTCCCATATTAACTGCCAACCTATGAGGTCAAATATAATGTATGTATTAATTCCCTATTAATTACACTAGTTGTCAAGGGCAATGGTTCCAAGGCAAATGGGTGTAACTATTACCATGTTTAGTGAAACACAGCTGCCTGTGTACAAGTGCTATGTGCACAGCTCCTTTTAATTTGATAAACAAAGGCTTCATCTAAACTGTGGAAGTTGGGTGCACTTTGCAGTTCCCCGCTCTGAGGCTAGACATGAAGACCACATGCTAGAATGAGTCCTGCACATTGGGTATTCCTGGCCTTCATCACAATTTCTCCTGGAAGGAAGTCCAGGAGGGTGAGGAGGGAGGGAACTGTGGTGTATGCCATCACAATTCCCACTCAAAGTGGCTGGGGGAAAAAGGACGGAGATGAGGACCATCTCCACACACCACAGAACATGTACTTAGGCAAAAAATGTTAGATTTACTTTGGTACATTGATAGCAAGGAAGAAATGAGACTTTAAATCCTTCCAGTGACAAACATACAGCCCTTGGATTTCAAAACAAAGTCAGCATTCTGAAAAACTTTCCTGGATGATTTTGTCTGGAGCTCTACCATGTGCTTGCATAATATCTGGGCTTACAAAAATGCATACATATGCATACCATGCATATATACCCCATCAGTCACCACCACTCGCATGATTCAGCATTATCTCCTGCCTCAGTTTTCCCTTGGTCATTCAATGACTGATTTTGGAACTTCTTCCAGCTACCTTAGAAGGGAACCTCCAACCTGAAGTAGTCTGAGATACCTGTCGTGGTTTCAGCCCAGCTGGTAACAAAGCACCACACAGCCGCTGGCTCACTCCTCCCCCTCCGGCCATGGTGGGATGAGGAGAAATATAAAAGCAGGCTTGTGGGTCAAGATAAGGACTGGGAGGGATCGCTCGCCACTTATGGTCATGAGCAAAAGACAGGCTCAACTTGCGGAAAAACGAAATCAGTTTAATTTCCTACAGGTCAAATCAAAACAAGGATATTAGGAAGTAAAACCAAACCTGAGAACACCTTCCCCCCACCCCTCCCTCCTTCCCGGCTCAACCCCACTCCCGGTTCTCTCTCCCTCCTCCCCCCGGCGGCGCAGGGGAACAGGGGATGGGGTTGGGGTCAGCTCCCCACACCTTGTCTCTGCCGCGCCTTCCTCCTCGGGGGGAGGACTCCTCACCCGTCCCCTGCTCCGCCGTGGAGTCCCTCCCACGGGAGACAGTCCTTCACGAGCTTCTCCAACGTGAGTCTTCTCCATGGGCTGCAGTTCTTCAGTCACACACTGTTCCAGCGCGGGCTTTCCCATGGAGTCACAGCCATTTTCAGGGGCATCTGCTCCCCCGCTCCCCTCCATGGGCTGGAGGGGCACAGCCTGTCCTCTCACCATGGGCTGGAGGGGCATCCCCTCCTCTGGCGCACCTCCTCCCCTCCTTCTTCACTGACATCAGTGTCTGCATCCGTGTTCCTCTCACATTCCAATCCCCCTACTTGCTGCAGGTTTCCCCTCTTAAATCTGTTATCCCAGAGGTGCTACCACCAGCACTGATGGGCTTGGCCTTCACCAGCGGTTGGTCCGGTTTGGAGCCAGGGAAGCTTCTAGCAGCTTCTCACAGGAGCCACCCCTTTGGCAAAAAAACCACACCACACTAACCCATAACAATACCACACATTATAACTTGAGCTTCACTGGCACAACTTTCAGTTGTAGTCATGCAGAGTGTCACCTAGCAATATAATTGGAATTGCTCATGAAGATACTGACAGAGAATATTACATTTGTAATATGGAAGAGCTGGGCCAAGGTCGGGTAGGGGTTTTTTAGCAATATCCTGATCACAAAGATATAGGCACACTTTCAGTTCACAATAAGACTGATCTTGTCCTCAAGTCTCTGTAGTGAAATAACTCCTAGCATCTCAGTGGACTGATATGGGTGTATATGAAGGAGATCTCATCTGAACTTGAGATCTTCTGAACAGCCCAGGTTCAGACACCAAGCCTTTATAACACTGGCTGAAAAGGTGGAGTTTAGGAAATATTCTCAGTTGTCTTATTCACCTAACAGCAATTCATCCAAAGTTGTAATTACAACTATGACACATAAAAATGGGTGTATTTAATTAATACATTTAAAGTGGAGGTGATTGAAGGCTATTGAGACATCACACACACTGCTGCCCTTCCATGTGCCTGTGGCTCACTCTTCTTTTGACTGCTAGTACAAATGGGATGTCATTCACAGCAAGGATGGAAATATGCATGAGTTTTTCTTTTGCATAAAAAGTTTCAGTGATCAGGTAGCTGATCTGTGCAATTCAAACACTCACTTGTGCAAGGGTGCAATTACACCTAAAGCAAGCACCCTTTACTCCACGAAACATACAAACAAACAAAAAACCTCTGTTGATTTTACTCATTTTACTGTAAGTAAAACTGCTACTATATTTTGACAAGCAGGAAGCTTTGTCCACTGGGCTACAAGACCATACACAGTTCATACACTAGCAAAATAAGTGGACTTGACATTTCAATGCTCCATAGCAGCTAATAATTCCTGGTAGTCATGGGCCAAGTACTGATATCCCCTGTCACTCAAACACTTCCTGATATATTTAATGCTGTAACTGATTTCTCATACAAGAGACTGGTTGCTGCGGTCTCTCTGCACCTTTGAAAGCTCTTGCCCAAGGAATGACCTTTTCTCTTTAGCCATTTGAAATTTGATCCTCAGCTTCTGTAGAGTATCACAGTGCAACAGACTTTGATAGATTTAAATAGTTCACACTTCCTAATGCAGCTTGTACTTACTGTAGTATCTCATTATAACGTGCAAAACACTACGCTGGGTGAAGTGAGTTGTTTTAAAATGTTTTTTTAAAAAAATTATTATTTAGGCAAAAAAAATACAATAGACTCCTCTGGGATTTGCTAATGAAAAACCAAAGACTTAGATCCATGATTCCCAAATAGATTTTGCAGTGGGAGTGACCACAGCTTCTTTTTTTTTTTTTTTTTCATTTGAACAGCAAAACCTGTCACTAATACAAATTATGCTATACCTTGTCAACTTTTAGGTGCAGGTTTTAAAGCTTAAATCTCTGCCTTTCAATATCCAAAATTTATTGCAGAGCTGAAGCTCATATACAGATCTCACAGTCCACTGTGCAATTGACTTCAGCCCCTTTCCTCACATAATAAATAAATTAGATAATATTGGAGCCTTTAAATTAACAAAAGGTTAAATAACATTTTATGAGCTCCCTTGGTGATTTTCTGGCCAGCACCACATTTTCTGTAATACATCATTACAGCAATAGCACTCTGCAGTATTGTAGCTGTATTACAGCAATATTATTATGGGAGAGATGTTGCTTTGAGATTCCTATTAAACAGGTTTCAAGACCCCAGGAGCCTCCAAACAGTCCATAAATGGTACATTATCCAGGATTGCTCAGTGAGTTATAGCAGGGGCCACATGACTTAATCAAAGCTGGAAACTGTCCATTCCTTTTCCAGGGACTCAGCTGTGCTGGAGAAATCAGAAGCAAGCTCTTGCCTTATCACAGTGTTTGAGGGTCATCTTTTTTTGGTCATAAAACCCCCTCATATGTATTCAGTGTGTACTAAGTCTTCATTTTCTTTATTTTCCTGTTACAGCAAACAATAGATGTTCTTAAGGTATATACTTACCAAACATACAGTCCAAATGTCTTATTTGTGCATCATCCTCAAAACATCTTAGAAGGACACAATGTAATGCTGTGAATATTTTTGAGTATAAGTTGGAAATTCTAAAAAGAAGCAGAGCTCCATTCTCTGTTCCTGAGAAAATAACTACTAGGACATTTTCTGCTTGTAAAGAGTAAAACCCACTTTGAATCATCAGGCCCGCACAAGCTTTACAGAACACCATCAGGGTGCCATTTCCACATTATTATGAGAATTTAACTTATGAACTGACCTCAGCACAGAGACAAGCTCTATTTGAAGCAAAAATCACCCTAGACATTTCTAATACTAAAAAGTCGGATGTATGTTAATTCAGAAAGGATGGATGGGTAAGGAGTGATTCCCCAGTGTCAAATGGCATCACTGAAACACTGCCAAAGTGGTGCCTTAGTTTCCAGATTTCTAGAGTGACTCTCAAGAGAAAAAAAAATCTTGTTTGCAATTGCCTTCTTTTTTTACACAAACTTACATTTATTTGAATGACAGCTGAAATAGGTTGTGAAGGGTAATGGTTCAACTGTTCAAAACCAAAGTAAATCATAAACTGCCAGACAGAGTACAGATGGACGGAGGACCACTCTAATCAATCAGTAAGTAAACAAAATGTTCAGAATAACACCAGGGAGGTGTGCTTGCTGCCTAAAGAACTTTTCTTTTTTCTTTTTGCATGCTCCACTTTGATTTTAACTGATGACTTTTGCTCCCCTCTCCAATGCACTTTCTACCTTCTTCCCACCACACATCAGCCCCAAAGATACAGAGAAATACCTCTATTTCAGCTGAGTTCTTGAATTTCAAGGGTTTGAATAAACTAAAATTTAGGAGACAATGTATATCTAAATTTCTCTAAATTAACTGTCCAGAGTACTTTGATTTACTATGGTGAATTCATCCACCTCTGTGAAATCTGGTGAGACTATGTTTTAAGCATGATTCATACTCAGTATGCTTTTCATGGCCATTTATAACCAAGTGACATAAATAAAGTGTAAATTATTGCGTTAGACCTCTAGCAGATGATTAGTTAATATTTGAACATGTAGGATTTCATGCTGCAGTGTTGCCTACTACAAACCATTTTGATAAGATATATTTTCTTGTTTTGAACATTGACTTCTTTTTCTTCAGATACTCCACTGATCAAATGCTGTGTACAGACAATTACAGAAAAATATATGTAAGGATATCAATCAGCAGTATGTCTACCAGTACCTGTCATCTATGGAATAGCTCACACACACAGATGACTCTGAACATAAATGATAATATTCCCCCCTCCTGCATTGGCATGAATATTATCAAACACAACCTTTCCTCAGGCAAGAACTTGGCATATCAAGGTTCTTTAATCCACTCTAAACAATGCATGAATTGGGATGTCAATTATTGCTAAATCAGTCTTGTAGAGTTTAGTCTGTACTTGAAAACCTCTCATCTTTTCTTTCAGGCAAAGATACGCTAAATTGCTTGTAAGCCACTGAAGGCCTGAATTCATGTAGGCCATCACAAACGGTGTGGGCCAACACTTCTCCTCTATGTTACAGGAAAAGTCATTAATTTTACATCCTTTCTGTTCTTACTTGACAAATTTATATTATGCTGTGCAAGAGATGATTTGTACCAAAGAAAAAAAATGAAATTCATTCTGCATTTCTCTTCCATTACTCTTCTAGTATGCCTTATTGTAAATATAGCTCTGAATTTCTTTATGTGCTCTGAATCCCACCATTTCAAGGAGTTACACTTATAAGCCATTCTAGCAACTAATCAAAAGTAGCAGGATAGCCATTTTTCTGCTTTCTATAGGCAAAACCATGATATCCTCATCAGCCTCCAGAAAAAAGGTGACAGACTTTGGCCAGCTAAATATCACCAGGATAATTTGCTTCTGCATTTAAATACGATTCCCAAAATACATTCAGAAAATACTGACAGGAAACATTGAGCATAAACAATGTGCTATGAATTCAGAGTGACTATTTATGCCTAGCTGTAAAGCCCTATATTGTCTCAGATTTGCTGAGGAAGACAATGGCCAAACCACATCGTCTATTTGCACAAAATATATGTTAAAATTTAAACTCATCTCAGTATATTATGCAGATAAAAGCCAGTGTTGGCAGAAACAGGAAAGCTTGTCTTTGACAGAATTATGAACAGCAAGTCTGCCTGGGTGTCTTCAGGACAGCACAGGAATTTAGTTGAAAGTGTTTTGTGCTTGGTGATTACATATTAGCAGTTCTGAATATTTCCTTCTTGGAACCTACTGTACTTATTCAGGGACCTGTACAGTTTTTTAGCCTCTCTTGAACTAAATGGAAAAGGATTCAAAGGCTGTAGGCCAGGAACTCAGCTGTTGTAAACCAGTCTAGTTGCAGTAGAGGGAATGCAATTAACACTGGCTATGGATTTGCATCTGTGAGGGCTTCAAGGTAGGTCCAAACTAAATGAAGTTTGCCTGAGAATAGACTGCAGTAGAAAGCTGTAGATCTGCAGGACAGAGAGTCACTTTTCCCTTCATCTCTGTAAACAAGACAAAATGTGAATCATCCTAATAGAATTAGGAGTCTGCGCAAATCTTCTTGACCATTGTAGGATTTTTACTTTGGATCTACCCATTTGTAACTTTCTTCCATAGAAGTAGGTGTCCACACACATTGTTGGAAAATTAAAATGCAGTGGAGTTGATGCCAAGGTTGTTGACTAAAATGCAGTACCTGTTGTGGGGTGTGGGTTTGCTCCCTTGCAAAATGTCTATCAATGGGAACAAGATAAATGGTGGAATCTCCTTGTGATGTAAATAGTTTGTACTAAGCAGCAACTTCTCAGCTACTCAAAAGCTTCTGTTCTTGGAGTCCCCCTGTTTGTAGTGAAGCACTTCTGATGAATAGTAGCAGGTAATATAGTACCCTGTGTTTGTAGACATAATTAATATCAAAGATTTGCTCTAAGTATCAATAGCAACTATGGCAGCTTAAAATGAGATAGTTGTGGCTTGGGGTTTTGGTTTGGTTTGGTTTGGTTTGGTTTTTTACATTGCTCTGTGATGCAAAATACAGTGAATATTGTGAGATTCCAGGAAAATATCTGCAGCTGATGGATGTCTTTGTTCATTCCTGAGAAGTCTCTTGGGTTTGTTTAGCTGTTTGCATTTTTGTATTTAAAAAAATAAGTAGGATCTAATTCATTTTAGATTCCTTGGTTATGCACAGAAGCCTGACTACACTTCACCAAACAGGATGTGTTATGGCCCACCTTTGTTCGCTAACTCAAAGTCTGCACTGGCACACACTTCACAAGATCACAGAATGTTTGAGGTTGGAAGGGACCTCTGGAGGTCATCTGGTCCAAACCCTGCCCAAGCATGGCCACCTAAAGTCAGTTGCCCAGCACTGTGTCCAGATGGCTTTGGAATATCTCCAAGGTGGAAGCATCCACAGCTTCTCTGCGCAACCTGTGCCGTTACTCAGCCAACCTCACAGTGAAAAAGTGTTTCCTGATGTTCAGACAGAGCACATTTCAGTTTGTGCCCATTGTCTCTTGTCCTGTCATTGGGTACCACTGAAAAAAAGCTGGCTTCATGATCTTCACACCCTTCCTTCAAGTATTTATATACATTGATGAGCTCTCCCTGAGCCGCCTTCTCTCCAGGCTGACCAGTCCCAGCTCTCTCAGCCTTTCATGAAATGTGAGATGCTCTAGTCCCTGCATCATCTTTGTGGCCCTTTGCTGGGCTTCCTCCAGTATGTCCATGTCTCTCCTGTACTGAGGAGCCCAGTACTGGATACGGCACTTCAGATGAGGCCTCATCAGTGCTGAGAAAAGTGGAAGGATCACCTCCTTCAACCTGCTGGCAACACTCCTCCTAATGTAGCTCAGGATACGATTTACCTTCTTTGCTGCAAGGGCACATTGCTGGCTCGTGTTCAACTTGGTGTCCACCAGCAGCCCCAGGTCCTTTTTTGCTAAACTTCTAGGTTTTGGATTTGTGCTGAAAACAGTGTTTATAATACAGGAATGTTTTAGTTATTGCTGAGCAGTGCTTATGCAGAGTCAAGGCCTTTTCTGCTTTTCACACCACTCCACCAGCGAGTAGGCTGAGAGCGCACAAAAAGTTGGGAGGGGACACAGCTAGGACAGCTGACCCCAACTGACCAAAGGGATATTCCAGACCATATGATGTCATGCTCAGCATATAAAGCTGAGGCAAGAAGAAGGAAGGGGAGGATGTTCAGAGTTACAGCACTTGTCTTCCCACGTCACCATTATGAGTGATGGAGCCCTGCTTTCCTGGAGATGGCTGAACCCCTGCCTGCCGATGGGAAGAAGTGAATGAATTCCATGTTTTGCTCTGCTGCATGCACAGCTTTGCTTTTCCCATTAAACTGTCTTTATCTCAACCCAGGAGTTTTCTCACTTTTACTCTCCCGATTCTCTGCCCCATTCCATCAGGGGGAGTGAGTGAGCAGCTGTGTGGGGCTTAGTTGCCAGCTGGGGCTAAACCACAACATGTATCAACCACTCCTCCTAGTTCTATGTCATTCACAAACTTGCTGAGGGTCCATTCTGCCTCATCACACAGACGATCAATTAGGATGTTGAATGGTGTTGGAGACAGTACTGTTTCCTGGTGTACTCCACCACCAGCCTCCAACTAGACTTGGTATCACTGATCACAACTCTCTTGAGTTTGGCCATTCAGCCAGTTTTCAATTCACCTCACTGTCAGCTCATCTATCCCATACTTCATTAGCTTCTCTATGAGGATCTTACCAGAGACAATGTCAAAGACCTTCTGGAAGTCCAGGTAGACAACTTCCACTGCTCTCCCCTCATCTACCAGGCCAGTCATTTCATTGTAGAAGATTATAAGTTTGGTCAATCAAGACTTCCCCTTCATGATTCCATGCTGAATACTCATGACTACCTTCTCGTCCATCATGTGCCTGGAAATTGTTTCCAGATTATTTACTCCATCACCTTCCCAGGCATCGAAGTGAGGCAGGCTGACCTGCAGCTCACTGCACCCTTCTTGCCTTTTTTAAGATAGGAGCAACATTTACTTTCCTCCAGTTCTTAGGCATCTCTCCCAACTGCCATGATCATTCAAACATAATTGAGACTTTAAGCCATGTGTTGGTGACATTCATCAGACACATTTTGATAACGTCATTCTGATTTCCTTAGAAAATACTGGGGCAGCACAGTTAGAGTGTTTCCCACACCACCTTCAAAAATATGCTCATGATTGTGGAATCTTGGTTGTGAAAGCAAACATTAAAAAAGCAGGGCTCTGCCCTGGTGTCACATCTTCTGAGCTCCTCTGTGTAATCCCATGACATCATCCCCATTAGAGTCTCTTCACTACCTTGCACTACAGGGACAAAGATCAGAATTATCAGAAGGGAATGCCAAACTGACAGAAGAATGGCTAAGAACTGCCTTCCACCTTGGAAACAGTCCATTAACTTCCTGGGCATTACAGCCCTGGGTCTGTGCCGTACTCTGCACAGGTACTGAGGGAATGGTGAGTCAGGAACTCAGCACCATGTAGGAAAGTATCTCAGCAACCATTCCAGTGTTCAGTTCTCAATAATATCTTCCACCCATCCTTATGCTGCCCACTCCACCCACTTGGTGGTTCAGCCTCTCTGGAATTCTGCAGTCTGGATTAATCACAGATACAGTCTGCAGGAGCTTGCTACTTGAATATTGTGGCCTTCTTAGCAACCCAGAAAGCCCTAAACAAAAATGCAGGCCGTGTATTACACAGTGGCACCTCTAAATGTACCACAGCCAAGGGAAAGTCTTGGTGATGTTAAACGGCTTGGGATCTGAGTCACGAACTCTAGATTTTTTTTGTCTATCCCTACACATTCATTACCAGTATATTTTGATGGAAATGAAATTATTTCATCTCACCCAAATAATGTGTTGGAGACCTATATTAACTTTAATCCTTCATTCACACTTTGAACAAATTCAAGGAATTGGTTCAAGTACATTTAACTCAAATCAGAATTTAATTAAAAGTTAATTTCTTTCTGTACTTTACCAACGCATTGTAATGGACCTATCATTTTGCACCCCTCCGAGCTTATCAAGCAGTTACAGTTTCTCTTTAATTTTTTTTGACCTTATTGCCCTTACATGATCAACTTCCGCTAGGTTACTGTGGTGTTAGATCTACTGAAGTCTGAAATTTATTAACTGCCAATTATTAGCATTTTCTCTAATAAGGTTAATGCTAATTAGCCCTAAAATCAGGACTGAGTTACTGTAAATTATAAAGTCAGCATTAACATTGATTACCTTGCTAATTAGTCATGGCAAAAAGTAGGCCATTTGAGCAACAAATGACATTACTCTGTCATTACAAAGGGCCATCACAATTAGACGTAACCCATTTCAGTTTTCCTTCAGTAAGGACCAACAAACCAGATGGAATTCAGTAACTGATTAATTATTAATGTTTTTGTTGGTTTCAACCAGAGCTCTAGCTAATGCACGTTCTTTCCCTAGACACTCTTTAATCATAATTCTTCCTAAAACACCCACTCAACCAAACCAACTCTAATACACCAAGGAGGACTGTATATCCATTTCTACAAAGGCAAGAACATAAAAAAAAATACAGAGACAGACAGAAGCTGGAGGTGCCTTCACAAGACTCAGTTCCAAGAGTCTAAGGTTTGGCGCATTTTGGGACATCTACTTTAAAATCCAGAAATACTGAAGGTATCAAACTAAATGTTTATTTTCATATCTGATGCTGACAAAAAATCTATTCACTACTGACAGTACTTAACACTAGTTAACAAAAATCACTAAATTGTAGAATACTTTATGTTGAAAAAGACCCTTAAGGTCATTGAGTCA
>NW_010973041.1:3974743-3975169 GCF_000737465.1 Haliaeetus leucocephalus
GATAAAGATACTAAATGGAACTGGCCCCAATAATAACCCCTGGGGAACACCACTTGTGACCAGTTGCCAACTGGATTTAACTCCATTCACCACAACTTTTTGGGCCCAGCCATCCAGCCAGTTTTTCACCCAGAGAAGAGTATGCCCATCCAGACCTTGAACAGCCAGTTTCTCCAGGAAAACGCTGTGGGGAACAGTGTCAAAGCCTTTACTAAAGTCCAGGTAAACAACATCAACAGCCTTTCCCTCATCTACTAAGTGGGCCACCTTGTCATAGAAGGAGATCAGGTTAGTCGAGCAGGACATGCCTTTCATCAACCCATGCTGACTGGGCCTGATCATCTGGTTGTCCTGCACATGCCCTGTGATGGCACTCAAGATGATCTGCTCCGTAACCTTCTTCAGCACCAAGGTCAGGCTGACAGG
>NW_010973041.1:3975200-3975509 GCF_000737465.1 Haliaeetus leucocephalus
TTCTTGTAGATGGGTGTCACATCTGCTAACCTCCAGTCAATTGGGACCTCCCCAGTTAGCCAGGACTGCTGATAAATGATGGAAAGTTGCTTGGTGAGCACTTCTGCCAGCTCCCTCAGTACCCTTGGGTGGATCCTATCTGGCCCCATAGACTTGTGTGTGTCTAAGTGGTGTAGCAGGTCACTAACCATTTCCCCTTGGATTACGGGGGCTTCATTCTGTTCCCCATTCCTGTCTTCCAGCTCAGGGGGCTGGGTACCCAGAGAACAACTGGTCTTACTATTAAAGTCTGAGCAAAGAAGGCATTAA
>NW_010973041.1:3975630-3991432 GCF_000737465.1 Haliaeetus leucocephalus
TTTTATGGCAGTAGCCAGATTAAGTTCTAGTTGGGCTTTGGCCTTTCTAATTTTCTCCCTGCATAGCCTCACATCATCTTTGTAGTCCTCCTGAGTTGCCTGCCCCTTCTTCCAAAGGTCATAAACTCTCTTTTTCTTCCAGAGTTCCAGCCAAAGCTCTCTGTTTAGCCAAGCCATTCTTCTTCCCTGCCGGCTCATCTTTTGGCACATAGGGATGGCCTGCTCCTGCACCTTTAGGATTTCCTTCTTGAAGAATGTCCAGCCTTCCTGGACTCCTCTGACCTTCAGGACTGCCCCCCAAGGGACTCTCTCAACCAGGCTCCTAAACAGGTCAAATTCTGACCCTCCAGAAGTCCAAGGCAGCAGTTCTGTTGACCTCCCTCCTTACTTTCATGAGAATTGAAAACTCCATCACTTCATTATCGCTGTGCCGAAGGTGGCCTCCAACCATCACAACACCCACAAGTCCTCCTCTGATCATAAACAACAGGTCCAGCAGGACGCCTTCCCCGGTTGGCTCACTCACCAACTGTGTCAGGAAGCTGTTTTCCGCACACTCCAGGAACCTCCCGAACTGTTTCCTCTCCACTGTATTGTATTTCCAGTAGGCATCTGTTAAGCTGAAGTCCCCCATGAGAACAAGGACTAGGATCGTGAGACTTCTCCCAGCTGCTTATAGAATATTTCATCTGCCTTTTCATCCTGGTTGGGTGGTCTGTAACAGACTCCCACCGTGATATCTGCCTTGTTGGCCTTTTCCCTGATTCTTGTCCATAAATACTAGATCTTTTTGTCACCATCATCAAGCTCTAGACAGTCAAAACACTCCTTAACATACAGGGCTCCTCCACTGCCTCTCCTTCCTTGCCTATCCCTTCTGAAGAGCTTATAGCCATCCATTGCACCACGCCAGTTATGTGAGTCATCCCACCATGTTTCCGCGATTGCAACCATACCATAGTTTTCCAGCTGCGCAATGGCTTGTATCTCCTTCTGTTTGTTGCCCATGCTGTGTACGTTGGTGTAGATGCACTTCAGTTGGGTGATTGGTCCTGCCACCTTTCTGGGGGGAGAAGCCCTAACTCCTATATGACTGTTCTCAGGTGCTTCCGTGGTTTCTAACACATCAACAACCTTTGTGTCTTTGCTGCCATGTGGATCTCCATCCCCTACCCCCACTGAGACACCTACGGTGCTGCACACATTAGTACAGGCACATTTCAAAAGTGCTCCAGTGTACTCAGAGCATCATGGAGCAGACTGAAGGACTGCAGTGGCACACGGTCCCTTAAACTTTGGTGTGCCATGTCATGGCTTATCTCTAGTGAGCCTGGTTTTATCCCTTTCCCCCTTCAAATCTAGTTTAAAGCTCTTTCAATGAGCCCTGCTAACTTTTGCTCAAAGATCCTTTACTCCCTCTGAGAAAGGTGTACCCCATCTGTCACCATCAGGCCTGGTGTCACGTAGACCAACCCATGATCAAAAAACCCAAAATTCTGCTGGTGACACCAGCCTCAGAGCCAGCTATTGATCAGCTGGGTCTTCCTGTTTCTTCCAACTTCATTCCCTGCAACTGGAAGGATAGAGGAAAAAACGACTTGTGCTCCTGATCCCTTAACCAGTCATCCCAAGGCCCTGAAGTCTCTCTTGATCGCTCTGGGACTTCATATTGCAACTTCGTTGCTGCCTATCTGAAAAATCAATACTGGATAATAATCCAAAGGCCATACCAGGGTAGGAAGTCTTCTCGTCACATCTTTAACATGGGCCCCAGAGAGGCAGCAGACTTCCCTAAGAAGTGGGTCTGGTCAGCATACTGGGTCTTCTGTTCCCTGCAGAAGAGAGTCTCATATGACAATGACCCATCTTTTTTTCTTTATGGAAGTTTTTTTAAGGCAGGGTGTAGGCCAACTTAACCTTGGTGACACCTCCAACCGAGATGAACCATCATCCTCGTGATTGTTCGGTTCCATGTGCAGAGCCTCATACCTATTATGCAAGGGCACCTGGGAAGGTGGGGTGGTCACAGATGAGAGGCACCTGCTGTGCTGGATAGGAACTTGTTGCCCTTGCCCCCTACCCCTTAAGTCACCACATTCTGCCGGGTGGAGAGAGGATAGGGAATCTTCCATATCATATTTCCTGTCTACCTGACAGGTCTAGCCCCAGGGAAGGTAGGGTGTGCTTCCAGTAGTCTGTCTCTCTCTCAGACTCTGATGCTCCTCAACTTACTCACGTCCTCCTGCAGCTCTGCCACTAAGCTGAGGAGTTCCTCTACCTGGGCGCACCTCCCACAGGTATACTCACTGCTGCTGTCCAGTACTGGCATAAGAGTAGGGTATACCCTGCAGCCTGATACCTGGGGAGATGGAGATGAACTTACAAGTTTGTAAATAACCTCTGTGAAAATGGCAATGCATGGGTGTTTAATGAAAGAGAAATTAGTGGATTCGCTTAGTCATATGATATAGTTACCCACAGTGCTAAGTCTTCCACCCTTTCTAACCTATACCAATCCAAACATGTAAAATTGATTTTAAGAGCTCAGTACCCATCTTTTTACATATGAATTCCATATTACACACATTCATTGCCCTACGGAAATTTCTGAAGAGGGCTAAGCTTACCCTTAGCTCATATCAAGGCACACTCTCTCTGTAAAGCTAAGCACACACAAATGATGCTGCAAACTGGATGGGATTATAGGCATCAGACACATGCATATAGACCACCAATGTCTACAGTCTTTGAGGAGGCCATGCAGCTTGCATCAGACACACAATGGTAAAACAGGAGGCTTGACTCCTGAGGGACTCTGCAAACTCCTCTGGCCACCTCCACCAACACTGCTGGGGAAAATACAGCCGTGGAAGAAGATGCAGACATGCAATGACTATCCAGCATCTTGGAGGCTGTTGTAAATGATATCCAATACTAGTGCCATTAGCCTATTGCAATTAGTCTAGTGCAATCCTGCAGTGCCCTGCACAGGGCAAGGACATTCATTAAAGCTTGTACAATGACACCTTTTAAACACCACCTATGATCCCATTGCATCCTAATGTCACAGCAATAACTCTAGAGCTTGTAAACCAGAACAGGATACTTTTTGCTGCTTTTCTTATTCTCCGTTGTCTGTGTTCTACGTGTTCCCATGCCTGTAGACTAAGAAGTTGATACAGCTTTCTACTGCAAGCTAACAGATGTGGATGGGAAAGGTTAAAGAAATAAATACAAAGCAAACCAAAAGGAAAGCAATGCAACAAATAACTAGTTAAAGCAGAAAGGCATTACCTGAAATATACACACACGCCCACACACAAATTAACAAAGGAATGAAAACTATGAACCTGGACATGGTAAGAGACCAGAAGTATTGAAAAAGCAAAGGAAGAAGACAATTCAGCCCAATTCAAAGTATGTAGATGAAGCTATGGCCTAGAAATTTTTTTCTTCATTTTGTAGAGAATTACTTCACTGATTATCAGAAAGTTCAAAGAATAAGGCTAGTTAAGACCATTTAAAAATAGACTAGGCTGTGTGCTGTGAAAAAAATATCCCACTGTAGCTAGGCTGCTTGACATAACCCTGCATGTCCTCACAGCTCAGAACCTTATCATCAAAGCACAAGTTAGCCTCAGGGGCGAGAACTGAGCCTCATTAGAAACAAGCCTCCTCAGACCTATGAAAGATTACAAAAACATATGTATGTCTTTACATTAGCTTTCATATTTAGAATACAGTTTGAGGGAAAGGCAGTAAAGGCGAGGAAGCACTGAATCACTGTTTTATGACAAGGTAGTAACTGCATTAAAGTAAACTGGCATCAAACCAGTGTAAGAAAAGTGGAAATGCAAGTTATATTGTCTTCATAGTGCTCCCTAGGTTCTGCAAAAAATTGTTCATGCCTAAGATATCTTTTTTCTCTCTTCTTTCTTGCAGTTCTTTCCCTGGAATCCACTGAACTTTATGCTTATAATCAGCACATCATTTTTATGATTCAAAAATTTTTAAAGACAACAACTAAACAGTGGATGGTTTGAACACTATGAATCAGTGATTTAATCTGGCCAGAACCATTTCACAGAATCATCATAGAATGGTTTTGGTGCGAAGGGACTTTAAAGATCATCCAGTTCCAAACCCCCTGCCATGGACAGGGACACCTTCCCCTAGATCAGGTGGCTCAAAGCCCCAGCCTGGCCTGGAACACTTCCAGGAATGGGGCATCCACAACTTCTCTGGGCAACCTGTTCCAGTGCCTCACCACCCTCACAGTAAAGAACTTCTTCCTTACATCTAATCTAAATCTACCCTCTGTCAGTTTAAAGCCATTACCCCTTGTCCTATCACTACATGCCCTTGTAAAAAGTCCTGCTCCAGCTTTCCTGTAGGCCCCCTTTAAGTACTGGACAGCTACAATATGGTCTCCGGGGAGCCTTCTCTTCTGCAGGCTGAACAACCCCAACTCTCTCAGTCTGTCCTCATAGGGGAGGTGCTCCAGCCCCCCAATCATATTTGTGGCCCTCCTCTGGACCCATTTGAGCAGGTTCATGTCTTACATTGCAGGCCCCAGAGCTGAACACAGTACTCCAGGTGGGGCCTCATGAGAGCTGACTATAGAGGCAGAATCACCTCCCTTGATCTGCTGGTTACGCTTCTTTCGATGCAGCCCAGATGCAATTGGCTTTCTGGGCTGTGAGTGCACATTGCTGGCTTGTGTTCAGTTTTTCATACACCAGTACCCCCAAGTCCTTCTCCACACAGCTGCTCTCAATCCACTTATTGCCCAGCCTGTATTTGTTATGCTTGGGATTGCCCCAACCCAGGTGCAGGACCTTGCACTTGGCCTTGTTGAACTTCATGAGGTTCACACAGGCCCGCCTCCCAAGCCTGTCAAGGTTGCTCTGGATGGCATCCCTTCCCTCCAGCATGTTGGCCGCACCATACAGCTTGGTGTCATCGGCAGACTGGCTGAGGGTGCACTTAAGTTGCTGACAAAGATGTTAAACAGCGCCAGTCCCAATACCATTCCCTGAGGAGCGCCACTCATCACTGCTCTCCGCTCAGACATCAAGATGTTGACCACAACGCTTTGAGTATGACCATCCAGCCAATTGCTTATCCACAGAGTGGTCCATTCATCAAATCCCTGTCTGTCCAATCTAGAGTCAGGGATGTCATACAGGACAGTATCAAATGCTTTGCACAAGTCCAGGTAGATGACGTTAGCTGCTCTTCCCTTATCCACCAATGCTGTAACCCCATCGTAGAAAGTCACCAAATTTGTCAGGCACAATTTGACCTGAGTGAAGTCATGTTGGCTGTCACCAATCACCTCCTTATTTTTGGTGTTCCCTGGCATCATTTCCAGGATGATCTGCTCCATGATCTTGCTGGGCACAGAGTTGAGACTGACTGGCCTATAGTTCTCCAGGTCTTCCTTTTTTCCCTTTTTAAAAATGGGTGTTATGTTTTCCCTTTTCCAGGAATGAATTCACTCTTCCATTGCTGACATGTTAAGTAAGAAACTTTTATCTTCCTGAATATTTGACACACATCAGCTTTCCCAGAAAACAAAACCTGGAAATTTCAGGAAAAGATAATTCCACCCTGACATTCCCAAACATGAACTTTTCAATGAACTTGACTCATACTGCATCTTTCTTATGTTTAATAAAAGACTCAGAATAACTTTGTTTAGTCTTCTGTCCAATTTTGCCTCTTAATCTTACCACTGACAAGTTATATTGATAAAAGTTAACAAAGACAAAGCAATTAAGTATCTAAAAAATTACTGATACCATGTAAGTTAACTGAACAAGGTTGACCAACAAAGAGTTTAAAGTTTAGTATCCTCTGCCCAGCACTATCATTACAAGCAGTCAGTATCTAAAGTGGAAACAACAACAGAAAGTTTGACTAACCAAATATAATATAGGTCACCTCCCCCCCAAAAAATTTACAAAAAACCCCAAACAGGGAACTAATGATCCTGCTCAAATCTAGTAAGTCAGACTGAAAGCCCAAAGAAAAGTTTCCAGAGTGGCTAGTCTAATCAGTCAGGAGAAGGCAAGACTTTTTCAAGATTTTACTGGTCAAATTTATCTTTATCATCTTCATTAAATTTGTGTTGAGTATGAATCCAGTTTATTTTTATCAGCTGTATAAAGTTTAGTAATGAGACAACTTTGCTTACACATGTTGAGATGAAGATGTAATTTCTGCAAACACCTGTACAAATCACTTCAGCTGAAGAGGGAAACAAATTGATACAGAATGTATAAATGCAAATACATTTTACAGATGAAGCAAATAACCTAAATTGTTACTTTCTTCAGCAATGACTAAACACTAAGCACAGTAGACACAGTGACTTCAAGCTGATGTTCCATATTGACTTACTGAGATATAATGACCCTGCAAAGTTAGAAGCAAAGCCCGCAATAGCAGGACAACTACTTTTCATCATTTAGCATAAAATATTAGGATTACTAGCTCGGAGCAAGGAGAGTTAGTAAGAAAAATAGAAAACAGGGGAAAGGTCTAGCTCTTAAAAAAACCAGTTTTGCTAAAAAAGCATGGTCTAACTGATAAAAAATACTAAATAAGCTGCAGCCTGTGTCTTTTCAGATGGCACCAACGTTGTTTTTTGGTTTAGAGGTGTTTTTTTGGTTGGGGTTGGGTTTTGGGGGTTGGGTTGAGTTTTTTTTAATTTCTGCTTATATGTGGGCAAGGAAGTAGTTAGCATGAAAAAGAGAGGACAAAAAAAAAAAAAAAAGGAAGTTTAAAAATCTACTCCAGCTTCCTCAGGGAGAATATTTAAGTTGCTGAACAAGTCATGTAACTTCTATACATATCAGGTATACCCTCTGAAAAATGGCTATTAACAGAGAACTTCACAAAGAATTGTGGAGTCTCACTAACTGGTTAATCTCTTTGAGATATTTGGATGAAAGATGGTATTCGATTGCCAAGTGCATTAGAACTTCACACTGACTGCCTCTTATCAGGAAGCAGAAAACTAGAGCAAGCCAAGCCACAGAGATGGTTTAAATGCCCAAAATGGAGGAAAAAATGCTCCCACCTCTCATGTTTACTGGTTTCTGATTTTTTACAGAGGAAAGAAAATATGTTCTACAGAGTTTAGCTGTGGGACCTGCAGTCTCAAGAAACATGATAGTACAAATTGTAAGAACAGGTTGTCGTGGTTTAACCCCAGCCAGCAACTAAGCACCACGCAGCCGCTCACTCACTCCCCCCACACCCAGTGGGATGGGGGAGAAAATCGGGAAAAGAAGTAAAACTCGTGGTTTGAGATAAGAACAGTTTAATAGAACAGAAAAGAAGAAACTAATAATGATAATGATAACACTAATAAAATGACAACAGCAATAATGAAAGGATTGGAATGTACAAATGATGAGCAGTACAATTGCTCACCACCTGCTGATCGACACCCAGTTAGTCCCCGAGTGGCGATTCCCCCCACCCCCACTCCCCCAGTTTATACACTAGGTGTGGCATCCCATGGTATGGAATACCCCTTTGGCCAGTTTGGGTCAGGTGCCCTGGCTGTGTCCTGTGCCAACTTCTTGTGCCCCTCCAGCTTTCTCGCTGGCTGGGCATGAGAAGCTGAAAAATCCTTGACTTTAGGCTAAACACTACTGAGCAACAACTGAAAACACCAGTGTTATCAACATTCTTCTCATACTGAACTCAAAACATAGCACCGTACCAGCTACTAGGAAGACAGTTAACTCTATCCCAGCTGAAACCAGGACACAGGTGCTCCCTGAGTTCTTTCTCTTAAGGTAGTAGCTTTATGTAGTTACCTTTAACCAACATCTAGCATTTGCAGTATTACATTGAGTAGGCAGGGGGGAAGAGGTAACAATGCTTTTGTATTAAGTGTTCTGGTTTTAATCTATAACCTCCTCCACTTGCTTTCTCCCAAAGACGTAGATGGGGGGTATTGAGGGAATACTGAATATAATACTTTCATCATAAAGGTAATTGGATATTTCTGGCTCCTGTTACCCTTTCACAGTATTGAATATAGCACTTGAATTTTACATTTTGGATGGATGCCCAGAAGTTTATGTAAAGTCTTTGCCCGAAATACTGAAAGACAACCTACATTTTTATTTCCTCATGCTTGTGCTGAGGATTAAACTATTCTTCCTTATATTGTAAACTTTTTGCACTTCTAAAAATTTCTTTCTAATTTCTGAATAGTAATGAGTTGAAGACTCAAACCTCCAGTTTCACAGTTAAATCAAAACTGTTGCTGGGGGACCCCCCCCCCCCCAAAAAAAACAACCCAAAAAACACCAAAAAAACAAACAAACCAACCCCAAACCCCAAACCAACCAAAAAAAGAACTTTTTGGTGTTTATGTGAAAACAAATGTGGCCATACTGGGTTCTGAATCAGAGTTCACAACTGAAATCTATCCACTTTACTCCTAAGATGCTGAAAACTGAGCTTCAAAAGTTCATACTACCAGGTATGTGTAAACAGCGAGTTTAATAAACCAGCTAATAACAATAGCTTATGTTCATATAGTACTTCACATTGTGATGCACAAACATTAACTAATTAATTCCCTTAATACTCCTCTGAGGTAAATCCTATTAAACATAAATGTTAGAGATGTAATTACATGTTAACAGTTATTGGATTTCTAAGAGTTATCTTCAGCAATTAGTAGAAAATGTAGTTTATAAATGTCTATTCCATAATCTATGTTTTCAGTTAGCTAATATATTGCCATCAGCTGTTTAAATGCTAGGCGACTCACTGTCACCCAGATAGCCTGACTAGAATAGGAAACGAGACTTCTGATGAGCAAACTCCCTTTTATTTCAGTCCTAGTGTATTCTCTGTGTGACATGATCATTAGCAAAATTTATCAGCACTGTCCAATATCCTGGGGATCGACTTGGGACTGTCAAATCTCCATGCTTTTCCTTTGATTGTCAGTATGCAATGGCTTGTAATGAACTTTGTGGCTGATGCCCATTTACAGTACAAGCAAAGAAGCTACCTTGTCCCTGAGAAATGTTAATTTATTTCTATTATTTTTCTAGAAGCACTTTCTGTCCTAAACTGTGACTGTCTCAGCTAGCACAGTATGTAGACCAGCAAGGAAATACTCAACTCCCACCTGCCAGCTTATCCAATCTTCAAATCACATGAAAACCTGAAGCCAAAATTAAGCCAAAATGAAAGGATTCCTAAATATATACTCTGTGAACTAGCCCTTTTAAGCTGAAACCATGGAAACTACTGGAAACTTCACCCTCAAGTATGACTGTTAAAAACAAGACCACATTTTTTTAGATAGACTTCCAAAAACTGACAGGAAAACATTCGAGCAGATGTCTTCCCTTCTTGTGGGAATTGCATCTCCATAAATCTTGAGGTAGCAGACTGTGAGAATCAGGGATGTTGAAAACATTGCTATGACCTTCCTCATCCTTGGGGTTGTATTGAACAAGTGAGGATGTACTAAGCAAAGCATATTGGAAAGCATCATATCCAAGAGGTAGGCAGTAAGACAGATATGCCTGACGGATGCCCATGACTCTTTCTAAAAAGATCTTGTAGTGAGGAATGATAAGGCAGAAAAAGCAACCTGACAAGCCATGAACACAGTCCCTGTTCTCCTATGGCCACAAATAAAACAGAGGATGCAGAGAGATCTTCCACAATATTTAGCAACAATGCACAAAAGACATATAACCAGATATAAACAACCAAATTTTGCTCGTTTTAACCACTTGCTGTGTGGAACCTCCAAGCTCTACCGAGGGCTGGCAGTCAGTCTAGTCCATCAAATTCAGGAGCAGGAACTCTTTCCACAGAGCCTGGAAGTGTGTATGAGTACCAGACTAAGTTCATCTATTGTCCTTTTAATAGTGTAATTAGAACAGAAATACAGGAAGGTCAGATAGTATAAAAAGCTTCACAAAGCTTTCCTGCAATTTGTGGCCAATGTACAGACAATGGTTTATCTGGAAATGTCTCAGAATTGCCTGAAACAATGCAGACTTATATAACCCAGAAGTGTCAAAACCACTTATGGTTAGGTGCATGCTACCCCTCCTTCAGCTTTTACTTATAGGTAGAAATGTGGTTAATGGTATGCAATGGGAGTAAAGGTACTCCACTATAAGCAGAATTCATCCCTTAGCTTACTATTTAAAGAGACAACATCTAGACAGGCGACTCTTTCCAGTTCAATTTGCCAATAAATTGCCCTCAAGGTGACCAAGGATTGAGAGGCCTTTTCAGCTCTAAAGGACAGCAAAGGAGTCTGCAGGCTGGAACTATATTTGAAACGCCAGCTCTTCAGTGTGAAAATCCTTTGTAATCCTAGTGTAAAGAAGCAGACAGCGCTAGAGGACTGATGAGGTGATACACTGCAATAACCAGGAAAAAGCGCTGTCCTACAGAGCCAAAACAATGTTGCACGCTGCAGTGGCACTGGCAGCCCCAAGTTTTGGTCATGACTCCATTGTCCCAAGAGCTACGTGGATACATTAAAAAAAAAAAAAAAGACAGCATCTGCCTCAAAGAGTTTACAACTTAATAACGAGAAAAACCCTGTTCTACAGCTGAGCAGGATGATACAAAACTGCAACCATAAGCAGAGAGTTGAGTGTAGAAAGGTATAAATTTACATCATAAAATCTGCTCCAGTTGAGAAAATGATTACTTGCAGTCTTTCCAACACAGTACTACTTTAGTTACTCATTTTTCTTGCTTTATCCATTTATTTTTGTTAAATGGGAAATACAGATGCTGGCCTATTAATTCCCAACTATATTTTAGATGGCCCCTCAGCATTAGACACAAAGTTGGCCTGTTAACTAGAAAAACAGAAGAATAAATATGTCTTTATCATTCTGTTATTCTAAGAACAGATCTTTCTGCCTTTATAAAAAAAAGGTAGGGATTTAGTACCTTGTGCAGGATGCCTGGAAGGTCACTACATTTAGATTATTGTGGAACAGATCACTCTTGCAGCTCAGATTTGTTGTTATCTTGACTGTCAAAACACCCAAATTCAGCAATAACAGAAACAGTAAAAGTGCAGATATAGAATCAAAATATTGATATGAATATGCATGCCACTGAACTGGGCTAGAACATTGTTTCAGGAATAAACCTTTTTTTTTATTATTTTTAACTTCAAGCATTTTTGCATGTATGTTTGTTGGGGTCAGGATTTCGGGGATAAGACAAATGTGTTATCCACTGGCAGAATGCCTAAATTCATGAGGAAGCTCATACAAAATACAAGTCTGTTTCCAGTTATCTCCCACGGTCCAAAAGGCTATCCATCCTGATCAGGCCTTCAGCAGAACAAAATAAAATTATCCTGTAGATTTCAAAGTACATTTAATTAAAGCTCCATGGTGATCTCTGATACCTAAAGGCAGTCTAGCACAAAACAAGCAAGGTGAATCCAACTACAATAATTTGGTAACAACATTTTTTTCCTCTCTCTTTTCACTGAAACATGCACAGCTGAAGCTGTATTTTGTTTTGCTTGTGAAGCTGCAGTTTTGTCTTTGTATTACAATGACACAATATGTTTTGTTTGGGGACATGGGGGAAATCTGCACTTATAACACTGCTTCACTGTGATTGATGACAACATCTCTTTGAATGATCTACCTGTATCAAAGCTTCTGTGACTGACACAGAGCTGGGAAAAATAAATCATCCTTCCATGAAAGATGGGTGGAGAATTCTCCATTCTTTTTCAAGGGAAAAAAAAATTCTCTGAAGTTAATCTCTTTTAAAGCAGCAAGAAACTGACTGACTTCACTCTGACATTTCTTATCCTATACTGCAACTACTAAAGGACAAGGTTCTTCTCGCTTGAATGAAAATCACAACTCAGCAGAGAGTCAGCACATTCCTGTGAATCACTCAAGCCCTGTGGTCTTAAGCGGTGCCTGCAGCATAGCCCTAGCAATTGTTACTTGCATGGGGATGAACCTCCCACTGTCATACTCGGAGAAGGAAGTTGTTGATAGAAGCAGAGCCAGAATACCAAAAATGGTTTGAATTTAAAGTATGTCTGTCCAAACTGAAATGAATCAAGACACTTTAGAACAGGTTTATGTACAGGAGAAAACTCTGTTTAAAGTAGCAAGTACAGTAATGCATGCCATATATAATGTTACTTATCACATACAGATATACTTAGGTCTGTATGCAAGCTGTTTACCTATTGAAGGGAACTTCCACCACACACACTTTTTTTATGTACATAGCCCACAATTTTCAAGACAAAAACAGCTTCAAAGAAAATCTAATATGATAAAGAAGTTTGATTCAGAGATTTACACAGTTAATTTTAATTTTGAAGTGGTATGGAACTACAGAAAACTGAACCACTGGAAAACTTTTTTAGTTCATGTCCTGGTTTCAGCTGGGATAGAGTTAATTTTCTTTCCAGTAGCTGGTATAGTGCTGTGTTTTGGATTCACTATGAGAAGAATGTAGATAACACACAGATGTTTTCAGTTGTTGCTAAGTAGTGCTTAGATTAAGCCAAGGATTTTTCAGCTCTCATGCCCAGCCAGGAAGAAGGCTGGAGGGCACAAGAAGTTGGGAGGGGACACAGCCAGGACAGCTGACCCAAAGTGGCCAACGGGATATTCTATACTATGTGTCGTCATGCCCGGTGTATGAACTGGGGAGGAGTAGGCCCTGGGGGGACGGATTGCTGCTTGGGAACGGAGTGGGCATCAGTCGGTGATTGGTGAGCAATTGCATTGTGCATCACTTGTTTCGTATATTCCAATCCTTTTATTATTATTGTTGTCATTTTACTGTTATTTTCTTCCTTTTGGTTCTGCTAAACTGTTCTTACCTCGATCCAGGAGTTTTGTTGTTTTTTTTTCCCCTGATTCCCTCCCCCATCCCACTGGGTGGGGGGGATTGATAGAGCAGCTGTGTGGTGCTTAGTTGCTGGCTGGGGTTAAACCACGACAGTTCATTAGGCTGAATAGTTCATTAGATCTAAGCATCTATGTAGCACCTTCCTGTAAAGAGTCTGTGTAGTCTGTTCACGAAGATCTCCAGCAATACAGATAACATATTCTCCCTAGTTTTTTTTATTTTAGCAAAGCTTTTGATACTGTCTCTCACACTATCCTTCTGGACAAAATGTCCAGCACACAGCTGAACAAGTCCATAATACATTGGGTGAGCAACTGGCTGACGGTTCAGGAGAGTTATAGTAAATGGGGCTACATCAGGCTGGTGGCCAGTTATCAGTGGGGTTCCCCAGGGCTCAATTTTAGGGCCAGTGTTCTTCTAAACAATCTGGATACAGGAATCAAATACACATTAAGTGAATTTGCTGATGATACTAAATTAGGAGGAGCTGTGGACTCCTTTGAGGGTAGAGAGGCCTTACGGAGGGATCTGGATGGACTAGACAGCTTGGCAATCACCAACCGTATGAAATTTAACAAGTCCAAGAGCCAGATTCTGCACCTGGGATGGAGTAACGCTGAGCACAAGTATAAATTGGGAGAGGAGTGGCTGGAGAGCAGCCCTGCAGGAAGGGATCTGGGGGTGCTGGCTGACAGCAGGTTTGATATGAGTCAGCAGTGTGCCCTGGCAGCCAAGTGGGCAAACCACATCCTGGGGCGCATCAAACACAGCACAACCAGCCGGTCAAAAGAGGGGATTATCCTGCTGTATTCAGCTTGGTGCAGCCTCACCTAATAAAAGCAGCTGAGAACTCTGGGTTTGTTTAGTTTGGAGAGAAGGAGGCTGAGGGGTGGTCTCATTGCTCTTTGCAGCTTACTGAGGAGGGGAAGTGGAGAGGGAGGTGCTGAGCTCTTCTCCCTGGGATCCTGTGACAGGACACCTGGGAATGGGTCAAAGCTGCATCAGGGGAGGTTCAGACTTGATGTTGGGAAGCATTTCTTTACTGAGAGGGTGGTCAAACACTGTGGCAGGCTTCATACAGAGATGGTCGATGCCCCCTGCCTGTCAGTGTTTACGAGGCATCTGGACAATGCCCTTAATAACATGCTTTAACTTTTGCTCAGCCCTGAAGTGGTCAGAGAGTTGGACTGGATGATCACTGTAGGTCCCTTTCAACTTTTCTTTCCTTTCCTTTTTCCTTTCCTCCTCTCCCCTCCCCTGCCCTCCCCTTTTTTACTCTTCTTTTTTCTGTCTTCTTTTTTCTTTTCTCTTTCTTCTCCTTTTCTTTTCTATTTTTTCTTTCCTTTTCTCTCTTTTTTTCTTTTCTTCTTTTCTTTTCTCTTCTCTTTTCTTTTTTCTTCTTTTCTTTTTCCTTTTTCTTTTCTTTTTCCTTTTTCTTCTTTTCTTTTTCCTTTTTCTTCTTTTCTTTTTCTTTTCTTTTCCTTTTCTTCTCTTTTCTCTTTTCTTTTTCTTCTCTTTTCAGAAGACAAGAGGAAATGGGTACCAATTGCACTGGGCGAGGATTTATCTCAACATTAGAAAGAAATTTTTTACAGTGAGAACAATCATTCACTGAAACAACCTCCCCAAGGATGTGGCAGAGTCCCCATCACTGGAGGTTTTCAAGACCCAATTGGACAGGGCACTAGATAACCTCCTCTAGGCTCCCTTTCCCGCCAAAGGTTGGACCAGATGATCTTTGGAGGTCCCTTCCGTCCTGGGCTGGTCCACAGTTCCATGACTCAGTGAGTCAACCCCTCCTTGCAGGGCTGCTGTGGACCTTGCATGGGAGGAATCAGGTGAGCCCGGTGGGATGGCCGGTGGTGCTGGACTGGGGGGACAGCCTGTAGGACTTTGTGTTGCAGGCTCCAAGGGAGACATAAGGTCTCATTGCATCAGGCTCCCCCCGGGGCAGCTGTGGGGCGGGCGATGGGGCTCGAAAAGCTGCCAGCCCCACAGCTCAAGCCTGGCCCTGGCCAGCAGAGAGCAGCGGGGAAACCACAGGGGCCAGGAAGGTGTCCCTCAGGAGGGACCTGGGCTTTCCTTCCTCCTCCTCTTCCCTCCCCTCCCCTCCCCACCCCAGGACAGCAAGTGACCGTGGCCTCTCTCCCTTTTGCAGCACATAACACCCTCCGCTGCGGCGCCCATGAGAGGGAGCAGCCCCTCGTCCTCACTCCCCAGCTCACCACAGCACGCGGAGAGCATGGCCGCCAAGGGCGAGTGGAGCTGCCCCATCTGCCACGACGATCAGGACGACATGGCCTACATGTCACCCTGCCTCCACCAGTTTTGCTTAGGCTGCGCGCTGCGCTGGGCGTGGCAGAAGCCAAACTGTCCCCTGTGCAGGTCGGGGACGACAGCCGTCTTGTTCTCGGTACGGTCAGATGACGATTGCCTGGTGTTCGACGTCCCAAGCCCCGCAGAGCCACCGGCTCAAGTCGGCCAGCACGAGCAGGGGGCTGCGGGGCCGGCGCCCTTGGCTCAGGCCGGCAGCTTCCCTCCTGCGGCCTGGGCGGACTTTTTCAAGAGCCACCCCGACAACATCAGGCCCCTGCTGCCCTGGCTGCGACAGGAGCTCGGGGTGCTCTTCCAGCACCGCTGGTGGGAGGTGGCTGCGGCCGAGGGCACCGTCGTGGCCCACCTGTGCCTCTACGGGCTGGATGAGGAGGAGCTGGCGCAGCAGCTGCAGAACTGCCTGCCGGGCGACGTGGCCACGTTCGCCCACCGGCTGGTCGCCACCACCGTGCGGGTGTGCGCCGCGGCCGTCTGCCGGGGCCTGGCCCAGCAGGGCCCCCGCGCCGTCTGGCGGGGGGACGACAGGCCCGCAGCCAGCCCCACC
>NW_010973041.1:3991772-3991996 GCF_000737465.1 Haliaeetus leucocephalus
CCCGGCCGGGCGCCCTTGGGTGCTGCCCCCGCCTGCTCCCTCGGGTGTCCCTTGCAGCCGGGGGTCGGTGGGGCGCCTGGAGGGGGCTGGGGTACAACCACGCAGCTCTTTGCCGGGGGAGGGGTGGGATGCTCAAGCTGACGGCCCCTGCCGTGTAGCCCAGGTGCTATGTCTTTGTTTCTCCCCCGAGGGGAGCTCTGCTCAGCTCCAGGGCCGGTCCCGGG
>NW_010973041.1:3992058-4000113 GCF_000737465.1 Haliaeetus leucocephalus
GAAACTTCATGGGGTTGTTTTTCATAACATGCGTTATTAGGAAATTGGCAGTAGAATGCAAAGGATTGTTTTCCACGTCTCGGGCAGTGTGCTCAGCTTAGGAAATCAGCATTCTGCCACAGGCAACCATGGCTTTCCAGTGCTACTTTGGGTAAGCCAGCTCAACACTCCCACTGCACCCACCTGCAAAGCGTGAATAAGCAAGCCAGTCCATGGCAATCAGCTGCTATTAAGCAACCTACCTCTGCTAAAGGGAACCGGGCTGTGTTAATCGGCTCTGAGTAGGAATGAGACTCATTACACCTCTTGCAGGGTTCACCTGGCATAATTTTGTAGGCTTAGGCAAGAAGGCTTCTGCTGGCAGTGGTGCTGGATTTAGTGGACCACTGTTTTGGGTTTGTGTGGTAGGGTTTTGGTAGTGGGGGAGGGCCTGCAGGGCCGGCTCCTGTGAGAAGCTGCCAGAAGCTTCCCCGGCTCCAAGTTGGCCCCACCACTGGCCAAGGCCGAGCCCATCAGCGATGGTGGTAGCACCTCTGGGATAACAGATTTAAGAAGGGGAAACCTGCAGCGGGGGAGGAGAGCGGGATGTGAGAGACGCCCTGTGCAGGCAGCAAGGTCAGTGAGGAAGGAGGGGAGGAGGTGCGCCGGAGGAGGTTGATGCCCCCGCAGCCTGTGGTGAGATGGCAGGCTGTCCCCCCCCCAGCCCACGGAGGGGAGCGGGGCAGCAGATGCCCCTGAAGATGGCCGAGACTCCATGGGAAAGCCCGCGCTGGAGCAGTGTGTGACTGAATATCAGTCCACAGAAGGGACCCATGCCAGGGAAGTTCGTGAAGGACTGTCTCCTGTGGGAGGGACCCCACGGCGGAGCAGGAGCCCAGTGAGGAGTCCTCCCCCAAGGAGGAAGGAGCATCAGAGACAACATGTGACGAACTGACCCCAAGCCCCATTCCCTGTCCCCCTGTGCTGCTGGGTGGAGGAAGGAGAGAGAACTGGGAGTGGGGTTAAGCCGGGAAGGAGGGAGGGGTGGGTGGAAGGTGTTCTCAGGTTTGGTTTTACTTCCTAAGATCCTTGTTTTGATTTGATTTGTAGTAATTGAAATTGATTTTGTTTCTTCCCCAAGTTGAGCCTGTCTTTTGCCTGTGACCATAAGTAGTGAAGGATCCCTCCCTGTCCTTGTCTCAATCCACAAGT
The DNA here is from genome assembly GCF_000737465.1 of Haliaeetus leucocephalus. NCBI lineage: Eukaryota > Metazoa > Chordata > Aves > Accipitriformes > Accipitridae > Haliaeetus > Haliaeetus leucocephalus. The sequence goes on from NW_010973041.1 coordinate 3,993,250, forward strand.
GTTTCTTTATATTTTCTCCACCTCCCACCGGGGTTGAGTGGGGGAGGAGTGAGCAAGTGCTTCGTGGTGCTTTGTTACCAGCTGGGCTTAAACCACGACAGGTGCATACCTGTTGAACATCTCATTAGTTGGTAGATAGTGATCAGCAATGTCAGAGATGCTCAGTTCCTCCTTTTCTACAAGTTTCAAGTCTCACTTTCCAGCAGCTGGGGCTGTCTGCAGTTCAATAGGTTTCACAGCCTTTGCCATGGGGTGACAGAGGACCTGGAAATGACCCAAGACTATCTAGGTAGCCTGCTCATCTAGGTACATTTTCAGTGTTCTCCAGAAGAGGAACTAAATTAACTGAGGCAGGTCTTCTGGATGAATAAAGTTCAATGGAAAGCAGAAGAAATGTCCCCCTCCTTGGGATGCTGTTAAATGCTTGGGTCTAAGGAATCATTTGCATGAGGTGTAGAGTGAACCAGTGCACAACTAAGTCTTCAACCCTGATGAATAATATGGCTGCCCGCTCACCAAAAAACATGTGAACCAGTATGTGTGACAATATTACTATTTATCTTTTGAAAACCTCTAGCCCTTAGAGATTAAGTATCCAGTATGTTACGCACAGAACGAGCCTGAACTAAGTGACAAGCTGCTGTCCAAGGCACTGAGATGAAAATTAAGTGCATAGGGGCAAAGAAATGCAGAGCTGTAAAATAACTTTTTTTAAGATCATTCACCTGGTGAGTGTAATTGGGATAATAACAGTTTGATCCTTGGCTACCTACATGAACAAGATCACACAACTCCTTCAAACCACAGGGCTTTGTGCCTTGAAAATGTATTAATTTCTTTTCCATTAGCTGGGGCAGGAAAACGTACGTACATACGTACGTATGTATGTATGTATGTGCTTGCACACCTGTGCACGTTATTTGTTAATGGGGAGAGGGAGGGAGAGTGAGGGAGAGAGCACGAGTGAGCTGGCAGATGCCTGTTGTACTCTGGAAGAGCTGAGCAGAAAAGCAAAGGCAGATCCTGTGTATGTCCTGCATGTACATTTAGGTTTTTGGACATATGAGAAAGACCTGAAAGAAAGAATTAAAAAAAAAACACTGGATGGGCTGCTGTCCTGTAAGATTTATGAACTGTTAAATTTAGAAGAGTCATTTTGCTGTTGCTGGTGCATTGAAGGCTCTTGTGCATGTTCACGTGGTTTGTATCAGACTAGTTATCCCCCTGGGTGACAGGTGCAGGAAGATGTCCTAGATCCAAACCTCAGGACTGACTTTTTTGCCTAGTAAAAGAGTGAAGCAAACAGATTTTTTTCAAGAGCTGATGCCTGCTTTTGAGAGCAGGTGCATAGGAAGGCAGCTGCAGGGAAAAAGCTTTTTGCACAGCAATCCCAACACTGGAACATGGCCTAGGAGACCATGGAAGTCATGTCCCCTGGGACCTGGGAAAGAGCCGGACAGTTTGCCTGCCTGCACTGCCTTCTCCTCTGGTCCTTGAATGTGTGTGCGCCCTCCTGCTGGTCCTGGAGAGTCTGTGCTCCACCCCTGAATTGCAATGGGATGAAAAATGTGTGAATGGGATGAGAGCCCCATCACTGAAGCACTAGTGAGTGCCCCAGTAAAGCCATCAACACATTGACATTCACACTCAGAAGACAGTGACTGAAGGGATGATAAACTCCCAGCCAACTCTGAACCTGTTTGAAACTTGTTGCTCCAGCTGGATGTACATAAGTCTATGGGGCACGATAAGATTCATTACAGAGTACTGAAAGAGCCATCTGATGTCATCATAGGACCTCTCTCCATTATTTGTCAATGGTCTTGGGAGTCTGGAGAGGTCCCCAATTGACTGAAGGCTGGCCAATGTCCCAATTTTCAAGAAGGGCAAGAAGGAAGACCCTTGTAATTACAGGCCTGTCAGTCTCACTTCAGTGCCTGGTAAAATTATGGAGAAGGTTATCCTGGGAGTTACTGAAAAACGCTTGACAGACAATGCAGTCATTGGACATAGCCAGCACAGGTTCACAATGGGAAAGTCCTGCTTAACCAACTTAATTTCCTTTTATGACAAGGTCACCCATCTAGGTGACCAGGAGAAGCCAGTAGATGTGGCTTTTTTTTGATTTTAGCACAGTTTTTGATACTGTCTCTCACAGTACCCTTCTGGACATAATGTCCAGCACACAGCTGGACAGGTCCATAATATGTCAGGTGAGCAACTGGCTGATGGGTCAGGCTCAAAGAGTTATAGTAAATGGGGCTACACCAGGTTGGCAGCCAGTCACAGTGGGCTTCCCCAGGGCTCAATTTTAGGGCCAGTGCTCTTTAATGTTTTTATAAATAATCTGGATGCAGGACTTGAATGCACATTAAGTGAGTTTGCTGATGATACTAAATTAGGAAGAGCTGTGGACTCCTTTGAAGGTAGAGAGGCCTTACAGAGAGATTTGGATAGGCTAGATAGCTGGGCAATCACCAACCATATGAAATTTAACAAGAGCAAGTGCCACATCCTCCACCTGGGATGGAGAAATCCTGGTTATACATACAAACTGGGGCGTAAGAGGCTGGAGAGCAGCGCTGTGGAAAGAGATCTGGGGGTTTGGGTTGATGGCATGTTAAATATGAGTCAACAGTGTGCCCTGGCAGCCAAAAAGGACGTGAAACTATTAAGAGTGTGTCCAGAGGAGGGCAATCAAGATGGTGAAAGACCTTGAGGGCAAGACTTAGAAGGATCAGCTGACGTCACTTGGTTTGTTCAGCTTGGAGAAAAGAAGGCTGAGGGGTGACCTCATCACAGTCTACAACTTCCTCAAGGGGGGCAGTGGAGGGGGAGTGCTGATCTCCTCTCTCTGGTGACCAGCGATAGGACACGAGGAAAGGGAATGAAGCTGTGTCAGGGGAACTTCAGACTGGACATTAGGAAAAGGTTCTTAGCTGAGAGGGTGGTCGGTCACTGGAACAGGCTCCCCAGGGAATTGGTCACAGCACCAAACCTGTCCGAGTTCAAGGAGTGTCTGGACAACGCTGTTAGTCATAGGGTTTAGTTTTAGGTAGTCCTGTGAGCAGCAGGGAGTTGGACTCAATGATCTTAATGGGTCCCTTCCAACTTGAGATGTTCTATGACTCTAGTTATTTTTCCTGCCTCTATTGTTTCTAAGATGCAGCCTTGCTGCAATTTAGGACGCAGTTTCTTTCTACCTGAATTAAAATAAGATATTTTTTTTCCCCATCTTTCATAGTACCTACAAGCTTCACTTATTCATCGTTGTACAATGTTCACAGTCTCTTTTACAGACCACAGATTATCTCAAAGTGGGTAGTCTCACTGCAATTTTGTTGAAAGATATTATTTCAGTTATTTTATTCTTTGGTTGTTTTTTTTTAAGGAACACACTGGTTTTAGAGCCAGCAGTAGTGATTTTCAACTGCTAGTGTGCAGACTGTATTTTTTGTTCTGCTGTGATGCTGGACTTGTATCTGGCATGTGCACCATCTGCACTTAACACAGGAGGGAACTAAGACTCAGAAAGATTTTACTGAGGTTTATAAACTTCTGGCGAGAACAGACCTTCACTATCCCAATACAATATGTGCACCTGTCTGGCTGTATTTAACATTAAGCCTTTAAAATTCAGCTTCTTTCTTATGGTTCCCTATGGTTATGTTCAGTTCACATGAAAGATTGTGGTCTGGGTCTGTATTGCTCCATTATACTTGAATTGACTTTGGTTTAGCATTTGGGAAAAGCATCACTCTTGCCTTCAGCCACCTGAATCTCTGAGAGGCTCTAGCCTCAGCCTGTTTAAAATGGAAAGCCATCTGTGCAATTTAAAGACAGAGAAATTAAGCAAAATAATCTATCCAGCTAGATAAAAGCTTTCGTAGATTATCAGAGAAGGGCCAAGATGAGAATCGCAGAGACTGGATCCAGTGTGAGTTCAGATTTAAAGCTAAGACACTGCTAGCATCTGACTCCTAAACCATACACACCAAAAGAGCATAATTAGATGATACCCTGGAAAAGTCCCAAATGTTGTGCTAATCTCATTAAATTCCCACATTCCAGAGCACTGTCTAGATTATTCTGACAAGATTTCAGATATCTTCAAACCATAATCAGAAAACACTATGCAGGTATTTTCATTTGCCCCAGACTGTTTCTCCTCTGATCATCTTGCTACAGGTACATAGACACTGGATTCAGTCTGGCTGCACCTCTCCTCCTCCCCAATTTAGAGCTGTTTTAGAAAGTAGTTTGTCTGGTGACTATTCCTGCTTCTTTGCAAAGCACTACTGCTGATCTGTATTGCTGAGACATGATTAAGAAGTTCTGCAGTGCCTGTAAGAAGCTGTAAAAGGGTTATCCTTCTAGTCTACTATCTAAAAGCCAACAACATTACTGGCATTGTGCAGGGCACAAAAATCAAGACAGACTCTGCAGTGGAGAGCTTACAAGCTAAAGCCATGAAGCACAAATAGGCACATATTTTCAATGAAATGAAAAGAGCCTGTGTTAAAACCTTCTGTGCCAACAAGCTGGACAACTTCATGCTAAAGCACACACCACAAATAAGGATTCATGGCCCAGTCTGAAGAGGTTTTGAACACCCACAGTTCATAATGACATCGCTGGGAGCTACAGGGCTAGAGCCCCTATTCAGAGCAGGCCATTAGTTTAAATAAGAGTGAAATCAGCAGAGGTTATAAAGTGCTTTACGGTTACTTGTCTGACAGGTAGTGCCATTGAAATGGTGGAATTAGAGTACTGCAAAGAAAACACAGCTCAGCCGAATAACTGCAGCTGTTCTCTACTGTGCTTTTTATTATTTTTTGCATAGGAAAAATTATTTGGGAACAAGACATATGGAACTCATGCTATTTAAAGGTATGTTGTTACAGACAAAGGGGCTAATATTTGTCACTATCCACAGTTCTGTAACTAGTCAAGAGCCTTGTATGAATACTCTGGCAATGCTCATCATGAACATGCACAATAATGACAGTTTTCCTTTATAAAAGCTTTCCCCCAAATAGAACAAATTCTCCTTTTTTCTCTTTGTTTTGACAAACATATTGCAAAGGACCAAATGAATCCCACCTCCACTGCAAGTTGGAGGAAATCTGCTAGATTTTTGAGTTGTTATTGGGGTAATGCTGAACATACTACAGTCTGTGAAGGAATCAGTCTGTAGTCTGTATCACAGTATTCTGTAGAGCAATGAGCACAGAGAGCTTGATCTTTATTGAGGATAGTTGCTAACAAGTTCTGTGTATAGAATTTATATTGGTTTCTGTAATAGCAGCAAGACCCAGTACGAGCACTGGATGTAATTTATGGCCCCATTTAGAAACTTTGTGTATTCTGCCAGAATTACATGAACAGCATTCTAGTCTCATTTCTAAATGACAGCTATACATTAGTAACTCTATACCGGACACCCAAGCTGTTTTCCACTGAAATGCTTTAAGGGAGGTTTGCAGATCAGCTGGATAAGGCCTCACAATTTCTTGTATTAAATTACAAGAAAAGCAAAGGAAACAAAAATTTAGCTATGCACTGTATCAATCATCTCACTCCTACATGAGGTTCTCTCTGCCTTGCAGGAAAAAGACTGTTTCATGTGTGATACTACAGAACACTTGATGAACACGTAACACTGAAGGAAGCTTAAAGCTGTAATTTTTCCATTGCATGTACCTGGCAGTCAGTACACTTATCTTTCTTAAAGACTGCATCCCACAGGAATAAGTGGAATATATAATGTTACAAACATGGAATAACCTTGCACTGCATTACTCACTTCTGAGGTTTGGATAAATTTTGAGTAAAAATTTGCACATTTTTAAGTAGCTGCTGATACATGTCTTCAGAGTCCAAAGCAGTAACTTGCCTAGCACCTTGAGAGCAGAGGCATGTACAAGGGTGCATAAAAAGGTGACTACATATTGAGAAAGCACTTGTTGATATGATCACCATAATGATGGTATGAGTTCTATTTATGAACCGCAGTGAAATGTACATGAGTTGCTGAGACATCTGCATTTCTCATCCACATCTACTTTACTTCTATCCTTCTCTCCCATCAGATTCCTTTCAGTCTACTTTATTTTAAATTTGTGAGTATCTAAAAGCACCCCTCCCCAACTGAAAACTGGCATGTAATCAATCAAAGAAACAGCACTCTGCAGAAAGGAATTCTCAAACAGCTACTGATGCCTGCCGGTATTGTCTACAGCTGTGGTCTTGCCTACAGCGTGAAACCACCCACGCACTCAAAAGAATGTGTAACAAGCAGCTGTACATAGAGAAGAAATTGCTGGGCAGAATCATAGAGTATGAAAAAATAAGGATTAAAATAAGAATGCCTAAAAATATTACCAGGGTAAAATCCTGTATCTGTCCCTCTTTCCAAAAACAAAAACCCCACATAGTATTGTGTTCCCCAGAGCCATGACTGGCACTACTCCATCTGAGCTCATGACAGCTCTAATAAAGTTTAGTATTGCTGAACCAACTGTGGCTCACAACAACAGGGTGCTCCTTCATCCACAAAATGGTGTGTTACTTTGCAGAAAAGGAGTGTAATTGCACACTTGGTTTTCCATGGGGTGTTGCTAAATTGGTCTCTGCAACCCCCCCCCCGCCTCTGTTCCCTGTTTTGCTACCATGAGCAGGACAATCTCACAAGACTTGTCTTCATCCAGTAGGGATGTCTGCCTGTCTTTCTTTCTTCCTTCCTTTTCTTTCTTTCTTTTTCTTTCTCTCTTTTTTCTTTTCTTTCCGTCCTTCCTTCCTCTCTCATTCTTTGTCCCCCCTTCTTTCTCCCTCTCTCCCCCCTCCCCGGGCTTCTTTGCCCCC
>NW_010973041.1:4000344-4018737 GCF_000737465.1 Haliaeetus leucocephalus
CTCCCTCCCTCTTAACTGGAGACCTGTATAACAGCCAATATCTGTTTTTCTGGTCCATGGAGCAGGAATACAAAGACACTTTGGGGGACAGGGAAGAAATGCAGCAAATATCAGCGTCCTGTTCAGACTGTCTTTTCTGCACAGTGAGGGAATGGAAAATGAATGGAGCTTCACTGTGAGCAGACAATGACAGTGGCACAACAGCTCACAACTGACCAATTTTGGGAAGAACAAGCCTGAGAATTAAGGGCTGGTTTTGTTAGTAATTCCCACTGTGATTTTAGTTTCCTGTTGAGCTAGGACTGCATCACAGTCTGTCTGATCATGTTCTAGCACGGTGTGTGTCTTCTCGCCACAAATAATTTCTTCCTGTATATGTATTACTGTTATTCACCTGCAGATCTTTTTAATGTGTACTTTTGATGGTGAAAACTTCTCATTGGGAAGCAAAAAATAGCTCTTGGCATACGGAGATTGCAGAAAGATTTAATAAAAAAGCAAAAATTAGACTCCTAAAACAATTAAATAGTACAATTTTATATGTGAAGTTGTCTTCAACATCTAGACATCATTTTATTTTACAAGGCATATTAATTTTATAATGGTATATTTAAAAACTATTAGTAAAAGTATTCTGTCCCTAGAATAATGACTAGAAAGTACTTTCAGTGTTTTCACTGAAATTGTTAATTTGTCTTGTCTTTCCTTTTTCGTTCCTTTCAAATGTCATTTTTTCCTACACAAGTTAATGCGTTATCCACAGAGAAATAAAAAAAAATATACCCCTTGTGCTTGTGTTACTTTCATTCATATAGTACCACACAAATGAATTGCACTTTTTAGAAAAATTAAATTACAGTTTCCTTCTTCAGAGAGTTTTTAGTCTCAGTATAATAGCAAATGCCACTGGCCTTGCTCATGAAACTAGCAGCAGTGGATCAGCCTGCATGACTGAAGCCATTGTACTTTGATATTGTTTAATGATAAAAACCGACAACCCATAGCTTGATCTGTTTCACTGAGACTGACACAGGAACAATACATCAGTACAAATTATCACAACAATTTATCCTAGTTTTCAATTTCAAGACAAGGCACCTCAACCAGTGGAAGTTTGTGTTAATATTACTTCAGCACAGTTTTACACAATCCCTTCACCAACCTCCACCTAGCCAACCTTCCCTCTGAGCTCACTGTAGACATCAGACATCCTTCCCATATATGATGAGAAAAAGAACATATTAATCTTTCCCAACTTCAGTCATCTGACAATTTAACAGTACTGCAAGATAAAGTTGTCCAGAGGCTTTCTCTACAGTCAAAGGAGAAAGATGCATCTCCTGACGCACTGTTGCCTGTGTTAAATAACCCATGTTGACATGGTTTCTAGAGTATGCTGCCTGAAGTCAAAGGTTGTTTCTCGACAGAAATTCCCACACATTTCAGTAATTTAAGCTCTTTTCAGGAGCTTAATTAAGGATGAGTAGCACTAGATTTTTATATATTTACTTCTTTTTCTTTTAATTTGATTATATCCTTATGATGGTGATACTGAGGGTCTATATTTCTATTAAAGAACTTATCAAAGATGCTCCTTTAATTTTTTCTGTTCTCGTATCAGATATTTCTAACTGTTGCCCTGTTTGTATTCAGTTATGAACTACAAGGTCCAAACTGAAATACTGTCTTACCAGTGGCAGATGATTCTGGAAAGAAAAGTATTTTCTGTAAGTGTCTTGAAACTTTTTTCTGTTGCTACATTCTCTTCAGAGCATCAGGAACAGTACACGCCATTTTAAAAATAAACTCGTGATTCATTTTAAGTACAACAGAAACTGAGGCTACCGGAGATTTTATTTGATTACCTGACCTTGAATCCTACCAATCTGGATAAGTCAGTGTTTCCTTTTGCTTCTCTCCTACTTTTTCATAACACAAGTGCAGGCATCAGGACATTGTATTAGAAACCATCTTCTGTGGGCGCTCATTTCAATGATTTTTTTGTAGTTGTTTTCAAGATGTTCCGAATGCCATGTTTTAAGTGTATGGATTCATGAAGGGCCAGAAATTCACTTTTTTTTTCCCTCAGCTCTTGTATGCAGCAAGCAAACAAAGTTCTTCTTTAAAGTATCTCTCATGTCTGGTTCAGACTGTATACATCTTTTAGAATGTAACTTGAAAAGGCATTTTTAGGCAAACAAGTACTTATCTATTGTGTTCCACTAATGAAAACCAAACCTGCCCTTTAACTTTAAAGTTAACCACATATTTGAACAATTTTCTGAATTTGGTAGGACATGAGCATTTCCCGAAACAGGGTTTCTTATTGTTTAACTTAACAGAACTTTCTTCTCTTGCCCACTGCATCTGGTTTGTGACTTTGCTGTTATACTTCTGTTGCATATGACTAAAAAAAAAGACTTATTTGCCCCAAATCTCATACTTTTCCACATAAAACAGTCCAATAAAACATGTATTTCCTTCCCTTATAAACTTTGCCTCGCTTGTATCGTTAGACTATCACAGCAACAACGCTGTTTAAGATGTAGACTTTTTTTGACACTTTTATTATAAATCAGTTCTTTGAGACAAAATTTCAACATGTCATTCGCAATATTTTGTCTGTTTGGAAATTCACTACAATGCTAAAACTGAAACATTATCCAGACTTCATCACATTCGGTGATACCAGGAGGGTAAGGGTTTTTTTGGTACATAATATTAGAAAGCTCTTTGAAACAGTGTTTACAAAATTATTATTGTCATTAAAAGGTAATATGCAATCCAGGCTTTTCCCTTCTGTTCTTCTTCCTCATTCTTCCAAATGCTTTTTTTTTTCCTACAATGACTCTGAAATCTCACAAAAATTAACGTTTATTATATATAATCAAAGGAGGCAGGAAAATACACAGTCACCCCTAGGTACTGCAAATCGCACAATAATAGAATAAAATGAGAGAGAGAGAGCGCACCAGCGAAAGATGTGACTGACTGTACTCTTGATCCTTTAACAAAGAAGCAGAAACAAAGTTGCCACACATCGTGGTTTAAGCCCATCTGGCAACAAAGCATCCCGAAGCCGCTCACTCGCTCCTCCCGTCCCTGCCCCGGGGGGATAAAGAGGAGAAAATAAAAAGAAAAGCTCATGGATTGAGGCAAAGACAGGGAGAGATCAGTCCCCACTTATGGTCATGGGCAAAAGACAGGCTCAACTTGGGGAAAAAACAAAATCAGTTTAATTTATTACCAATTAAATCAAAAGAAGGATAATGAGAAGTAAAATCAAATCTTAAAACACCTTCCCCCCACCCCTCCCTTCTTCCCGGGCACAGCTTCACTCCCAAATTCTCTCCCTCCTCCCACCCTGAGCAGCGCAGGGGAACAGGGGAATGGGGTTTGGTGTCAGTTCATCACTCGTTGTCTCTGCTACTCCTTCCTCCTCAGGGGGAGGACTCCTCATTCTTCTGCTCTGGCATGGGGTCCTTCCCACAGGAGACAGTTCTCCATGAACTTCTCTGGCATGGGTCCTTTCCACAGGCTGCAATTCTTCATGAACTTGTCCAGCATGGGTCCCTTCCGTGGGCTGCAGCCCTTCAGGCACAAAATGCTTCAGCACGAGCTTTCCCATGGAGCCACAGCCATCTCTGGGGACACACACTTGCTCCAGAGTGGGCTCCTCCCCAGGCTGCGGGTGGGCATCTGCTCCCCTGCTCCCCTCCATGGGCTGGGGGGGGACAGCCTGCTGTCTCACCACGGGCTGCGGGGGCATCCCCTCCTCCCCTGCTCCTCCTCCCCTCCTTCCTCACTGACCTTGCTGTCTGCACAGGGGCTTCTCTCACATCCCACTCTCCTCTCTGCTGCAAGTTCCCCTTCTTAAACCTGTTATCGCAGAGGTGCTACCACCATAGATGATGGGCTTGGCCTTGGCCAGCGGTGGATCCAACTTGGAGCCAGCGAAGCTTCTGGCAGCTTCTCAAAGAAGCCACCCCTGCAGCCTCCTCCCTGGCTACCAAAACCCCAGCACAAACCCAAAACCTCATGATATTGCCACCTTTTTATTTCTAGAAAAGCAGGACTAACACACGGTTGTTCTCCACTGGGTAACTTCTAAAAGAAATTAATAATAGAAACCACAGCAAACACGTCAATCAAACCAAGACCAGCATTTTGGGATTCAGCCCTCTCCCTGTCTCTTGTATACATATACACATGGAGTAACACATTTACTCACTTTTTGTTTCCTCAAGCATGAACAAGGAAGAAAAAACCAAAAAATCAGAATGTGTAGTATTTAAAAACAGCATACTTGGAATTAGCATAACATGTATGTCAAGATTTTTTCTTGTGGTTAGAGAAGTCAGGCAGACAGGACTTTGGGGTGCTACTGCTTGTGTGGCCATTGCCCATTCCATCAATTTGGAGAAGACGCTTAGATTTGCAGCATAAAAAATTGCTATAGTAAGACAGACCTGACTTTACAGAGGTGCTTCAAGGCTTTATTAATTGTCCATGAAGTTCCTTTGATTCCAGTATAACAGATGTCACCTACATGTCTTTTCTGCAAGGCAGTGCTTCTCTGCTTGCAGCTGCCTTGCTTCTCGGTTTTCCTGGCCAGGTCTTCTAGTCACAGTAACCCAGTTGTCTGGTCTTTGCTTATACCTATACTATGTCTCTGCTTGCTTAATATATCCAGGAGTAAAAATCAAAATTTCTGGTCACTCATTATAAGTCACCAAACTAGGAATAATTTACTGGCCAAAAATAATACAGATTCAATACTACCACTTTATTATGCTTAAAATTAGAAGAAAAACAGAAAGAACTGTCTTTTCTGTAGGGCCTCAAAGTACTTCCTTTTAAGGAGAGACTGGAGAGAACTGGTTTATGCCATCAATCCCTTGGTTAACACAAAAATATGTGTTCTTTACAAATTAGAGTTCATACCAATATATAGGGTAGTTGAAGTAAGAATTCATGGAAAATATGCAATATTGTGAGAAATTCTGAAATACCTTTAATGAATTTGCAATCCAGTTTTCAGCTCTGACTGTTGATTCTGTCAAAACAAGCATACAATTTAATGCTTGACAGGAGTATTTCCAGTAATGACCTTCCCAACTCACATGTATATACACCAGGTATCCTAGAAAAGAACCCTCTATTAACAAATTCAGGTTGAACTCCAAACCCTTCAGGAAAGCCAGTATGTTTTCACAGTTACTTACATTTTGGGATGGCAGTAGAAGCATTTCCTTAAAGATTTAGGGTACCCACCCCATACTTCTGCATCCTGTTCCTACTGATGAAAGCTGTGAGTTAGCTATCTAACTCCTTTCCACTGCCTGACACATCATAAGAATTTAAGGTGGAACTTCAAGTCCTTAAAACAACTAAGATAAATTCCTCAATAAGGCTTTAATAATGAGAGTATCAGCTGGCAGACTGGAAGACTTGAGGAGTGCAGGAGAGCACAATAAGAAACCGAAAGAGGTGCCAAGTGAATTTTTTGGTGAAGCATGATCCATTAGCTCCAAGAGGGATTAGAGTACAACTTATCTGTAAAGCAGAGCTTTATTTAACAGAACATCTGTGAGATCTGGGCAATCAATACTTGAATTACCAAAACAATTACCTAATTGATTAGCATTTCTATAAATCTCATGTTTTTTCTGACCATAAGTGATCAGGATCAAGGGGTTTCTTTCTTGTACACTGTCCTCTTTCATATGTGGCAAATAAAAACCCTACCCTGTGCTTTTTCATTATAACCTTTCTGTATATACATGTGGCAATACCTCTTTCCATGTAATTTTGGCCTCATTTGCTAATATTGCTAAATTTATGATTAAGCAAAAGTTGTAGCAATCAAATCACTAAACTCAGGCAATGCAGAAAAGAAACAAATGCTATTTTCCACCTTCTTCTTGCACATAGGCAATACAACAATTATGCAATTTTCTCATTGAATTATTTATATGGTTTTGTATATAGTTTTTCTGCAAACGTTTTCACTATCAGAGTTTGAATTACATAGACACAAGATTTATGCCTACAAAACACAGCAACTGATAATCAGGACTGGATAACCATGAAGATAATTTGGACCAGTCTCAGTGGTTAATACCAAATCATTGGAGAATCACCTTCATAACTTTGTGTCATCACAAATTTTGCTACCTCATTCCTTGCTGACCTTTACAGATCAATAAATGTATCAAACACAAGACCTAGTAAGGAATACTGAGGCATTTTGTTGTTAACCTTTAGACATTATGAAAATTAACCTTTTAATCCAGCTCTCCATTTTCTGTATTTTAGTTTGTGATCCAGGGTAGCTTTTCTTCTCACATTATAGAAACCTAACAGCCTGTGATTCATTTCAGGGAGAGGAAATTTTTAAAGTTTTATAAGCTGGTACCTCATCAACTAAATACTGCCAAAGTAAATAGTTTCTAAGAGATCAATAAAACACAATTTTCTTTTTAAGAAGTCATGCTGCTTAATTCTTGTAATTTCCTGGTCTTCTATTGCAGTGATTTTAAACATCTTTTCATCTGGACTGCTCAGTGTATTTACATCTTTCTGACTTATAATTCTTTCACCCAGCTACTAAGTGCTTTATAATTTAAATATGCAGGAAATATTTGAAATTTTTACTTCCTTCCAGGTCTTCTGAACAATGGCTGTTTTAAAAAAAATACTAGGTATATTTTCACATGTTTGGACGTAACATGATTCTATTCTGTGATTCTATGAGTATCATCTGAATTAATCCTGCTGTCTTGCTCAAGACTAACTTGAGAACAGCCTCCCTTTTTTGGTCAGCTCCTGTAAGAGTTTCTTGAAGTGCTATGACATCATTTTATCCAAGATTTTCTACATCACGCAATAAAACATTTTGTAAATTGAAGAACATCATAGTGTTAGATTTTATGGCTTTTCCACTTTTTCTGTGTCTGCTCTCACAATTCATCTTTTCCTATTCAGTCAATAACGACAAAACAATTTTCTGCACAGCAGGCTGTGGTTTGTATTCAGATGAATCATCACTGATATAGACTTCTCTTCAGAATTTTATCTTTCTACATATTAGCAGTTGTTCTTAATTTTGGTTGGATAACACAAGTAAAAAAATATATACTAGTAACGCAGGTGGAAGAGATATTAAAATAATGATGGACTGGTCAGAATTACCCATAATACAGAAGTTGACATCAGATCCAATGAAACAAATCCCAATGAAAAGAAAGAGTTCAAGATTATAATATTAATTTCAGATCTAGTACTTTGTTGTATATTATCTTAATAGATACTTGATGATTTACAATAGATCGACTTAAATTACCACAAGGAAAAAGTAAGAAATTCCAATTGCAGAAATCAAGCACATGTGAAGTGAGACTTGGGAAATAAAAAATATTCCAGATCAGCCTAACTTCATGCAGCCCATGCTCAGGCAAAGTGTCCTGTGATTTAACCAGGAATTTTGTAATAAGAACTTTCGTACAGGCATGTTTGAAGCTATTCTATGACTTCTTACAGTTTCTGGTTACATTGCTCCTTGATTTTCTGCAATATTAAATATTGGTACTTAATGACTGTAGTTAAGATACATAGGAAGAATTTGGTTTACCACAAGAAGATTAAAAATAATGGAAGTCATTACTGATAAATTTACATGCCATAGTACTAACTGTAAAAGTTGAAGTGGAGCTATGTCTGAATTTTGTATTTTAATAGGGTAGTCTTCAACTTTTATAAAAATTAAGTTTAACACCTACTTGATTTCATGGGATCAGCACTGATTTTTATGTATAAATATACAGACAGACATTCACAAACAATAAGACATACATACATGTACATTCTAATTTAGTTGTTTATAGCAGTGATATGGTAATGGACCTCATCATGAGACAACTATGTAGGAATTTGATAATTACCCTACCATTATAGAACTAAAAACCTACACTTTAAAATTGCCTAGTTTTAAATGTGTCCTAGAATTCAGGAGTGTTGAATGTTTTAAACCAGTATTTTCTACAAAGAGATGAAACAAGATTACTATAATTTTAAAACATTTTATATCTATATATGTATGTAAGAGTATAATGTCCTAGGCTTCAGTACACACTATTAAAATTCGTGAACAGCTGGTATACGGACTTAAACTCTGTTATGCTATCATGATACATGTATGGATTGGTCTATTTACTTTACTTGGAAAGTAAAAAGGGGACTACTAGCTGTCTGCAGTCCTAAAAACACCAGACTTTAAAGTGCCAGACATTTGATAGATGAGAAACTGACTACACCTCTATCATTGTTTCTAGTCTGAAGAGTGTGCATTTGTGGTGGAGCTGGGTATGAGGGATAAAGAGAACGAAGGGAGACAGAAGCCAAAAGAACACAAACTACCAGCTCTCCTCCCACAAAGTAGTCTTCAACAGAGTTTGCTTCCTAGCTTTCTGTTTGTTGTATTGAATACCAATGTTAAAAAAGAAAGCATGACAGTGTCCCCACAGTGAGATTTCTGAATACTACTGTAATGTTAGCAAGCTAAAAGCAGCATTTCTAGAATTTTAAAACAGATGGATTATAAACAGAAAGCTAGTTTAAAGGAGAAGCGGCTTATGTAAAATCTTGCAGAAGAGAGATGTATCCAACCCTGTCATTTTCATGTGACCCACAGGCAACTGTGATGTTCAAAAGTCAGATACACCACACCCACTGGAATTCAGTGGAAACTGAGTATTCAACCTTTGTTTATATCTTTGGAATTTCTCTTTTAACTATCACTTCTTTTGGTTCCATAGTATCCTTTTTCTCTGAAGTTTAGCTCAGGGTATTTCATTTTTCTTTTATTAATTTCAACAGGTGAATTACCTGACTATGCAGAAACAGAATAAAGACACCTCGAGACCTGGCAGACAGTATAGTGATTCTTGCTATGATAATGATATGCTTGATTATTTCTGAACCGCTTGAAACTAGATAGGGCTGAAATTTCCGCCCGTTATGTGGAAAACAGAAAGCCTATTATTTTCAGCTTAAGGAGAAGAGACTACAATAGCCAGTCAGTCTCTTCTTGAAGGCAGTTGCTTTCCAATATCAACAGATTACCTCCTGACAATCACTTGTGAAAGATAATTAGGTCTTAATGCCACGGAGTTTTACGAGTCTGCAGGTGTGAGGCCCAGGGATAGAGCAAATAATATCATCGTGTGGGAATCAACTACATAGGCCTTCAAATTGTGTCTCCTTAGCAATCACAACTCTAGCAATATCAAGAATATCAAAGCTGCAAGTCAGAGAACTGGAATATAAACCAAATAATAATTATTTACATTATGAATACTTTTTTTTTTTCCTTTAAGAAAATCTTTGTTCTACTGTATTGTTATGCTGGTCTGTAAAATAGAGGAGGAAGAGCAGTATTACAGATAAAGTTTTGCAAACCTAGCATGCAGCAACCATTTGAAAGTGACGCTATTTCAACTCCTACTGTTATAAAACTGTTTTCCACCCTTTAATCTCTGTGCTAGGCAAAGGTATGGTTTCTAAATTAATGTATACCCTGAACAAATAAACTGATAGAATGTGTGTTTCAGATACCATTTCTGTCGGCTCAGTGCAAATTGAAATGGACTTTCTGGATTGGAGATATTGATTTTAAAATTCTAATTCTGGCCATTTCTGAATGAAAAAAGAAAAGCTACTGCATTATCCCCTATTGCTACCATGCCCAACTGCTATTATACAAGTAAATTGCTAGTAATACAATAAGAGAACCTTGATGCAGACACTACCCGCACTCTCCTTTAAGCCTTCCATTTTTTCAGCTGACAACTTTTCTATCCTGTGTCTACCATTTTGGATGAAACAAGCAGCAAAAATGCTAGGGGATAGAAAAGTTTTCAGCTGGGAGAAAAACTAATGATGGCATACAGGTATTCTTTACATATTGTCACAGTATACATAAATTTCTGTTTTCTGAAGAAACTCTGGTCAGTGTCAGTCTTTAGTATTGACATTTACGTATGAATTCAGTTTCCTTTCTGTTGGTACAAACTCCTTCTTCCTTGAACAACTGGACAAGGTAAAAACCATCTCACGTTACTTTGTGTCAATTGTATATATGTTGGAAGATTTCATTTTACCATAGGACATTTCTGGAGTAATTATTTTTCTTCCCGTTTTAGTATGCACTGTCATATAATCTGTGTAACAGAATGGCTAAAGAAGGTACATAGCCTGTTATAGATTTCAAGGTATCATCTGATTATCACTAGTGCTTGTAGACCTTGGAAGTAACATAATCTTCTTGCAATTATAGAATCTGCTGCTTCCAGCTTCACTTTTTTCCTTCAAAAACACAATGGGCTGGTTGAAGGCTTAAGCACAACCTCCTGAGATATTTCCCATTTTGTTTTCCTATTTTGCTCAATCACTTTCTTCAGGTATCAGTTCTGTGTTGGACCTTCCAGCTCAACCTACAGAAATACCATATTCTTAACCAGAACGTCTTGTTGGCTGTTTCTGCTGGACCACACAGACATGTAAAGTACTAGCTGTAAAACAAAGACTAGAACATCGTGATCATGCTCACTCATGGTTTTTCTCTGCTCAAGCTTCTACTAAATCTACAGGTTCATATTTTGCAGCTGTTGCACATTTTTGTTCTGAAGATGGGATGCAGGTGGTCTAATGTCGGACGTCTATGATGGAAGCATCTTTTGGACTCCCTTAACAGTCAATAGAAAGGAAAAAGTTGTCTGGAATGTGAACTACCTGACCTCTTTTAGACATCTGCATTACAGTGAAATGCACCATGTTCAAAAGGATCTAACTGACGATAAATGGAGCACATGTAATTAGATGTAAGAACATATGCTGCAAACACAAGATGAATTTCACCAGATGATTCAGGAAATAAACAGGATCTGATGTCTGTTCATGCCCTCAACACCTTATGTAAATAAAATTTAGCCCATGACACCAGATTTCAAGATATGTTTTCTAACTTCCTGCTGGAAAGCACGGATGACCAATATTTCTTAGAGCAGTTGACTCAAGAACAAATTCTTCACTGAAAACATCACTGACAATCACTTTTTTCCCCACCTTTTTTTGTTTTTCCACCTATAATTTCCATGTTCTGAATTTATAAGGCTCTGTCTAGCATGGCTTAGAGATGATTAGCCATACATAAATGCAAGACACTTATTTAGCTTATTCACTATTTCACTTGTCTAAATGTCTTGTTCTAATTTTAAAAGTGCAATTTCAAACACAGTTTTCCCATCCTTTTAATTGGGACCTCAACCACTACCTGTAACTAGGTAGTTTATTTTTTACTTATAATCCTTAGCTATCTCATCAAATCTGATGAATCAACACAACTGTCTGAGTTATGGTTTATTATTCCTATGGGATTCACAGACCCTACTACCAGTTCAAAGGCCAAACTGTTATGTTTCATTCTAAACAAAGATTCAGGGCTGACCTACATACCAATAACCTTTGTCTTTTAATGTGGTGCTTCTCACTCCCAGAATATGGAATGCCATTTTCATCTTCTTACACAAGCAAAATCCCACAGGTACACACAACAGACGTGCACAGAGACCTTCTTTGAAAGTACAGGCAACCCCTTGCCTGTATTTCTGAGTCTAACCAGTGCTTTTATTTTAAGTTATAAGGCTTTGCTCAGAAATCCAAGCTGAAGGGGAGTTTGTTGTGTGCTGAAGTTCTTACAGTTTAACCCAACCTGTAATCCTTAACAAACCGTTCTCTTTCCTCTCTACTAATGCATGTGCAGCTCTGAACTCAGCTTCTGTACTCTAGTCCACAGTATTTTAAGGGACTGTTCTTTTCCCACAGCAATATAAATTTGAATTAAAACTGATAAGACAAGCTTCCCTTATTTATACTTGGTTCTTCTTATGGCAACACATGGATAGGATTCAATGGTGCTGTCAAACAGAGATGCTGCTATTTGACGGCTTTTAATATTTCTGTTCACACCAAGACAATAAATAAATGCCATCAGTATTACTTATTCTTATTTCTTTAGTAATTTTTTCATTAAAGTTGTATTTATGCTGTCAAGTATCAGCAAGAACTGCTAGTACCAACTAGTAAGCCTGTTTGGTGGTAATAAACTATGCCCAAGGACGGTTGTGAAAGGAATATTAGCAGTAACAGCAAAAGCAACTCAATATGTATTTTATAAAACTTTTCAAGGCATGGAACTAGTAAACTCAGAGATTAAAGAAAAGTACAAGAAAGCAGCAACTCAGAACACAGGTCTACATTTACTAGGCAGATATCGGCAATCCAGCTAAGCAGCAAATACCCTCCCAAGCCACCCACCCCATCCTCAGAATGCTTGCAAAAGGGTGGGTTTACATAATTCCCCAAATGTCACTTCTTCCAAGGGTGACGAGGCAACATCTAATATGCCCTATTCCTCAACACTATCAACAGTCAAGGAATGATGACAACTTAAACACAATGCCTAAGGCAGGTACGCAGAAATGTAAGTAAATTAGCTTCCAAACCCCCTTTCTGTTCCCAATACTGCACTGCAAATCTCTAATTAGAGAAACTGCTTCTGATCTCATTTACTACAGGCTGACAGTAGTGTAAGTACAATCCCATTGCCTTTGACAGCAGCATTCCTGCTTTACATTAGTGAAAAGGGATAAGAATAAAGCCTCTCTATTCACTCTTGAATTCAGTGTGCAGACTGCTGAGAATAAATATTCTGTGCCTTCTACTCAGGCTAATTTACAAAGGTGTTACAGGTGATATTATAAGCTTTATCAACACATACCTTTTTTTAAGCAACTGTCAGCTCAGAATGCTGACTACATTTCCTCACAATCACATAAAACATTTATGAAGACCAATTAAAAGCATCAGCAACAAGGCTATCAGAACTATATCTATCATGTTGCTACAGATTTTCCCTCAGTATGACAGCAGTGTCCCTCCTTGTCTCTAAAGTGATTTTTTTATTTAAACCACAGTTTACTTAGTTCTGTTGCACTGAAAACTAAAGCTGTGAGGTGAAATGAGCTAGAAGGGGACATCTTTCCAAATCTCCAGCTGGAAAGGAAATGTTAATCTCCTCTGGCTACACCAGATTACAGATGCTCTCTCCAAAGTTATTCCTTCCCCTCAACCTCAAAAAAGACCCACAGACTGACCTGCATTTTACTACATTATTTTCAGGACTTCTAGCAAACTACTGATGCACTCCATGTTGCTATTTCTTTTCTGATGTGAAATCTAATTCTCGGTAGAAGCCCATGTTTTATTTTTAATGGTGATCCATGGACTAGAGTATAAACGTAGATGTGTATGCTTCTCATCCTACAGTGAAACTCCCTGATATGTCAGCATAAAGATCAAGGCAGAATAAACCCTTTGTATTCTAAGTATGCTTTCTGGTTATCATTTAGTAACTATCACACCATCTCTTTCACTCTTGTTCAGCTAGGGAATGTTCCCCTTACAAGTTATCACAATTTCTTCTCTGTGTTATTCTCTTATCTGCACTGTTTTTCTTTCCCTGGTTTTAATATTTTTCCTTTTTGTTCCTCTGTAGCTCTTTCATTACCTTCATTTCCAACAGGTCCCACCCCTAAGATTTTGCCCTATTCTGTCCAGTGAAATGTAATCAGTGATGCAATTAATGCTAGCATTTTACATGCCGTCAGAGAATTCTTGAAGCAAGATCCAGCCTAATGAGACTGGATATTCTTTCCTAGTAAGGGTCTTTGTCATGGAGGCTCACACAATCAGATTAAACAGGTGTTAAACTCAACCAAATTTATTCTTCAATGAAAATCATTTAGAACTCCGACAACATTAGCAAACCACAAGTTCAATGATGTAAGGGGAAATTAATACTGCACAACCAGCTTAAGAATTCTTAAGCTTTAGAAATGATGACCTCTCCCTCACCTAAAAGATGAGGGCTCTCAACCTTGAGGAGTTTTCTTAGGCGGTGTCCCAGCCCAAGGGGAGTCCCTGACCGCAGACCTGCTGCTCCAAAGAGGACTGGCTCAATTTGCCCTCTGGTGGGGCTCCATTTATATCCAAGTCAAATCTGATCTGTGGTCATATATGGTCAACGGTTGAGAAGTTTGACTGAAGTGTTTCATTAGCTGAGGGTTTTGCCTTTCAACCAAAGTGTGCACATGACCACAGTCGCCACACAGGCTGAGCAGCTCAACTTACAAACCGAGACTTCTAGGTTTTATTCGGTCAAAAAGTTTCAGTCTCTTATCAGGGTAGGTGTTCCTGCCAAGAGTCTTCCAGGCTTTCTTTCAGGCTGCGCCACAAAGAAAATGCATTTATTAGTTAATCTTTACTTCCCCTTGGAAAGTTCAGAACCTGACAGCTAGAAACTTCATGTTCCTTAATGTACATTTAAACTCTGAAAAATGTTGATGACTATATAAACACATTAACACAGCTCAATTGGGCCTTGCAACTGGAAAGATGACATCACTGAACCATGCTATTTTGAAGGCATTTACCACCTCAGTTTAAAAGCTAATGCATGCTATATTGTATTTTTAAATTTATTGCTTGCTGTCCTTTGGATGACACTGCTTCACGTGTATACTGCAATGCTCTTATCTTCAGGACTACACAAAATATCTATCTCAAAATACTGAGAGCTTTTCAGAGTTTCAACTCTGAATCATGTTCAGGCCTGAAAGCCACATTGCATGGGTTGCACGGAGCAAAATGATCTACCTTAATTTCAGGAAAACCCATAGGAAGTATAATTACATGCACTTCAGGGGAATGCATGCAGTGGAAGAGAGGCTCAATGGGACATTCCTCCACCTTTGTGCTATTTCTCAAAGGTTGGGATAGTACCAGTGGGCCGTTATTTTTAAAAAGGGTAGAAAGGAGGACCCTGGGAACTACTAACCTGTAGGCCTCACTTCTGTGCCTGGGAACATCATGGAACAGATCCTCCTAGAAGCTATGTTAAGGCACATGGAGGACAGGGAATTGATTCAAGACAGACAGCATGGCTTCACCAAGGGCAAATCTTGCCTGACCAACCTAGTGGCCTTCTATGGTGGAAAAACCACATCAGTGCACAAGGGAAGAGCTACAGATGTCATCTGGATTTCTGTAAGGCCTTTGACACAGTCCCCTACAACATCCTTCTCTCTAAATTGGAGAGAAGTGGGTTTGATGGATGGACTGTTTGCTGGATAAGGAATTGGCTGGATGGTCACACTCAAAGAGTTGCAGTCAACAGCTGAATGTCAGGATGGAGATCAGTGACAAGTGGTGTCCCTCAGGGGTCCATACTGTGATGGGTACTGTTTAATATCTTCATCGATGACATAGACAGTGGGATCGAGTGCACCCCCAGCCAAATTGCAGATGACACCAAGATGAGTGGTGTGGTTGACACACCTGAGGGACGGGATGCCATCCAGAGGGACCTGGACAAGCTCAAGAAGTGGGCCCATGTGAACTTCATGAGGTTCAACAAGGCCAAGGGCAAGGTCCTGCACCTGGGTCAGGGCAACCCCCAGTATCAATACAGGCTGGGGGATGAAGGGATTGAGAGCAGCCCTGCAGAGAAGGACTTGGTGGTTCTGTCTAGCAGGTCGAGGGAGAGGATTCTGCCCCGCTCCTTACTCCGCTCTCAGGAGACCCCACCTGGAGTCCTGCATCCAGCTGTGGAGCCCTCAGTACAGGAAAGACATGGACCTGTTGTAAAGGGTCCAGAGGAGGGCCGCAAAAATGGTCAGAGGGATGGAACACCTCTCCTGTGAGGAAAGGCTGAGAGAGTTGGGGTTGTTCAGCCTGGGGAAGAGAAGGCTCCGCGGAGACCTTACTGAGGCCTTTCAGTACTTAAAGGGGGCTTATAAGAAAGATGGGGACAGACTTTTTAGCAGGGCCTGTAGCAAGACAACAAGGGGTAATGGTTTTAAACTAAAAGACGGTAGATTTAGACTAGATATAAGGAAGAAATTTTTTACAGTGAGGGTGGTGAAACACAGGAAGATGTTGCCCAGAGAGGTGGTAGATGCTCCATCCCTGGAAACGTTCAAGGTCAGGTTGGACGGGGCTCTGAGCAACCTGATCGAGTTGAAGATGTCCCTGCTCACTGCAGGGGGGTTGGACTAGATGACCTTCAAAGGCCCCTTCCAGCCCAAACCATTCTATGATTCTATGATTCTAAGTGCAGAAAAGGAGTACAAAAAATCGAACTAAACTCAGTTTGGGCCTAACTTTTTGTATGACCTCCTTTAAGAATCACAGAAAATAAAAGTCCTTCGTATCCATACAAACTGCAGAGCTGCTTGAATTCCTTTCACATAAAAAATATGAATTCCATGTCCCAAGTTGTAAAGGGAATGGTGGGCACCAACAGTTTTTATTTTCCTTGTGAGGTGTTTTTCTAGGGTCTTTTTCCCAGGCAGGTTGGATAGGGTGCAAAATCAATGGCAGCTGATGGTCCACAAGCGTTGACACTTTCCCTTCTCATCTATGGAGGTCTGATGCCATTAAATAAAAACAGCTTTAATCAACAGGAATGGAGATAACATTTATCCCTATTATATTGTTGCTGTTTAAAATATTGTGTCCTTCACAGGCATCCTGTGAGTAGAAAATCATTGAAGAGTGGACAACTACTCACAGCTTCTCTGGTTACTTCCCCCTTTTCACTTCCTCCCTTCAAACTGTCTAGTATGTTCCTATCTCACAGCAGAAGTTTGTCTATGTTGATTTATTGTCTTTCCCCAATCACTACTTGCTGTAATTATCTTTAACCCAAGAATAACAAACTGGTGTTTAAACATTGTCTGAGGAATCTGAAATTCCCTTCTGATACGCGAGTATGATTTTTATAGGAATACAGCCCATCAATCTTTATGCTTCTATATACATGCATGTAATTTCCACAGTACAATAAAGGCACAGGAAAAACTAAAATAGGTGGATAAACAAAATTGAGAGCCATAATACAACATTCACTGCAAGACTCCAGGAACAGTCAGCCTCGTATCAAAGTTGAAGGTGCTGTTAATGATGACTGTAATCTAACTTAGTGGTCATCAAAAGTTCAAGCTCTATGTTACCGTATGCACTGCTTCTCAGGAGTGCAAACGCCTGGTTCACTTTCACACAGACTGAAGAGTCTCAGCACTCTACTGGATTTGGTCTATAGCTCAAAGTAAAGTTTTATGGACATCTTGGCAGTGGGTATACCTATGGATTTCCGAAGCAGCAACATTAAGAAGTGACTAGTAAACAGGCATTAATGTGTTTCTTTCAATGCAAAACCAATTCAGTCACATATTACATGGAATTACTATAAAGCCCTAGTCAATCTCTCCTTGGAAGCTGGCTTAGTACAGGTAATATTTGCTGTAAGTTCATTTTTGCTGATCAGCAGTCATGGCAAAAGTAGAGTGATACTAAGATTACTTCTGTCCTGCAGTGATTTAGTGTTTCTTTTTTAAAGCTTTTAAGTAAATAGTCATCATTTGGAGCTGAAAAGGTTCTGAAAAGAATTACTATAATTACTGCTATGCACTGTTTGTTTAACTTCAAATATACGATCCATACTCAGAATTTCAGCTGGTAATTAACAGAACATTGGATCATAAAGCAAAACACAGGCCCCGTCACAAACAGTTTACAACCTGAAGAGCAAAAATTAGACAGAGGTCCACAGTGGTATGTACTGCACAGCCATGGTAATCCCAACAGGACTACTTAACTGTGCAGATACCTACATGCATAGTTACGTAAAGGAGAACAGCCGAAGAGAATTGATGAGAACCTCAGACGACTAATGCATTTCACCACCCACTCTGAAATGCCACGGACAGAGTCCTCACATCCTGCTCTCATGTTCTTTTGGAAATTGTTTACGGGCAAGTCTGTATCACACGATCTTGTTACTTTAAGCGGAATCATCTACCAGCTGTCAGAACTGCTCACATACTGACTATGTGTCCTTATAGCCTGCATTTTTTACTCCTTAAACCCCAACCACCTAGCAACACTGGAGCAGACTAACGCTTATACAACCAGGTCTCCATTTCACACGCGCTTCCGAGCGGACGTTAACTTTGCGCGGCAGCCACCGCTCTTCAGTAACAGCAAAAACGAGGCCCACGCGAACGAACGCTGGAGGGCTGCGCAACCACGCCTGCCTGCGGACGCCCACCTCGTCAGACAGGCAGTGGGGGTGGACGGGGCTTTCCCGAGGGGGGCCCCCCCCCCCAGCAGCCCAAGCCCATCGCCACCTCGCGCGGTCAGGAAACGGGGCGGAAGAGGACGACTCGTGACCCAGGAGGCCCTGGCGGGTTTGTGGGCCGAGGCCCCGCAGGC
>NW_010973041.1:4019295-4021481 GCF_000737465.1 Haliaeetus leucocephalus
TGGGGAGAGTCGGCTTGCCCCCTCCTTCCTCCCTTCCATGGCCCCGGCGAAGCGCGGGGGGGACCCCCTCTCCCCCCCTCAGTCAAAAGAGGCTCTTCCCAAAGAAGGGGTGGGGGAGAGGAGTTGGGGGGGGGGTAATCGGCTTCCCAGAGGTATGGCCGGGAAGCGTTGACCGTGATGAAGGAGAAGCAGGTTCAGCTGGGAAGTTGAGGCTTGGAAATGTTTCAGTCGAGGTGTGCCTCGAAGCAGCTGTTATCGTGGAGAAAAGAACCACGGCGCAAAGAACAGTTGGTCTCATGTCACCGCATGGCATGGAACTGTGCTTCCTTCCTTCGGGGACCAGCTGCGGATCACCTTTTTTCTCTTGTTAGTGACTGTCGTGTAGACCTCAACAGCCATGGAGACTGTCAAAAGATGGCTCTCGCTAGTTCTTAGTAGTCCGTGTATGTCTGTTAGGAAAGGGCCTGCAGGAGCCTTGCAAGCTTCTTTGTCAGCACTCCAGTAAAAGTCGGCCATCGTTTGAACTCCTCTGAATTGTCTGGACAGTCACTGCAAAACAGCATTTGTGTCTTTGATGGTGGACTTTGTTCACTCTCACATGAATATTGGTTTGCATTTCACACTTAAAACTGCAGCTGATAATAAAACCATGGCACATCAAATAACTGTCTTAAGTGTGATTTTTAACGATTATTTTGAAATTGTAGATGAAACACCCTTCAGACCCTTGTAATGCGCTGCGTCAGAGCCAAAGGAATTGGTTATTTATCGGACCTTTCTTAAGAATGTCTACTATTTGAAAGCGAATTACTTATTTTTCACACCTGTCGTCTTTTAGAAAAAACTGCTGTTTGAAAGCAACCCTTGTAAATAACAGAGACATCAGTTGGTTTTGTAATGTTCCCTCTTTTTTTTTTTTTGTTGTTTAAAAGCTGTTGACTTCAGGTTTGCGATTGGTTCCTCAAAGCTTTAATAGCCAAGGTCTGTTCTAGCTCATAGTTGAAGTAACATGAAAAAGCTGAAAGTCCATCTTTTCTATAAGTATCTTTGATAATATAACTTCTGAAAAGAAGTAGTCGTATCTCTTCCTGCAATGCCAGCATAAGCCTCTATTCTTAAAATGGCTGCAGTGCTTGTTAAGTCTCTCTGGAGCTGCAGCCTCAAGCACGTTCTCAAAATGGAAAAACAATTTAGCATGGTGCAGTTAATTTCTCCTTCATGAGGGGTTGTGGGTGTTGATGCCCGGGTGTGGTGTTTGATTGTTCTATAAATGAAGTATTCTCAGAAATGCTGAGATTGATAAATGCCTAAGAATTACAGTACCTACAATAAGTGCACCACCAGGTTTGTCTTAATGGCAGTTTTCGGTAAACTATGAATACCGAAGCAACATGAAGAATCTGTCAGAATAGTGCAACATAGGACCATGTTAAGATGCAATGCTAGAAATGTGTAACTGTGCCAACCATCCTTTTCAAAAGTTAAAGTATTGGCATGTAGAAAAGAGAAGATATTCTGATAAAGATTTCTGATAAAATGTGCAAAATTCTTTATTAAAATGCTGGGACACTCCCAATAAATGAAGTTTTTATGCAAGAGCACGAAGTTCTATGCAGGTATATAAAGGATTTTTTACTTTTTAAATTTTTTCTGTATCTTGATAGAGAAATTATGAAACAACCCTGCAGATTACAAAATACAGAGAAAAAAAAAAAAAAGTATTCCGCTAAGATTCAAATTAATGTGAAGAGTGCCATAGAAGAGATTTCATGAAATTGCTGCTTCCAGATGAACTGCAGTAAATTAGCACTTAATTCAGTCAAGTTGCAAGAGTTTCATGTAACCAATCATCTGATCTAGTTGTGAGTTTGTTTTTGAGAGAAAAAGACAAGAAAATACAAGATTTAGGAAAAGTCTTTAGTAAGATGGTGCAAAAATAGTACTTCACTATAGTGTCCCCCAATTAATGGCTTACAGGTGGTGGGTTTCCTTTATGACACACTTGCATTATCCTTGGCTACAGGAAACTACAAATACTGAGACTTACAGAACAAGTCAATATACAGGTGTGTCATGAAGGATATACCTGTTCAAGCTTTAATGGCTGTATCCTGGATTTGTCTATATGGCTGGTTCTAACAGTTGGTAGCTTGATATCATAGGCAGACACTCACACCTGGCCCTGA
>NW_010973041.1:4021603-4022153 GCF_000737465.1 Haliaeetus leucocephalus
AAGAACCAGCCAATGAGGTAAAGACAGTCCTTGATAAGAAGCAGGAGCAGGCCCCAAGAGCCAGCTAAGACTGGTCTTGCGGCTTGGGTGAATACCAAGAAATCACTGAGCCTGCGCAAGGAAAAAGGTTACTAGCGGTGACGAAGAGGAGTCATCTATCTTCATCTCTGTGACCACCAGACGACCACCATAAAGAGGCACTGCACAAGCACAGTTGAGAGGAGACTATGGAAATGACCTCTCGGAGCTAATTTTAATATGAAGCGGGGATAGGTCATGCATATGTATAGGCGTATTGTGAATATGTAATACCTGACTGTATAAACTTGAGGCGAACTGCCGAGTCGGGCGCGCACGACTTTGGTGGGACTACCCCCCGTGCCGCCCAGCGCTGAATGAACATACCTACTTTACAATCTCACTGATTGTGGAGTCTGTTTTCCGCATGTCAGTTTGGCGAGCCGGGCAGGAGACTCTCTGCTCGGCTGTGGGACCGACTGCAGAGCGGACACCCCTCGGCGCGCCCCGAGCACTTTCCTCGGAGGAGCCA
>NW_010973041.1:4023302-4029982 GCF_000737465.1 Haliaeetus leucocephalus
AAAATGGGATGAGATTTCGTATGCAGACATGTTTTTCACCCTCCGAAATCATCCAGAGTGGCAAAGGGACTGTGGAATGGTACCCCCACAGGACCCCATGGTGCTTGCACTTGAGTGAGAGAACAACAAGGGGCTTAGAGGTAAACTGAGGCGGTGTTGTTCGGCATGTAGTATTGGACAAAGATGTACAGAGACAAATAAAATTTCATCAGGTACCAGAACAAGATCTAACTGATTTGTTTAAGCCTCCCCCTCGACCACAGGAACAGGATGCAGACTCGGATAGAGCTCCGACCCCCCCGGACAGCCCTGTATCTTCCTGTACTAGGAAGAAAACTACCTCAACAGCTTTACAAGCACCTCTCCGAGTGGCGGTGGGGCCGGATGGTGGGACGATGTTAATCAAAGTACCCTTTTCTACTGCTGACCTAGGGGAATGGAAAAAGGTTGCAAAAGATTATAGGAGAGATCCGATAACTGTAGCTAAGCATTTCCAATTTATTGTGAAACAGCATAACCTGATTGGAAGGATATACAGTTATTATTGGAATATATGACTGAGACAGAGAAACAGCTGATTTTAAAAACAGCAGGAAACCTTGCTGAAGATCATTATAAGATTACAGGAGGGGACATTAAGGAATATTTCCCTCTCCAAGACCCAAAGTGGGATGCTAATAGATCTGCACATATGGAAAGATTGCAGGGGTATCAGGAGTGGATTACAAAAGGAATGGAGAGAGCGATCCCCAAAACTATAAACTGGTCAGCTTTATATGCAGTTAAACAGAGTCCTTCCAAGTCTCCATCCGAATTCCTGGATCGACTGAGGGATGTAATGCGCCGCAACACACCGCTGGATCCTGGGTCAGAGATAGGAATACAACAATTAGTCTCCCTGTTTTGGGGTCAGTCTACAGGGGATATAAGGCGCAAACTTCAGAAATTACGCCCTACAGAAAGTAGGAATTTAGAAATATTGTTGGATGAAGCATGGAGAGTCTTTAGTAACAGAGAAGAAGGATATAGGCAAGGGCAAAGGAAATTAATGGCTGTTATCCAGGAAGAAAGAGGAAGAGGGCCTAGACGAGACTTGCCCCGACTGGGCAAGGATCAATGTGCTTTGTGTAAGAAATTTGGTCATTGGAAAAAGGAATGCCCAAGGAACAAGGAGGATCAGAGGGCTCAAACAGGAAGAACAGTAGCCCATGTGGAGGGACATTGACAGGAACCTGGGGAATCTACCCTAGCGGATCCACTGGTTATAATTAAGCTAGGGAAAACACAACAAGAGGTAGAATTTTTGGTAGATACAGGAGCAACATACTCGGTTTTGAATCAGGCTTTGATGCCCCTGGGAAATGATTATGTCATGGTGAAAGGAGCGACTGGCCAAAGTGAAAAGGCATATTTTTGTAAACCTTTAGAATATAAATTAGGAAAACAGTGGGGCATTCATAAATTTTTATATATGCCCAACTCCCCAAAGCCACTTCTGGAAAGGGACTTGTTGGAACAATTGGGAGCAAAAATTGTATTCAAAAAGGGAGAAATTACTCTGGAGGTAAAAGATCAGCAATATCTTCAAATATTGAGCCTAACCTTAACCAGTCTCCCCCTAGAAGGAAATATTAACGAGGACATCTTAAACCAAGTGTACCCGGGGGTATGGGCTACCGATGCACCTGGAAGAGCGAAAAGTGCTCCACCTGTTGAAGTTAGGATCAAGGAAGGCCGAAAGCCAGTAAGAATTAAACAATATCCCCTAAAGAAGGAAGACAGAGAAGGAATCTGGCCAGTGATAGAAAAATTTTTGCAGTTGGGATTATTTAAAGAGTGTGAGTCTGAATTCAATACCCCTATATTACCTGTTCGGAAGCCCGATGGGTCATATCGGGTGGTCCAAGACTTACGGGCGGTGAATAAGATAACTGAAGATCTTTACCCGGTAGTGGCGAACCCATATACCCTGTTGACCGTATTAACACCTGAATTGACTTGGTTTACTGTTTTAGATTTGAAGGATGCTTTCTTTTGCCTCCCTCTCCATGAAGCCAGCCAAAAATTATTTGCATTTGAATGGGAAAACCCCAAGAGTGGTCGAAAGACCCAGCTCACTTGGACGGTGTTGCCGCAAGGATTTAAGAATAGTCCTACCATTTTTGGCAATCAGCTTGCGAAAGACTTAGAATCCTGGGAAGCCCCATCTGAGGAGGGGAAGCTGTTGCAGTATGTGGATGATATCCTGATCGCCACCAAAACAGAGAAAGATTGTATGACATGGACGGTGAGTCTGTTGAATTTCCTGGGACTCCAGGGGTACCGGGTATCCAAGAAAAAGGCACAGGTAATGCAACGCAAAGTGAATTATTTGGGCTATGAAATTAGTGCGGGACAAAGAACTTTGGGACAGGCCCGTAAAGAGGCAATATGTCAAACTCGGAGACCTCAGACAGTAAAAGAGTTACGGACTTTTCTGGGAATGACAGGGTGGTGCCGATTGTGGATCTATAATTATGGATTGCTTGTTAAACCACTGTATGCGTTGACAGCCACTGAGCAGAAACACCTTGAGTGGAATAAGGAGACCGAACGAGCCTTTGAGCTACCGAAAAAGGCTTTGATGTCAGCCCCGGCCTTAGGACTCCCAGATGTGAGTAAGCCGTTTCTTCTTTACTCCCACGAGAAGCAGGGCATTGCCCTGGGAATATTAGCACAAAACCTGGGCCCATATCGACGGGCAGTTGCCTACCTCTCTAAGCAGTTAGACACGACTGCAAAAGGTTGGCCTGGATGCCTGCGGGCAGTTGCGGCCGTTATACTGAATATACAGGGGGCCAAAAGTTTACTCTGGGCCAGAAAATGACTGTTCTGGTGTCTCACACAGTATCAGCAGTACTGGAAGCAAAAGGTGGAAAATTGGCTCTCTCCACAAAGATTCCTGAGATATCAAGCTATATTGGTAGAGCAGGATGACGTGGAGATTGTAGTCACTAACATTGTCAACCCAGCTTCTTTTCTCAGCGGGAACACAGGAGAACCGGTACATCACGACCGTTTGGAAACCATCGAAGCAACATACGCCAGTCGCCCAGACCTGAAAGCCCCATGGAAAACGGGGAAACTTGGTTCACAGACGGAAGCAGTTATGTCCTAAATGGTAATCGACATGCGGGATACGCCGTCACCACCAGCCAAGAGGTAATAGAATCAGGGGCTTTGCCCATGAACACCTCCGCACAGAAGGCAGAAACAATTGCTCTAATCCACGCCCTGGAATTGGCCCAGGGCAAAGTTGTGAACATTTATACAGACTCAAAATATGCCTTTGGAGTTGTACACGCACATGGAGCAATTTGGAAGGAGAGAGGACTATTAAGTTCTCAAGGGAAAAATATCAAACACGCAGAAGAAATTCTGAAGTTACTGGAAGCTGTCCAGCTCCCTAAGAAAGTAGCAATTATGCATATTAAGGCATACCAGAAAGTGAGCTCAGATTTGGAAAAACGGAATGCACTGGCAGACAGAGAGGCAAAACAAGTAGCCAAAACAAAGGTAAAAACAGAAGAGGCCTTAATTCCTGATAGGCAGATTTCCCTAGAAGGTAAGCCAGAATACACTAAGGAAGAACAAAAGCTCATTACAGATTTAGAAGGGTCATATAATGAAGAGGGGTGGGCTCATACCCCAGAGGGAAAGCTAATCATTCCCTCTTGCTTATTATGGCATTTGATACGGGAGGAACATAGGAAAAGACATTGGGGAACAGAGGCTCTGTATAATCATTTGATAAGAGAAATTGTGGCTAGAAATTTATACACCACGGTGAGACAGGTGACACAACAGTGTGATCTTTGCCTCCAGACTAATCCTAAGAATACCCCCAAGCCAGAAATGGGCCAGATTGGAAAAGGCAATGGGCCTGGACAACAATGGCAAATTGATTTTACAGAACTTCCAAGAAAAGGGGGGTATCGATATTTATTGGTATTAACTGATACCTTTTCAAGCTGGCCAGAAGCATTCCCAACAAGAACGGCTAAAGCTCGGGAGGTAACTGAAATACTGGTACAAGAGATAATACCACGTTTTGGGGTTCCAGCAACCATATCCTCTGACAGAGGACCACATTTTGTCTCAAAAATAGTACAACAAATTAGCTGCCACTTGGGTATAGATTGGCAGCTTCATACTCCATATCACCCCCAGTCGAGTGGTCAAGTGGAAAAAATGAACCACTTAATCAAACAGCAAATTGTGAAATTAGGACAAGAAGCAAATTTGACATGGCCTCAGTCTCTCCCTTTAGCCCTTCTGCGTATACGAACAAGACCAAGGGCGAAAGAAGGACTGAGCCCCTTTGAAATTCTGTATGGACAACCCTATGGGATACAGAGAGGGGTGTCTGTACAAGCGGGGGATGAAATTATGACTTCTTACATGGTGGCATTAGGTAAGCAACTTAATAAAATCAGGAAGCATGTGGTAGGGACTCGAGGGAGAGGTTTGGATGGGCCTGTGCATAATATACAACCAGGAGATTATGTGTATATAAAGTCTCTTACAGAAAAAACTCTGGAGCCGCAGTGGGAAGGACCGTTTCAAGTACTACTTACCTCCTTCACCGCGATTAAGATCAAGGAACAGAACGCCTGGATCCATCACACTAGGGTGAAGAAGGCACCCAAAGGACAATGGACTTCACAAGAAAAAGGACCTTTGAAGCTCAAATTTGTGAGACATTGATTGTTATGTTTCTGAGTTGGACCTTGTCCAAGGGGCAGGCTTGGGATCGAAATACTTATTTAAATATGACAGAGAGTATCTCAAAAGTACTAAATTTATCAGATTGTTGGGTATGTAATCCCCTTCCTCAGGGGAACATGGAGCTCCCCTTTTTAGGAAGCCCAACCACAAATTGGACATCTCTTATTAAAGATGGGCCAGACAGGAATGGATCATGCCCTCATGGAAAGGGAAATACCCAGCGGGGACCCAACTTTGATCTGGAGGTGCCCAACCCTAAAGAGATCTTAATTACTGGCCGTTGCTTAAATATTACTGATAATATTTGGGGAGACATGGATAATTGTAGCCTTGCGGGAAATCTGGGAACTTTTGATAAAGGAAAATTAGAACGTCTTGGACTAAACTTAAGTATCAGTTTCTATTATATCTGGAAACCAAAGGGGGGGGCCAGGAAAGAAGGGGCAAGAACAAGACAGAAGGGAGACGCATCTCGGTCCAAGATGCAACACAGGGCCCGGATACTGGTGGCTCTGTGGGGATGGCAGGGCCAGAAAGAGTTTACCCCAGAACTGGAAGGGACACTGTGTTCGAGGGTACCTTGCACCTCAGACCAGTATATTCGAGGGAGCTTCGCCTCCCCGAGGGTTTTTGAGAACACCTTGGCTCCGTGTAAAACGGGCTGAAAACCCACTAGTTATTCGAGGTACTGGGTACCAGAGTTTTGTCCGATGGTTAATTCCCTCTTTAGGGGTAAGCGACTTGGAGAAAGCTATCGTGAATATATCTGCTACATTAGAGATTATAGAACGTGCTACAATTGATGCAATTCGAGGGCTGCAACTGGAAATACAATCCCTAAGTAAAGTAGTACTCCAAAATAGAATGGGATTGGACATGCTTTTAGCAAAAGAAGGGGGCTTATGTGTAGTTATAAACCAAACTTGCTGTACCTATATCAATCAAAACCAACGAATTGAAACAGATCTTGAGGAGATATGGGAAAGGACTAAAATACTACATGAAGTTTCCCAAGATGACACTTCTTGGGGCTTGACAGGCATATTAGAAAAACTAACCTCCTGGTTGCCAAATCTGACATGGTTAAAGCAATTGTTTGTCACTATAATCATCATCATTCTCTTGTCTGTGGTCCTTTGCATAGTGGTTCAATGTGGCCTTTTGTGCTGTAAGAGTACAGGAGACTCTTACAGTGAATGGAAAAAGAATCAGTTACGACGAAAACTGGAGACCAACAAATACTTTGGGAGGATGCTAGATAGGGAAATAATGTATTAGAAGTACTAGGATTAAATAGAGTAAAAGAATTTACTATTTTCTAGAAAAGGGGGGACTGAGAGAAGGGGAGTCAAAAGAATCTCAGTAGACATAATAAAGAGGGGTGAAAGATGTTGTTTAGTGCTTACATTGTTGAAATTAGCTGAGGTAGAGACAGTCCTTGATAAGAAGAGCTGGTCCCAAGAACCAGCCAATGAGGTAAAGACAGTCCTTGATAAGAAGCAGGAGCAGGCCCCAAGAGCCAGCTAAGACTGGTCTTGCGGCTTGGGTGAATACCAAGAAATCACTGA
The DNA here is from genome assembly GCF_000737465.1 of Haliaeetus leucocephalus. NCBI lineage: Eukaryota > Metazoa > Chordata > Aves > Accipitriformes > Accipitridae > Haliaeetus > Haliaeetus leucocephalus. The sequence continues at coordinate 4,029,638 of NW_010973041.1, forward strand.
GCCTGCGCAAGGAAAAAGGTTACTAGCGGTGACGAAGAGGAGTCATCTATGTTCATCTCTGCGACCACCAGACGACCACCATAAAGAGGCCCTGCGCAGGCGCAGTTGGGAGGGGACTATGGAAATGACCTCTCGGAGCTAATTTTAATATGAAGCGGGGATAGGTCATGCATATGTATAGGCGTATTGTGAATATGTAATACCTGACTATAAACTTGAGGCGAACTGGTGAGTCGGGCGCGCACGACTTTGGTGGGACTACCCCCCGTGCCGCCCAGCGCTGAATGAACATACCTACTTTACAATCTCACTGGTTGTGGAGTCTGTTTTCCGCACGTCAGCCCT
>NW_010973041.1:4029992-4252620 GCF_000737465.1 Haliaeetus leucocephalus
AGTTCAGCCAAAACCCCTTGTGTCGATGGTTGGCAGAAAGCACAGAGTATCTTTGGAATTGCCAGATGCATCGCAGCATCTATGCATGTGAAGTGATGGGAGAAGTGTGAACTACAGTTGTATGAATAGCTTAAACCTTCCTCTACTTTTGGTTAAGGTCTGTTTCATTTCCTATGGTTCTGTGTTCTGCCCAATGAGCAGCCAAATCTTGAGGTTCCAGCCTTCGCTTTGTACTCCCAAATATTGTCTTTAATTCTGTTTATCATGTTCTGGACTATGACAAGTATTTGTCCTTCTTTTGTTCTAGTTGTGGTAGCGTCTCTGCATTTCAATGTCTTGCTGTGTTGAACCTTTCTTCCTCTGGCGTGACTGAATGCTACTTCCCTGGATTTGGAAGAGAGTGCACTGCAGAACAAAATTGCTACAGTATACTCAGCAAACAGAACCATGCTGTCCCGTTGTCCTTTTTATAATTTCACTTTTTTTTATTTAAAATAATTTCAGCCATATACTGACTGTGAATTTCAAAATCATACATTTTTTCAAGTTTCTGATTCTAGGTTTTAAGTACCTATTTCTTTGCCATAGTTATTTGAAAAAAAAAAAAAAAAGGTTTTGGTAAGGCCAAATTATTGAAGACTGGTGGATTATTTTCCTTTTTATAAATATTTTTGCTTATAATTGACTTTTACTGCATAGTATTTTGTACTACAGTGCATCAGAGTGCTATACGGGAGTGAGTTTGTTTTTAGGTAAGTTTTTTATTAGAGAATGAATAGAATCCAAGTTTGGATTTGGGGGTTTGGGCATTTTGTGTTTTGTTTAGTTTTGGTTTGTTGGGTTTTTTTCCCCCCACATAAATACATAGAAACATAACAACATATAAAACATATGGCAGTAGTACCTTCCTGATCACCTTGTTAAATCACAGCATTTAAAATATGAATACATATTCTCTTAACTTTCTTTGACAAATGTATATATAAATTTGTAAAGGCAAACAGAACTAAAAATCCTGTAGCCTTTCACTCCACTGCTAAGAAAATAAAATTATTTTCTTTTGTTTCTTAAGGAAGTGCTCAGTCCTAGCTGCAGACTTTTCCTTACTCTTCTGTCCTGTGCCTCATGTTAACAAATTATTATGAAGTGTATGTTAAAATGGAAGCTTTATGCATGGCTATATTAAAACTGTATTAAAATCTTCTGGGGCCCTGTGTGAATTTGATGGCAATTACTTTAAAACACATGCGTATGAGCAGAATGGCTCTGTGTCGGTGCCATATTTAATATACACTCTATTGCTCTTTTGAGACCTAATTTAAGTTTCATTAAATATTGTACTCTGAAGGAGTCTTTGTCCGCTGTGCTCATCAACTTGAATATGTTAGGGCCTTGGGGTGCTTTAGCTGCCCACAGAGAATAATGAAATAAATTAAATGTCTTTGTATGATAAACTAATGCCATTCAGATTAGTTTAGTTCAGCTACTCTCCTACGCGAGCAGTCATCTGTTACTCCTCCCTTTCTGTCTGTCTCACTGTGTGCAGTATCCCCTTTTGGTTTTGTTCAGTTCAGCAAAGACATTTGGAAGATGTATAGAAAGCCTCTTTTCCAAACTTGCAAATGATTTAAAGTAGTGGTTTAAAGCTGGATTTTTAGTGATCACAAATTAACGAGGTCTTTCCTGTATATCCAGTGATACCTGGTGTCTATATTATCATACTGGGAAGTTTAAGTGTAACTGCCTGGGAGCAGTCATCGTTCTATACAATATCCAGATTGAATTTACTGCCACATCCCTTCCAATATAAAAGCTCGTATCATTCAGACAATAATAGCAGCACATGATTATAAAGCTTGTTTTTTAAAAAGCTTGCAACCAGTATTATTTAATGACTTTCAAGGCTATTTGCTTGCTCTTTGTGCTGTCAGGGATCTTTGTGCAGTCAGAATGTAGTTGTAGCAGAAGAGAAGATAAAAGACATTACATTTAGAGGGGATAAAGAGGCTGCATTAGATCTAGCTTTATAGGAGGGAGTGGTATAAGGCTGGGAAGACAGCAAATTTGTTGGATAATCCAGAGAAAGAGAACATTTTGTGGAAGAGAATTACTGTGGAAGGATGTGACCATCAAACAAAAGCTAATGGAATTATTATATTCATATAGATTGGTGTATTTTTAATGAATAAAAATCTTGAATGCTAAGTTTGGATAAAGTACGAGTTTAGCACTGAGGAAAAATGCAACTCCTTCCTGTACTGGCATGTCTTTGAAGTGAGGGCAAGCTTTGGAGAGCTGCTCTACAAACAATCCTTAACCTCTGCTGACATTATTAGCAGTGGTGTTCATTAAGGTTAATTTACTTCATGTGAAAATTTGTGAGGGCCAGAAGATTGAGTATCTCCGTTTTATAAATGCTGCAGGATTGTCAATGACCTCAAGTGCTTTACACAGTTGTTTGCAATTTAGCGTCTAGACTAGTACAACTCTTAACCCCCTGGTGGGGTACTGGTTCAGTAATAGAGGAAAGTGCTGCAATCAACCAGCAGCATCCAGGTGCTGTGCTTTGACAAACCCAGGAGGTAAGTGCCTGACCTAGCCTGATGCTGATTAGCGTGTGAGAGCTCAGGGCATACCCGGAGGTGAGGTGGTTGCAGAGTGTGTAAATACAGTAGGTCTAATACGTTAGTGGTCTTGATAATGACTGCCTACAAAAATTATGTGGGCTACTGAAATAACAGCTGGTGTGTTTCTGTGTGAATTGTGAATAATTAGTTGCACCTGTGTTTCTTCTCCTTACTAAGTGTAAAATACTGTTGTCTATTCCTTAGTCAGAACCATGACTCTGTGAGTGTTAGGTAATTCTTTCTTCATGGTGAAGAGGGTCACATCGTTCTACCTGGCTGTTAGAAAGCCTCATTCCTAGCTGAGGCTTTTATGACTTATAGTTTTGAATTTTGTTATTGCTTTTCATTCAGAAGTAAGGATTTTTTAAAATTCTATCAAAAATTTATTTTGCTTTTACAGTTTGAGGGAGTTTTGCTGTGCTGCACTGGTGAGGAAGAAAAGCTTCAGGGTGGATGCTGTAAAATCATTTAGAATCAGAGCACTGTATTTGACACGTTTTCCCAAGGACTTCAACTGTCCAAAAGTAAGATGCAAAAAAGCAGAAGTTTTCAAAGAAATCCTATGGAAGGTTTTGTTTTTCTTCTGGTTTTATTTTTTTTTAGTAATGTAAGAACTGTAGCTTTAACGAGAGTTAAATATTTCATTACTCTGCACTGTAAATATAAGTGACTGGATCTGCTGAAGGACTTAGGCACATGAAATCTAAAATAAGGCACTAAAAGCACCAGAGATGCTCAGAAATCTAAATATAAGGTCTTTACTGCCAAAAGCAGTCCCAGAAGACTCTCTTTATTGAAATCTCTGTTTATTGTGAAAGAAACAGCTGTAAAACTAGTGTAAAAGTCAAATTCGACCCTGCGTGCTTGAGACTTGTATGGGCAGTGCTGAAACAAGCACTAGCAATTGGAGAATAGTGCATGAAAAACTGCTCGTCTTCTGGATATGATTAGATGCTCTTGGCTAAATTTGAATAGTCTCTGGCTTGGAGGACATCTGGAGAGGGGACGAAAGAGGGGACTTCAGGTGTTAGTCAACTTGGTTGCTAGCCTTCCTTTGGTACCAGAGAAGCTTTTGTTTCTGTTCTGCCAGAGTGTTTCATTTTGGCTTTTAGCTAAAGAAGCTTTTGGGCATTTCTCCATCCCTTCCGTGGCTGCTGAGTAGGGCAAAACTCAGAAGCTTGCAAGATCTCCCTTTGGCCAATTAAGAGGCCAGAAGTGTGGCTAGAAAAAGACTGAATATATCTGGTTAAAGAACAGATGGGAGGATTTCTGACCATATGGGTAAGAAGCCCTTGTTGCATTGAAGATTTGCATGTAAAAGATGCTGAGAGGAATGCTAGACTCCAGCAAGCTGGCGTAGGAAATACTGTTGCAATGGTGTAGCAAAGTTGAATGCAGGCTCTCACAGGAGAGGAAGATGCGTTTATTTCCAAAAATTAAAGCAAAACTAACTTTACTCATTCAGATTCATGCTTTCATAAGGAAAAACTCACAAGCACTGAGATGCATGTGTCTGGCAGTTCAGCCCCAAAACACATACCCTGGTAGTTCCCAGGCAGTCCTTCCAAGGCTCCTTGGGTGAGATGTAGGACAAATGATACCATCTTAAAAGTCTCCCTCTCCTGGATTTTTAGGTTGGTTACCATATGCTGCCTTTGTATATATATTTTTTGTGCCCTTTATGAGCTGGCTGTGAGCAGCCTCTCAGTTCCCACCTCAGTAATTTATCAGGGTTTGCATACTCTATTTTTGTCTCCTGGCCTGAGTGTCCTGAGAAGCTGCACACAGATGTATGGTGGGGTCTTTGTGACTCGGTAACGTAGGTGCCGTTCTTAACTGCTCTTTGAAATTTGTTCCTTCTACTGGTTCCGCACCCAGACCTTTTTCCCTCTCCACCACATAGACCAATCTTGACTTTTCTGTTGCAGATCTCTAGAGCAGATTCTGGTGTGCCATGGGAACATTCTGCTTTGGAGTGGACCTCCATGATGAGTACTTTTCAGCTGCATTCAGAACTGCATTTAGATCTGAATTAGAGCCTGCTCTCAAAATGCAGGGAAAGAATGCATGCACCTAACTCTCAGCTGCAGTCACCCAAGTTACATTTCTGTACTTTGTACATTAAACTTCACCAGGAGCTTTAAGATTTCCCTTTCTGTATGCCAAGCAGCGCTGCAATCTCAGACAAGCTGAGGATATCATTGTGTTAACCCATGCCTACTGCCAAATAGTATTGGAAGTCTTTATGTTCCCCCACATGTTAAGCTCTTCTGAGTGGCTCATACAGTACCAGTTTCACAGAGCAGTCCTCAGGTGTTGGACACAATGCAAAATATAGGAATGGTGCCGTTTTCTTAAGAAAACACAGCTGAAGGTGGGACTCTCACACGACAACTTAAAGCCTAGAGAGCTTATTCAGGATGTGGTTTCTGTCTTCGGCATAAAGAAATTCAAACTCATTCTCTTACTTTCTAAGAGCTTGCTTGGCTTTGCTAGTGGGGAACTGTGTTGTCTTACTGAGACACTTCTGCACTGCAGAAAAATTGAATGCCATGCCTACGAGACAGAAAGGAGGCATTTTGCTGATGTATTAAGTGATTAACCTGCTGTATGACGGAAGCCTTGGGTCAGTGGCAATAAGGGTGCTGGGTTCTCAGACTTTCCTTAAGAGAACTATTGTACAGTGATTTCTAATAGTGGTACCTGTTAATTGATACATTCATTTCTTTATTTTGGTTGGGTTTTTTTTCTCCCTTCATAGCTCCTACCTTTAATTCCCTTTTAATAACCCTATTTCAAAGTATGCTGAGGTTCATCCATCATTTGCAATCTTAAGGAATTTTTAATTTGTTTCTCTCTTTAGAACTCCTGAGATAAGAGGTTCACAACAGGGATAGGTTCAGTAGGGAATCCCCATTTTCTTTGAAAGATTTCCACATATTATGTGGGTATCCTGAAAAAATAAAGATTATTTTTATGATAACAGAGCTGTTACCCCGAGGGTGCTGACTGATGAAGCCAACACACTGGTTTTCTTAACATTTTTCAGAAATAAAGTCCTTACTATCACTGCTGCTGCCTCAGGAAGAAAAGGAGAAAGATGTGGTTTTACGAGCCTTTCCTGTAGAAATTGAAAATGTGTAATTCTGTCCATAAGGGGACAACTAGCCAGAATACTGTCATTGACCACTCTTCTTTGCAACAAAATGAGGTACAAAATAGACCAGGAAAGCTTCCAGTTTTGTTGGGTAAAAGCTTGTGGTTTTATGTGTACACATAGCTTTAACACAACTTAAAAATATGGTCATGAGTCTCTGCAATCAGTTGTTGAATTTAACTAATTTTTTTCCTCTTTAAACACAGGTGTGAAAACTTACTTTATCCTTTTCATGCTAAGTCTTTTCAGTGACATCATTGTTCAGTACGGTTATGTAACCTCAGACTTTTTACACCAATTCCTTTCTTTTCAAAGCAGGTATTTTAATAGTTTAGATAGCAGCTATCCAACTAAGAAATTTCTTTTCAGCTAGTAGCATAAATTTTGTTAAATGAAATTCAGGTGATGATAAAGCTCATTAGGAACCTGATTTAGCTGAATCTGTGAGGCTGTTCTAGATTGTATATTTGCACATCTATGTTAACTGTAAACTTCAGTGCTGCTGGCTCACTAGAAAATTTGTCATACTTTATTATGTATTTATAATAATTCCATTTCCATAATAATGGAATGTTAAGTACATTATACACTGCCTTTTTGATTGAAATGGCTCATGGACTCTCTGGAATATTGGAAGTGTTAGATGACGCTATTTCTAAGTTTGAATTTTGGGGAAGATAGTGTGCTCTTACATTGATAAGCAAGACAGTGAAATAGTGTGGTTCGGTATGACTGGTTTGATTTAGCTGAACCATGACAAATAAAAGCAAGCCTGAGCCAGGTTCAGTACATCAGTTAAACACAGGTAACTAAGAAGTTGCACAGCAGTGAATGTTTCTCCTTAGCTGCCTTATTCTTTCTTCTGAGTACCCCTTGATTATTTGAAGGAAAAAATTATTACATGTCATATAGTGGAGCTATGCACCACTGCATAGTTGCACACTGTGCCATTTTTGTAAGGTCTGTAGGAGGCAGCTTTTCTCCTGCCAGTTCACAGCTTGGTAACTTTTACCAGATAACTGAGTACCTATCAATTACGATAATCTGAGGGAAAAGGGTGGAGGGAATTAGAGGGTGGGTAAGGATTCTGTGGTTTCATATCTTTGCACTGGTGGTAGGAGTACAAGTGTGTGCGTATGTGTTCATGTAAATGTATACACACACATACATGTAGTCTATATAGAATTTTATACAAGACTTTTTCTGAATACACACCAAGGTACCAGGTCAAAATATTCTCTCTGCATGTCTGTCCTCTAGGCTGTGCTGATTCCACTTCTACTCCAACACGCTACAGCTTGCAGGAACAGGTCTGTCTGAGACTGCAGTGCTGGTGATTTCTTCTGGACCTATCCAGCTAGGGAGGAGGAGCAGGAACAGATAAGTTGTCTTGTATACATATTTCTGTGGAGGTTACGATGGCAAAATGGATTGTGCGGGTCTGTCCTTGATCTCATCCCCACTGTTTATCCCCAGTGCTTGAAGCAAAGATCCAAAGATGTCCAGAGGCAATGGTGGGGTCCAGACAAAAGATTTCATAGATGAGTATTTCCTTTCTCTATGCTTCCCACCTGGAGATTCACTGAATTCTTATCTTCTTTGCCCCCAAGGATGCTGGAGAGGGCACATTCTCATTTTGAAGTGATTTGATTAATTTTCTAGTGATTAAATTGTGTTTGAGGCTTTATGTCTGTAATTATACTTGGCTGCAGCTTGGAATTTTTTTGTTTTTGTTTTCCTTTTTTCCCCTCTTGCTATGCACCTGTTGTTGAACATTGGTTCTTTTAGATATTGCTAATATTTTGGGAGACATGGGGGAAAAAATACTCATTCATACAATAGTATTTTGGAAGCCAGTGGAAGTAATCATGGGATACAAGCCAACAAAATTTGACCCTTCTGAAGTGATATTATAATGGTATTCTGTGCTTGTGGCAGAAGGATGATCACTAAAATGAATTCTGCCTGCCCTAAAGCTGGGGATGAAAAATGAGAAAGCTGTGTGTGCTGTACTTGCCTTAAATGTCTCATAAAGCTGGGAACTATAAAGAATGCCGTTTCTTACTGTCTGAGTAAGTCTTTCTGTGCTACAGCAGAAAAGTGGAGATCAGGGTGCCCTCTTAGCAGGCTGTCAGTAACCCATTTTTGTGCTAGGTTTCAACTTTGAATCAACCATTAAAAATGATGAAATAAAATATGCAAAACACATTACAAACATTACAGGAGGATTTTTTTTTTTTTATTTCCTGCTCTTATAATCTGTAATCAGCTATAAAATTGATGTGCATGGCTACCAATCCATTCCAGAAGGGCATTCCTCAGTCTGTTACTGATTACATTGATTGCTGAAAAATAGCCCTTAAATATTCCTAAAGTGAAGGTTTATTGCCACCATAGGAACAGCGTATTCCTTTCACAGGTCTGGTAGTCCTGTCTTCTTTTAGAGATTAATACCTATACATCCTTAACATTAAACTGTCTGTAGTTTTCCTGCTTGCTAAGGGTCTTAAACTAGCCCTGTGTATGGAGAATAGCTTTGCGTAATGTCTGTGCACTACCACCTTAATGAATCTACCCTACCAGTGTAGGGTTTCTTTTTAAATTTGTTCTTCTAAAATAGTGACTGGCTTTACTGGTTAAGAGAAGTAGGGCACTGATGATTGAATCATATTTATGTTTGAGCAAAATGCTGATAATGGACACTGAGGAATGTAAGAAGTAGTCTATGTCCCTGAGTTTGGTGACAAGAAATACCATGTTTTATTTGTGTTTCTATGAGAAGATCAGTACAGTTTCAACTAAGGCAAATGAAAAGCAAGGTAACAATTCTGCATTTTGTCAGTTAAGAATCCCACAGCTTTTAGGTTTTCCATAAAGGCAGTTTTCTTACTCATTTTCATGTATGCCTTTAACAAATAGCTCTATCTTGACTGATTTTGAAACAGTTTGCCTGAAAATCTGCCTTCTTCATGTATACAGAAAACATATTTTTCTTCTCTTTAGTAAATAAAAAAACCTAATTATTATTCAAATGCTGGTCACATTGTAGTATCATGGAGGTGAGATCGGATTCCTAATGAAACACATCTTTATCATGTGTCTTTCAAGTGTTATATTAAAACAACTTGGAAATTTAAACTTCAGGTTTTGGATTGTGGCACGTTGACTGGGGTTACCATAGTCAAGAGCTATACATTTGGTTTTATATTACTATTATGTTATAGGAATCTGAGACACTAACTTCTTAGCTATGTTTTGTATGCCTGGAAACATGATTTCATGACAGACTGAAATTCTCTCACAAAGATTTTAAAGGCTGGAGTACATGTTCCATATGTGACTAAGGACACCTTTGCCTTGGACTATCTAAGGAAGGATTTGTCACTAAAGAGCAAATGTAGTCTGAAATGCTTGTGGCTGATCTCTCTCAATCCTTGGTGCAGCATGCAATGTGAGATGTGTAAACAGAAGTCTTTCCAGGGTGCTGTTTCACAAGGCAGGGATTCAAGTGCTTTCTTTGCTGTGCCTGGATTTATAGCGCTGTGAGGGTGCCTATTTACTTGCAGTGGGATATACTTAGTTCCAGATCTAGCCTCTGCACTTCAGTTTGCAGCTGCAAATGCATTGCTTATCAAAGAGGGAGAACAGAGTGGGAAGGTGTGCAAGAGGCTTGGATGCTCTAGTGGTGAAAACTATATCTGCAGAGAAGCAATAATAGTGTCTTTCTCATCATATTGTTTCAGTGAGCTGAGACCTACCTTGCAAGGACATGAGAGTAAAGTCAATCTGAAGTAGTACGTAGTACTAACTAAGGCTTAGTAGCAAATGTTTTGGGGAAAAATTATAGGAGATGGTCAAATCTGATGTGGTAGTTCTCCTGTAATACTTGTGCAACTTCTAGCTATCAGTGTTTCAGAGATTTTTGAGGTGGTTGTAGGGTAGGGGGGAAATGCTACTGAAAGGATGAGGAGAGAACACTACAGAAAAAAATGAAGACACAGAGGAAACAGAAGATATAAGTGAGTCGTAACTTGTAGAACCATTTACAGGACGAACTGGAAAAGGGCTAGTGAAATGATAGACTAGGATTTGGGGAGGACATTCATGGGTACAGAAAGAGAAGGGAGAATAAGCATAAAGGACTAAGTAAATTCACAGATGTTGGTTGTATAATGCAAACAATATAAAAATGTGAAATTTTAGAAGTGATGAAAACAAATTGTGGAGCAGGGTAATATCTTGAAAAAAGTCAGTGAGAAAGCTGTAAGATCTATGAATTGTTCTTTCTTCTTCAGAGTATTAAGTAAATGAGAGTGCTGGAAGATGGTATAGATAAAATAAGTAAGTGTGTAAAATGACCCATTTGATTGAGACAATGTGGCGTTACTGTCTTACAGGTTCTGCAAGGCTGTTAAGGGTACTCTTCATGATAAGAGCTGGAGACAGACTGTGCTAAAATCTGAATGTGTTGGCTGATAACCTTATTAAATAGCTTCTACCAGGAATAGTCCTATGGAAGTCAACAGAGATAATTGTGGAGTGAGGCTCTATTCTATGTGAGTAAGGGTAATGCAGTCTGACTTATTAATCTGAAAAATTTCTGGTGACAGGAAGAGAACAGCCAAATCAATATGGAAGGGAAGATTATTCCACAACAAATTCAGTTATCATTGGTGATGAAGTAGCTAATCTAGATAGTTACTGTGAACATGACAGCTGTGGTAAGAAATGATTGAATATTCGCTGAACTGTTGTTTATACCGAGGAATCATGTTTTACAAAGGTAGAAATCTCCTTGCTATAAACCCTGCAGATTTGTTCCTTCACCTGAATAAAGGTATATGTGTGAGAGGAGAGGACTGAGCATCACACTTAATAAAATGTAGTAGTGACTATTTGCTTGCCTCAGCAGGCTGAGGATGGCTATGCCTTAGTACAGACATCACGTTACGGAAGCCTGGACCTCACCTCCCAGGGGACCACCAGCAGAGGACCAAGCTGCCAGTCATGGGAGGAACACTTTGCTACTGAGTGAGAGGGGCATGGAGCATGCCGTGTGGGCACATGGCCGGGAGGAGCTGGTGGCAATCAGAGCAGGTGCCAAGGGCTGTCTGTGGTTTCGGGCATTCCGCCAGCTCTGTGTTGGCCCATTTCCTTCTGGGCAATGGATATTCCCACGATCGCTTTTGGTGGAAATGGGCTAGCAACTAATACGGGTGGTGCATTCTTGCTGAGAAATGTCAAATGGTGAGGAATTTTGTAAGGAAGGGTGTTCGTGGAGGACGTCCATCCCCAGGCCAAGTCTGATATGCTGGGCATTTCCATGGCGTATGAGAGATCCCCACATCGGGGAACAGGAAGAGCTGCTGTTGATTCTTCTGTGCACAAAGCCAATACATTAAATGTCAAGCGATCTGCAAAGATGCATCTCCCTGCTTTGCCACCCTGGTATCAGTCAGGCTGTTATGGACATCTGTTCAGGGGCTCTGTTGTGTAGGAACATAAATGTGTCAGTATGTTAGTGTTTGGGAAATGTAGACTAATAATTTCTGATATATTTTAATAAATTTAATTTTAGTAAATGTTTATGTGCTTATGAGCTTGAGAGCATCAAAGATAACGTGGTTACATGGGAAAAAAACCCACCTACTGAAGGCCTGCTAGATGTCTCAGTGTTTGAATCTGATCTGCCTTTTTTTAAGATGGAAAGGAAACATTCAGAACATACATGATGCAACATTTTTTTAAGAAAAGATTATTTTGATAAATAGAGGTGAAAATGATTATTATTTTTGTGTTAAACAATAGCCATTTCCCATTCCCACACATTTTTTTTTTTTCCTGCAGGTGCAAAAGATACTGACATGATAGAGCTGGGATATTTAAATGAACAGCGCAGAACAATTAAAATTAGGTGCTTGTAGTGATGGAAAATTACCATTTTTGCTGATGTTGAGGTGAATTATATTGCAGAGCTATGTCACGTCACATTGAGTACCATCACATTGTTTATCCTCCACAATTTGGCATATATTTTTGCTAACTTATTAACTTGAAAGAAGTACTTGATGAGTCCCAAAATTTCAGAATTAGAAGATAATAACTGAAAAAAGATCTTTTCTTCTTCATAGTATAAAGTAAAATTGTGAGCAATTGCAGGGGCTGGAAAGGGGGCATTGTTTCTAGCTTGGTTTCCTACAAAGGTTGCAAATGATCACTTGTCTGAGTGTGTGCCTATTTCCTCCTATGTTCTTCCTGATTTTACCCACTTCAAGACAGGCTATTCTGCCTTTTTTAAACCTAGAGCAATTTCAGTCACTCAGCTTTCGAAAGCAACCTTTCAAAAAGCCTCTTTGGAAGTGAGCTACAGCACTGAGGTTGGAACAATTGACCAGGGACAGGTAAAGGGACAGAAACCTTTTAACCTGGCACTGTTGACAGGGAAAAATGTATTTCCATTGGGAATATATCCAAGTCCAGTACATCAGGGATAGGTTCACTAAGGACTGTAGATCAGTCCAGTCCGTCGGGTGAATATATGATTGTGCAGACATATGTGACTGCACAGTCATATATATTCACCTGCTGGACTGGACTGATGTGCATATATATATATATGTATGTATGTAATACATATTTAAATCTAATTGTTGAGCAAACACCCAGAAGCTAACTCGCCTACTTTCTTTAAACTGTACAAATCTACTGCATCCGATAGTCCTGCTGAGCCTTTAGAAAGTGGCTGAGAAGGCTGGGAAAATCTTTCATGACAGCTGATGTTAGGGATTTTTTCCTTAACTTCTAATTGTATGTGTAATAACCAGAAGATTCAGTCTGAAAATATTTACTAGATGCTTTTGTGATCCATTAGTTCAATTTTAAACTATGCAATAATATTCTCAGTTCAGCTGCTTGCAGCCAAAAATGAGGTTTTTAATTCTTCTTAGGAAAAAGAGAAACCCCTTCCCCCCCTCCCCTTGTATTCTCAGCCTGTGCTTTAGAGACCTGTAACTTAACCAGAATGCAGTAACTCAAACTAAGTCATCATGAAAAAAGCCCCTCCCTTAAAATACTTTGCACTAAACGTGCAATTAAAGGAGTCTTTCCTTGACTTGAGAACCCAGCTGGAAGATTATTCTCTTCCCCCAAATCCTCATATGCCAGCTACTGGTCTTCTCAATCAAGTAAAAGTGTAATTGTTTTAATGCCCTAAGTGTCTCTTCTGCATAGCATTTAGCAAAGGAGCAACATTGCATTTCCTGGTTAAGGATGGATTTATTAACTTCTCCATGGCCTATATGTACACCAAAGAAGATAGGTTTTAGCTGTTTAACTCAGATTCCTTTGCTCAGTCAGAGCAAACAACATGGTTACTTCAAAATTACAGGGACGTGTTTGATTGGTGAAGGAGCAAGGGACAATATTTCAGGGTGTGTTAATGCATTTGATATTGTATTTTTGAAACTGAAAATATTTTAACATCTTGGAAATGGGACAGTGAACCCCAGTCAGAATTGTTTGGTTTTTTTTTTTCTTTAAAAATGTTGCTCTGCATCAGAACAAAAATGTTTGATTTTGTTTTGCTTTGCAAGATTTCTCATGAACTGACAGTTTATAGCTGAGCTCTCTGACATGCAGATCTAAGTGCATGGTTCTCTTATGCTTTATGAAAATCTTGCAAGGACTGTTTAGATCAAAATCTGGCTTTAGATTAACAGCCTGTGTTTTACTTTCTTCACATAAACTTAGACATCAAGTATACAGTGAAACTCATCTGTGTATGAAGTTATGTGAGAAAAAATTGTTGCTCTGCTTTGTGTTTCACTGTATACTAAGCCCAGTTTTAAATGTTTTTTAATATATCTCTGTTCCCATAAAATTCAAAGATTTTATTGTTAGAAAACTGGATGTCAGAATACTCTTGGTTGTAGGATCTATCAGTTTACTATGCATCTTCTCTAAGTCAGTTTCCTCTGAGACATGCAAAAGATAAGTCTTTCAACTGTATATACTGTGTTCATTTGTTTTTAGAAAGTCTTTCTCCTCCTAACCAGGCTTTTTGTTTAGCCCAACGTTTTACATTCTAGCTGGTTTTGAGGGGCAGCTCTACTTTGAAATAGACATCTACTGAAAAAAATGCCTAAATCTGCTGGAAGATGTGAACTTGCTGAAAATTATCTGAAAAGGACTTTTATAAGTCTCAGGAGCTTGGCTGAGTTGTCAAGAGGTTTTGTGTTGGTTTGTAGAGGGAGAATGCTCTGTGCCTAGGTGCTCACATGGAGAAAACTGTGTGCTTTGTTTTACTGTTTTAAGTGCTTCATCTGAAAGTCGTGATGGGAGCCTGGTGTGATCATCAGAAGTACTGGTGATGGGCCTGCAGACCAGAATAAGCTCTTTGTAATATACTTTTATTAATGAAAGCAATCTGTACTTTTCAGGTAATGGTCTTCACATGAAACAAACCCAGTGAAAGCAGTGACTTGATGCAGGTGGGCTTCACTGCATCAGTGAAAAATATTTATTAAAATTTTTTTTTTGTCTTAAGTGTTAGTAGAATCCAGCTTTTTTGCTCCATTAGGTATTTGCAACAGCTTTGTAGTGTTAGGGGAAAAAAAAATCTTTTTCATTATACTTACAACAAATTATCTGAAACTTTTTACTGAAAAGGTACCTAATGACTATTCAAGGTAAGACTAACAATCTGACGTGAACAGTCCTTTGACTAAACAAACAAAAATGTGAGTGGAGAAAAATCCTAAATTTCATTTAATTAAATCCAGGCAGTAGGAACTTTAGAGGAAGACTGAAGGTGAACTTTCATGATCATCTGGTTGCATTTTATACAATTTAAACAGTTCTGCCTTCAGAAGGTCTTAAAAAAGTCATCCAGGTTTTAGTAAGGGATCAAATGCAACAGTATGGCTTCAGAGAGTGAAAAAGTCCTTGCTCAAACAAAACACTTAGTGATTTCAGTCTGAGCTTTCTTTCAGTAAAGATGTGTCCCCACATGCTGAAACCTGGTATCTTAGCTTTACTTAAAATATGTGCTTTAAACCAAACCAGCTAGGAAAAGAAAATAGTGATTCAGGAGGGTCAACAGAAAGCCTACTAATTACCAGCATTGGGGAAAGAACTCTGCTAGATATTCTTTGTTTTTCTTAAAAGCAGTGTTTTGTTTTGGCCAGTTTGAGGATACAGTTTTTATGTAAGGTCACTTTTATTAACCCTAGGTGTGCACCACCCTGTCTCATTGCCCATAGGCATGCTGTTATTTACAATTTTACTTCATGCTGTGTAAAATTAAACAACAGTGAATATGAAGTTAATGTATGTTAAGTGCCTCAGGCATATTCCAATTAAGTATTTAACAAAGATTGGAGCACTTCCAAAACATTTAGGGAATATCACTTTCAGTCATTTTCATTTTTTATTAATGGCAAGAGTTTCTTTAAAAAGTAATATAGTCTCATCTGAGGAACTTTAGGACATATGTATAGCAAGCATTTGAATGAAAGTAAAAGTGGGTTATGTTCCAATCTGCAAACACTGTACTAGGTATGTGCACATGTCTCTGCAAAGGTAAGGGAGGACTTTATGTGCATTGTCTGTATCATGGGCTGATTTTTTGAAACACTGAACACACGAAAAATGGAAGGGTTTTAAGAAGCCTTCAGAAGGGTTTTAAGAGGTCTTGGCACTCTCATTTATTGCTTCTGGTCCATGGATACTAAGGACATACTGACAGCAGGCATAAAAGGGATCAAGGAAAGGTATTTAACAAAGGTTGGAGATGAGGCAGAGGAAATTTTAAAATAAATGTTATTCATTTCAAGGAGGAAGAATTATGTCTCAGGTTATGGAAGACCTTGTGTTAAAAAAAAAAAAGCAGTGATGTTAATACTCTGTTAAAAAATCTGAGGAAGACAATGAATAAGCATATTAGTGGCTCTGGTTTATTGTGTTGTCATGTGTAATGTGAATGCATTATGTTTACCTTCTGCACAAATTAGATGCTCGAAGGCTAAAACTTTGTTGTGTGCAGGGCTTGGCAAGACCCACACTCTATTTAAAACTCGCTTTTGTTTCAAATTGAAATCTTAAGTGCTGCATAAGCATTTGGCAGACTGTATTTACAGAGGTGAAAGCAGTCAATGAAGTAATAAGAGTGTGATCTTTCAAAGTGTTTAAATGCCTTTCAACCTCACTGCCAGCAGGGTAAGTCTCTTACCTTCTTTTGAAAATCTTGCTCAGAGATTCTGCTACTCGCAATCATGTCTTCTGAAGATAAATGGGAAAAGTGAAAAGTACTGCTAAAAAGTTGGACAACAAAATACAGAATCAGCTAAAATGTACAACCAAACTATAAGCATAAACATGATTTTTTTTAATGCTTTTTCAATTTGTGAGCAGCAGCTAACTGGTTACTTTATTCTTAGTCATAGCCATGTATGACTAGTTCTATGCTATACTAGCTAAGTAGAGTCAATGGACTATATCCAGGTTTGTGTCCAGTAAATATTAATGTATCATTACTAATGAGGAGTACTCAGATGATATGATCTGCTGAAAGCTGTAAACATTTGCAAGATCTAAGTATGAAAATTTAACAGTCCATCCAAAGTGTTGTGGAGTTCTGCAGAAGCCTTTTTGTTGTCTTTAGCTCTAGTAGTTCATTGTAAAAATGTTTTGTAATATTTTTAGCAAGACTTCCATGACACAAAAAATTGCATCTAGAAGAGCCAAATACCTGTCAGATTAAAATCCCTGATTACATGATTAAGAATGTTTTCCATAAATTTATTAAGCCTCTGTAAGATTTTAATGGCTTGTATACCATTAAGGGCTCATACTAAGCTTTGTTGCCTTCCTGAATGTGTGTTGCTCAGAATGTTGAATTTAATGACAAAGGGTTGATTTTTGAACACTTAGTCTATGCCCCAATTTATATGAATGAACATTTTTTCATGTAGTAAAAATTGAAGTCTAATACACATTTAATTTTTAAAAGCTTAATTTTCAATACTGCCATCCGATTTATGGTTAAAAGTTCAGTAAGTTGAAATACCAACATCATGATCACTTGGAGAATGTGTTTTATTTTGATAATACACTGAATTTTTGAAACAAGTAACATCCCTGAACATGGCTAATTACTGCTAGCATCCAGCAGTTAGGTTGTCATGGTAAAGTGGAGGAAAAGCAAATAGTACAACTCACAGTTAATAACCAGTGTTTATACTGTTACTACACCAAACCCCAATTTTTGTTTAATTATGTATTATAAATAAGACATTATTTAGTAATATAATTCATAATACCACTAATAGATTCTTTTTAAAGTTACAACACTCAGTAAAGATAGATGGGCAAGCACCATGTAAGCTTTTTTCATTCTTTTCTCTTCTTGGTTCAGAGGATTTCCTCTTCAGATACAGTGAAAAAAAGCAGTATGTATGACCCTGCTGAGAGTAACAGTAAATATGATAAATGCAATAGAGATTTATGGCATGAATTCTCATTTGCTGTTATGTGGACTGACACAGCAACATTTCACCTAGATTATATCCTGCTTTTTGTAACTCATCATTACCATGAATGGATATGGGGAAGTAAGAATTTATATGATTTGTCCCACTGAAAATCCCATTCATGAAGATCTTAAGACTGAGCTCGTCTTTATAAGCATCTGAACTCTATGTGCAAATAGCTTTTAAATATGTGGAATATAGTTTTCAATGTTTTGAGTTTCATTTACTGGAGTTGGAAGATATGGTCAGCTTTTTTCTTTCTGCACACCAGCATGTGTGCCTTCATTTCTCTATCAAAATATACGCTTCCTGAAAAAGCTTTTGCTACTTAACCATGTTCCTGCAGCACTTTAGCACAAGGTACTTGCACATGCAACAGGCACTATGCTAGAGATTATGGGGATCTCTGGCTTGTAATTTAGCAGGCCAAAACAAATGTCTAGCTTATCCCTATTAATCTTCTGATTACTGATGAGTACCATAAGAAATGCCGACATGTCTTGCTCTGCGAGTCTCACGTTTATATGATGTTTAGAATACCCTAAAGTACAATGACTCCCATGTATGCAGAGCCAAGTGGTGGAATTAGGGTGGGGATATTTTTTCAACAGTGTGGTTGAAGAACTCCCTTTATGTTTCAGTCATGCTTAGAATCACACACCACTTTTTTTGTGAGGTCGTGCTCTGCTGTAGGCATGACTCAGGACCAGTTCATGTTATATATTAATACCTTAGGTTGGATTGGTTTTAAACTGTTGTGTAAAGGCAGAGAAAAACAGGTACCAAGAGAGGAAAAAAAAGGATAAGAAAGAAAAAAGGTAGAGAAAACATTTACTAAGAATATTTTAATATATTTGGTTGATGTTAAAAGTGCAGAGCTGTGAAACCAGTAAGTAGGCTGACCATATGTCCTGGTTTCAGCTGGGGTAGAGTTAATTGTCTTCCTAGTAGCTGGTACAGTGCTATGTTTTGAGTTCAGTATGAGAAGAATGTTGATAACACTGATGTTTTCAGTTGTTGCTCAGTAGTGTTTAGACTAGAGTCAAGGATTTTTCAGCTTCTCAAGCCCAGCCAGCAAGAAAGCTGGAGGGGCACAAGAAGTTGGCACAGGACACAGCCAGGGCACCTGACCCAAACTGGCCAAAGGGATATTCCAGACCATGGGACGTCCCATCTAGTATAGGAACTGGGAACTGGGGGCGGGGAATCGCCACTCAGGGACTAGCTGGGTGTTGGTCAGTGGGTGGTGAGCAATTGCACTGCACATCATTTGTACATTCCAATCCTTTTATTATTACTGTTGTCATTTTATTAGTATTATCATTATTAGTTTCTTCTTTTCTGTTCCATTAAACTGTTCTTATCTCAACCCAGGAGTTTTACTTCTTTTCCCAATTTCTCCCCCATCACACTGGGTCGGGGGGAGTGAGTGAGCAGCTGTGTGGTGCTTAGTTGCTGGCTGGGGTTAAACCACGACACCCTAATAGTTCTAGTTGCATCACTTTTATGTATTTGTCATGGAAATAATGGGAATACAATTTAGATGAAGTCGGACCAGGAGCAGTTCATTGCTATAGGAGACATCACAGAGCAGCAGCACAACAGTCTCTGGTGATGTGAGCTCTACCCAAATGGTGCAGTTATGGGATTTATATACCTTTAGGGTAAACAGCCTGTTCTTCACCAAACCTGTCAGATAAGCAGGAGCTGGTGAAAAACTGAATATAAGCCACCAATGTCTGCTTGCAGCCCAGAAAGCCAGTCACATCCTGGGCTGCATCAAAAGAAACATGGCCAGCAGGTTGCACGAGGTGCTTCTGCCCCTCTACTCCACTCTGGTGACATCCCACCTGGAGTGCGTTCAGCTCTGGGGTCCCCAGCACAGGAAAGACATGGACCTGTTGGAGCGGGTCTGGAGGAGGGCCATGAAAATGATCAGAGGGATGGAACACCTCTCCTATGCACAAATGTTGAGAGATTTGGGGTTGTTCAGCCAGGAGAAGAGAAGGCTCCAGGGAGAGCTGATAGCAGCCTTCCAGTACTTAAAGGGGGCCTACAGGAAAAACAGGGAGGGACTTTTGGTCAGGGAGTGTAGTGATAGGATGAGGGGGTAACAATTTTAAACTGAAAGAGGGTAGGTTTAGATTAGGTGTAGGGAGGAAGTTCTTTACTGTGAGGGTGGTGAGACGCTGGAACAGGTTGCCCAGAGAGGTTGTGGATACCCCATCCCTGGAAATGCTCAATGCCAGGGTGGATGGGGCTTTGAGCACCCTGGTCTAGTGGAAGGTGTCCCTGCCTATGGCAGGGGGTTTGGAACTAGATGATCTTTAAGGTCCCTTCCCACCCAAACCATTCTATGCTTCTATGATTGAAATCCTTCAGATAAGGAAGCTCCAGACAGTACTTCCTTTTACAAATATTCCTTTTACAACTAATCTACTCCTTTGTTAATTAAAAGGTGCTGACTGGCAAGAACATTAGCTGCAACTGTTTCTTAACTAATAAGAATTGCAAAACCCTATTGGACATTAACTATTTTGCTTCCACATTTCTCCCTTTGAGACTTACAATCTAACACCATTTTTCTCTTGAATATCTACAGTAGAAAGGCTGTGGATGCTCTGCTCATGACTCCTGGGAGCCCAGAATCAATCACTGTGTGGGCTGTGCTGTCACATTAGCCATTCTTGTCTCTAGATTTTATAATCCTATTTGGTCATTAATCCAAGAACTTCTTCCATTCTTTCCTTCCACATTCCCCAAAGCATTCAGCATCATTATTCTGGCCTCTGCTTGAGCCATGCCTCCTTCCATCCTCTCACATACCAATTTGCCACAATGTAAGAGTGACTGAACCAATACATACACAACCACCAAAGCTAACAATCCAAACAAATTATATTTCAGTGCTGGTTTAGGCAGTTTTTCCTAACCATCCTTCCATGTCTGGGAGCCTTCCCCACCAGTCAAAAAAGTTTTTCTCCAGATATTTCATGTAGCATCTGAAATTTATCTTGGATTATATGTACATTCATTTCTATTCTCTGATCTTGGTCTGCATGTGTACAGCAAATGTTAACTAATAAAAAGATAGGTGCTTAAGCAATGAGCACATAATCTAATACAATTCTGTTTTGGAGGGCTACCTGCGATGCTTGTTTTACCTCTAACTGTAAGGCTGAAACAGCATTACCCATCTCTTCTATTACAGCAGAATTCTTATGATAACTCTTTCTAATTCTCATTCTTCTAGCCAGGGGAGGAATGTTTGTGCAAACAGGTAGAAGCTGGTTTGTCAAATAAGTGGATTTTGCAGAGTGTTTTGTATTTCATTTGGTACCTTTGGGTAGGTTGTGTCCATTATTCCTGAACAGGTCTGGATGTATCAAGAAGCAAGGAAAAAAAAATAATCTTAACAGACAAGTGCCAGTCCAATTAACAAGCAGTATCTTATAGGCACTAGAGCCACACACCCAGCATAATCATTCATTCCCTAAAGTCTTATCGTATAACAATTCTTACAGGTTACTGTATGACCAGTAATATAAGCCCAAATGAAAAAAAGTCCCAGAGCAAACAAAGCTACAATTTCCAGAAACAGTTTACAGGTCCAGGTGATAACAATAGAGACATCAAAGCCTATTTGCAGGGTTGTAGTTTGCACTTCTGTTGACATTTGATCAAAGGAAGTTCATCCAGATCATCCACTGTGCTGTGACAGGTGAGACACTGCCTTGTGTCTGACGGTGGTGTGACCCCTTCATACTGGAAAGTGTGGATCCAGTTGAGCAGACCTACTTGCACTTCACTATAGTGTTGGTAATAACCAGTGCCTGATAAGGTCTCTTCCAGCACACCTGAAGTGTGTGGTTTTGCCGGTGTACCTTAATGTAGACCCAGTCTCTTTGTTTCAAGGAGTGTCAGACTTCAGTCGTGGGTTCAGGTCAGGCTTCTTTCAGCTGTTTATGGAAAGTCCTTACACTTTTCATTAATACCTGACAGTATTTTAGAAGAGCATCATCCGTCAGTTGTAAGCTGGCCTGTATGGGAGTTAAGGGTGCTGTGTAAGGCAGTCACATGGGTCTACCCATTAAAATACCTCAGGTGACAGGCTGTGTTTTCTATTCACAATGCTTCTTATGTACATTAGTGGGAGAAGAGAGAATTTCAGGCCAGTCTGTGCACAAACCTTTACCAACTTGCTTTTCAAACTGGAGTTTTAGCTCTTTACAGTCCGACTGGATTGGGGGTGACAGGCACAATGACGCTTTGGTTCTGTTTGTAGGGCTACACATTTTCTGCATTACTTGTCCAGTGAAACAGGTCCCCTATTGCTACTAGGAGGACACCAAACTCAGGAACCAGTTCTCACAGCAACTTCTTCACTACAGTTGTTGCATCTGTGTGTTTACAAGGACAGGCCTCTACTTGTCCTGAGAATGTATCTAAAATGACAAGTACATATTCAAAATTAGAGTATTAAGGCATCTGAATAAGGTCAACTTGCAAATTTACAAGTGGTCCCCATAATTTAGGGTATGCATCTATGCTCATCTGCTGCTGCCCTATACTGTTTTTGTTGAAAATGTTTCCTAACAATATGAAGATTCAAGAATGAGAACGATACTAACAAGCTTAAATCCTTTACACCAGTAATTTCTGACAAAAGGAAAGCCTCTTCCTGGTCATTGAAGCTATAGAATAAAATAAATTAAATAAAAATGTGAATTAATTATACAAACCATCAATTTATGTGTACTATAAAAAATGGAAAATCACATATTATGGTACTTAAATTTTCCCTTTCTGTTATTAGTTATATCTTTAGATATACCAACATTGTAATGCCATAGTCATTAGCTCAGTGACTTCACTAAAACATTCCATTGCTCTCATCTAATTCCAAAATTATGTTGAGAATGGTCAAATACCTGAAAAACACATGCACAAGAAAAACTTGGAGCAAACCAGTACTGTCATATAGCTGCAATCATGCCCCCTTTGTTGGTGTGGGTCCACTGAATGGGCCACACAAGCAAAGACAGGTATATCTGTTTTTCTTCTTGTTGTAGTCCCAAAGCCATTTTGCCAGTAGTTTACAGGGAGCTGAAAATCACTCCTTCCTAGTTCACAGCAGGGTCTTTCCTGCCTCCTGGGTAGTTGTAGTATGATTAGTGTGAAGTGATCAAGTGAACTATAGCTTGAAACCAGAGTGGGAGAGACGGGTTTTGAGCAATAAGTGAGTCCCCCGACCTTGCCTTTACTATCCTATCAGGAATAGCTGCTAGGGAGATAATCCCTGGGCACATCATAGCAGCTGTATGGCATTAGGGAGGTATCTCTGTTTCAGTTGGCTGACCCCACCTTCCTCATCCTTAAATACCTAATCTCAATCAGTGGTGGTCGAGTAATTAATTTAGAGCATATTCAGCATGAAATAAAACATTTAAAGCAAAGTTTGTGCTGCTTTGGTGAATAAGCCTGGTATCTCTGGCTCCGTGGGGGTGGGGGGGGTTGTCCAAATGCTATCTCAGCACCTTTCCCCATGCTGATTCGCCTTCACCAGTGACTGCTTTTAGCATGTACGTTCAAGGTCTGGGTGGGTGGGTGGGTGTCCTGCAGGATGGCACCAACCTGTCACTTGGTCCATCCCTGTGCCCAGATTGTTGTCATTCTAAAGGGCAAAATCTTGTAAAGGATCTAAAAGGGCTCAAGCTCCTTAGAAGAGGAAAAAAAAACCCTTTTTTAAAAAAACCATATCTTCTTGGTTCAGGAAATTATGCAAAGACCCTTGGACCCAGGGATGTCCTGTGCCACTGACAATCACACTGGCTGACTCCATTTTGTCCTGTCCAGCCACCTCTTGTTTACAAGCAGGATGGTATGCATTTGTCTAACAGGCTTCACAAGAGAGTTCCATTTCCACTAGGCACGATTTTGCAGAGTTGAAGTGATGTTTGTTCCCCTCTCATTCTCTGACCTCCCCTGCAATGCTCCGTTCCACTTGTCTCCATCAGGTTTAAATCTGTTTAAGCTGAGGCTCTTGCCTTTGCAAATAAGCGTTTACCTTTTCTACCTGATTCTTTACAAGTTTGAACATTCAACTTGTAGGGAGCTCAGCCTTAGCCTGATTCTCTCAAGTTTCCCATTTTCTCAAGTTTGCTCCTGTTCTGCAGCCGGTACCGTTATCGGTTGATAGGTGGAAGTGGTCTATTACTAACGGGAGGTCTAGTATGTACCGTGAGAGCATCTTTTCATCCCCCAGACAACAAATGCCAGTTCCTAGGCCTGCAGTTTGAACCATTTACACCTCTTATTGTCCTAATATTCTGTAAACGTCTTTTCAATCCACTTCTTCCAATTAATGAAAGAATTTACTAGCACAGATCCCGTTTGGGCACTCGTACAACGTTTTCGAAGTTCGGTTACAAACTTATCACTAAAGGCTCATTAGCAAAGGATCAGTCCCCGCGTCACGTTAAGTTTAGATACGTGTAATCTCGGGAATACTCACAACTCGACCAGATCCTGCGAACTACGCCAGATGATAAGGGATCCAGCCGCTCCGGCCCGGGGGTCCCCCTGCCCGGGATGCGGCTGCCGCTTTCATGGGTGCGGGTTCAACCAGTCTCAAAGCTGCACATGTAGCCCAGAGACAGAGACACAGGGGACACTGACACGGCCGGTCACGCAGGCGGACACGGACAGGACGCTGCCTTCCGCAGCACCTACTCGCAGGACTCGCGTGTAACACAAACACAGAGAGCCCAGCAGTCCCCGTCCTCCTCTCCGGCTGGTGGGGGCAGAAGGTCCCCGGTGCAGGCGCACACGCATCCCTCGAAACCGGCACGGCCCCTCCGTCCCCTCGGGAGCCCTGCCCGCATCCCGTCCGTCCTCCCCCCGCCCCGACCCCCTTCACGGGTCCTTCGCTCGCCGGCTGCCCCGCCTGACGCACCGAGCACACAGGCACTCACACGCTCGTCCCACTCTCCGCTCCAGCGGACCTTTGTAAGATTTCACCTTTTCAGGCAAAAGGAAAGCCTGTTTCGGCGGCTGCCGGTTTCTGTTTTGTGTGTTTGGGTTTGTTTTTTTGTTTTTGGGGTTTTTTTTGGGGGGGGGGGGGAGAAAGGGGGTGTTGAGGTCTTTGTTTTTAACTCTCCCTTAAGATGCTTTACTTGATCTTTCCTTTTTTTCCCCGAGAGTCTCTCTAACTTCTGGTTTGGGATCCTGTTTTTCTTTCGGAGGCCTCCTCATACAAATTAATACATCCCGGTGAAACTGGGGTACCTCAGGTCCTCCGGACACCCAAGACGCTCCCCAGGTACACTGTTTTATCGAAGTTAGGGTACCTTCTATAGGAAACTTACCTGCCTGCAGCTTTTAGGAGAGCAATGCGTACACGCAAAACATCCCGGAGTCCCTTTTGGGGTACCGGGACTTCCCCTGGTTGTCCCGTCCCCGTTTTCACACATTTCGGTGAGGGGACCCGTGCCTCCTGGGTATCAGCTCTCGGTCTCTGCTGCCGAGGTGTCTCTCCAGCCTGTCGGACGCCAGAGACTCAAAGGGACGGAGACAAGACCCGCGGGAGGGTCCTCCCGATCACAACGCCTGGCCCAAGCCCACCATGCCGTTCGAGGTCGAGCCGATAGCATCGGCACCCGGGGCGGGGGGGTCCATGCTGGAAGCCGGCAGCTCGGCTCCGGACCGACCTGTACAAAAGCCGGGGTGCAGCCGGCCCCCCTGCAGGCGGTGGTCGGCCGAAGCCCAAGGAGGGGGCTCAGGAGGGGCCGTGCCTCCCTCCGAGGGGCGACAGGGGCTTTCGGCAGGGAGCAGCCGGCCGCCCTCCGCGGCCGAGCGGGACGTGGGGGCCCAAGTGGCGGCACCGCCTTTCGCCCCGGAATAACGGGAATTCAGCTTAGATGAGGTCGGAGCGGGAGCAGTTTCCTGCCACAGGGCAGACCGCGGAGCGGCAGCGCGACCCCCCCGGCTGGTGGGAGGTCTGCCCAAAGGGGGCAGTTACGGGGGGAAACAGCCGGTTCTTCTCCCAACCCTGTTAGATCAGCAAGCGGGAGGTGGTAAATAGCAAAAGCGACTGAAGTCCTTCAGACAAGGAGGCTCCAGACACTACATCCTTTTACAAATAATCCATTCCTTTGTTAATTAAATGGTGCTGACTGGCAAGGCCATTAGCTGCAAATGTTTCTTAACTCATGAGGACTGCAAAAGCCTATTGGACATTAACTATTTTGCTTCCGTATATTCCTATTGTTGTTCAACAAGGAGAGGTGATCTTGCCAATGTAGAGATTTTGCCAATATCTTATTTATAAAATAGTGACACAGGTGCCAAAACTCAACTGATATAAATCTTACAGTTCTGCTGAAGCAAGTGGAGCTGCACGGACTCATAAGGCAAACAGATTTTCAACCACTTCTTGTAAAGCAGCTGCCTTTGTAATTCTGTTTTCAGAAGTAGAAATCAAAGTGTCATTGCTGCCTTCTTGAGGGAAGGCATTTAGCAAAGCGTTAGACATCTAGAGTTCTTGCCTTTGCCAGTAAATGGAATGATAATGTTGTAACTGAATTTATATTTTTTTATATATATATATATATATATATACACACACACATCAGTTAGGCAGTTACAAAGATTGCTGTGGTGGATTGTTTAAAAGACTGATGAATCAGGTTGGTTTTAAAATCTAAAAAAAAAAGCTTTACTAAATCAATTCATTAGCAACATGTCCCTTAGTAAAGATCAGTTTTTACACAGTATTCATCATCATAACTATGTATGAAAAGATGTAAGTCTTCCACACTAATGTCCTGAGTGAGCCATGAGAATGCAATACCAAGGGACTGATGCCATACAGTTAGGGCTGATGGCTGTGGTACATGGTGGCACCTGGCCATGGGGGTCACAATGGTCAGGCCTGAGAGCTTTTGGACAGGAGAAGCCAGAGCCAGAGTGGGTTTGTCTGCTTTTTTTTTTTCTCTAGCTTTCCTTGCTGAAGGCCGATGGTTTTAGGCTATTGCCCCTTGCCTGAAAGAGGGTCTCTGCTGTTACTATGATCTTCTTTTCTTTTGTCTTGCTAATATTCCTTGTCTATTCAGAAGGATGTCCGGCGTTTTCACAGTTCTCAGTGCTTATCTTATCCTTTTTTCTGGCAGCTTTTGTTCCTGGATGTCTCTTCTGGGCAGCTGCACCCTGCACTTCCCACTTTGATGATCACCTTGCTCATACAGTCATGCAAAATTGTGTTTAGTTGTGCCATTGTAATGTTAGAAAATACTTGGATACTATTGTTAGTTTGACTATTTTAGTACCTTTATACTGAGATTCAAGGTTAATTACATCCTTTTGGGTACATTTATAATTTACATGTGTCACAGACCTCCGCTTTGCTACAGTGACTTTTATTTTTCTCTGGGTGTTATGATACTATCTCTCCTGCCACACAGTACTTGCAAGCAGCCACGGCTGCACACACTGTGTGTGCAGATGACGCACAGCCAAGTAACGTAAGTTTTGCTCCCACAGCAAATTCATGATCATTGCTACAGGAAGCTCTTCCTTTCACCTGTCATTTCTGCCTGCATGGTCTAAACGGCCAGCCATCGTGGAGCCTATGTTCTCCTGAGAGTTGCAAGAGGAAAAAAAAAAATCTTTCATGGATACCACGGCAGACTGGAAATAGCTGTGCTTCATCTGTTTCTCTCACTGCTGCTTTGTCGCTTCCATGACTGCCATGAAGAAAACCAGAAGGAGTTAAAAGAACTTTCCATTTAAAGACCCACAGCTGTAGTACTTGCTAAGAGTTAACTCATTACTGCCACATTTACTAGGATTGTTCACTGAATCAGAGTGCACTTTGTTACAATACAAAAATCAGTTTTGTACTTACAAGTTAAAATTGTAACCATAGGGAATTGTGTTAGGTACAATGAATCATGATAGGTATAACCATAGAAACCTTATATATTTTCTATCGAATTTTGTGTTTAAGAACTAACATTACAATTGAAACAATAGACAAAAGTGTAACCAGGGGACTAGCTAATAGAGGTAATTACAAAAGTGTAGTTAAGTGATTCACTAGTATTTACTCATAAGTTTTGCAGTTCTTTGCTCTTATGACTAGATGTCCCTGTATGCTAGATAAGAACAATGTTGAAATTGATCACATGTGACTGAAATTGCGCTAAGCTTCAAATCAAACAACAAGGACAAGAACAAGGACTTAAAGGAAAGCCAACAGAATCTCAAATGGGTCAGTGGTTGTAAAAGCAGCCCTTCGACCCAAATGAATTCATCATTGCACATGATCAGATGTAGGCAGTACTATGATAATCACTAATAATAATTTTTATGCATCTGTACATTAATCTGATTAATATGTAATTATTACTCCATATAACCTGTTTGTGCAGAAGCTGTGGCATGCATGGTAGGTGGAACCATCCCCTGTGCATCCAGCACTGCAATAAACAAAGTGCCTGCTTCTTAACATCACATTGGTGTTAAGGAGTTTTATTCCGGATTTTGGTAACAATTTCTTTTCTTTTTTTTCCCCTAAATGTTTTGATTTTAGTTTTTGGGAGTGTAGTTTGATAGTGCTCTGTCAAGGCTAGCAATTTTACTAATAGAAAATGGATAGAAAAGATACGTTTGGGAGAAGGCATAGTGGAGTTAGCAACAGTTATCAACAATGGAGTTATAGCAAAGCCAGGACAAAAACCTGATTAATAAAATGGGTCAACTGTAAATCAGCAGTGACTTGTCAACTCCTTGAATAGGCTGGAGGACTTACTCTCATGAAAGAAGGGCAATAAAGATGCATTTACAACTGAAATGGAACTGAAAGTAGTTAAGAAAATCTTTTAATACATAAAGGTAAATGCAGAAGTTCAGTAAGAGGAAAGTCAATAGGAAAAAGTAGGCTGTACACTACCACATTTTCTAACTTTATGATTTTTTTAAAAAATAAAAGCATTAAGTAGAAACCATTATGGTACTTGGCAATCCAAACATTAATGTCAAAGAGATTACAAGGTAATTATTCTCATAGTCAAAAGGTCACACATACTTATTTAGTATTAAAAGAGTAAGGTCATGCTGAAGGAATGAAGAAACTGCACAGAAAGTTTTGGGTGTTCTGTTCTTCAGTCAAAATCGATTTAACTGGTCATTTTGTTTATGAAGACCTCAAGTCAGCATGAAGACAGAGAAAAAACCTTCCTTCCACTCCATGAACAGGAAAAAGAATTAATGTAAAAAAGAATGAAAAATCCTGCCATCAATTCCTTTTTTCTTGGAGATTTTTAAGAGTTTAATAGCAATAATGGGATCAAAGATGATCTGACACTGAGTACTTTTCAAGTGCTACAAGTACTTATTAGCAGGGATGCTTTTTACAGCTGAGCACTGCCTCCATGTACTCCCAGATTATTCTTACTGCAAACATTGTTAATACGATGTAGCCCAGATAATTTTATAAGAAAAATACAAAAGGTAATGAATTATAGGTAGAACAGAGGACTCTTTTTATCAGACTATCAGAGCTTAATCAGAACTAGAGTCAAAACTCTTGCTATCACTCATGCAAAATTTTACAGTGTCTCAAGTATTTGTTGCTGAAACCAGACTCACTAAATCAACCAGGTTGTAAAACACAGGTGGACTTGTGTTCTGCTTGAAAAGCAACATGTACATGCATTTTATTTTACCTTCCACTGGGCAGTATCTGTAGGAAGGTGCCTTTGTAGATAGTCATTGGTCTAACAAGAAAAACCTGCCTGAAGTATCCAAGCTTTGAGGTTTTTGTCTTTCCACTGCACATTCTGTGCACAGAAAGCTTCATCCTAGGAGCTTGGTATTGCTAGTGGATATTTCTGTTTCAAGGTTTCTGGTTACTATTTGAGCTAGTATACTGCTTAGGAGCTCCTTTTGCCCTCAAATTCCACTGTTACTAATTTTGTTTGTCATCTGCTATTCTACATACCTTTTTGGTTTTGATACAAATGACATAATGGTGCTGAGAATTTCCCCTTCTTGAGATAAAACAAGCTGATATAAAAATATTCCAGTGTAATTAACTATGGAGAGTTAGCAGTGAAACTCCAATTCTTTCTCATGTTGGCTTTACTATGTGGGTGACTTCATGCCAAACCACAGCATAAACAACTCTTTTGATGGGTCCAGCCAAGACTTGGAAAGATCTTCAGAGTGCTACCACCCCTCAGGTGTGTGCTGCAGAGAACAGAAATACGTAGTCGTGTAGGCACTTCCAAGATGCATAACTTCAGTTAAGCACCAGTATATCCAACAGCAGGAAGCAAGCAGGGAGATCTTTTTAAGTCCCTCAGGATGCAGCACAGCAGGTAGGTGCTTTTGAATGAAAAGGAGAGAAAGATTTAAAAACCCCACTGTCTGTACTGTGTTTTCTCTTTGTCTGTCTTGAGCTTGTCTGACTGAAAGAAAGCACACAGAATATATTGACTCCAGTGATTATTGTGGTCATTTAAAAATGAATGTTGAGTCTGGATCTGTCACTTTTGTAGAGTCTTTTAATCATAACTCCGTGGAGTTATCATGGGAACAGATACTTTTTACATCACAGGAAGTATGCTTAAATAGCTTGTACTTAACTATTGTTAAAAGATAGTATCAGAGCAGGACTTCTTAAACATTCTGTTTTGCTCTAATATGAAAACATAAAGGCCAGTGTGAGTAGGGAAAGAGAAAGATGGAGAAAGCCCAGTAGGAGACACCCATCTGATGACTGCTTCGCATTGCTGGAGAATGGCAATAGGTTCTGGTTTTTTCCATCTGCTTTAAGGAGAAAGCTTAATTTCTGGTGAAATAGACTATGTTGTATGTACTTTTAAAAATATTCTTAGTCCTGATTCATTTCACTGCCTACTAATTAAAGTTACTATTTTTGAGAAGATCATGAGGCATTATATGCTGTTATTACAGTCCTCCTGGGTATGACCTGGTGTGTTAGATTAAAGGGGAAAACATAATCCTGAAAAACCAAGGTGCCTTTAAGAAGTCTTCAGATTTGTCCCGTCTCTGCAAGAAGGCCTTGATCTCTGAAGATGTAGAGTCTGCTGCACTGGTGGGAGTTAAAAGGAGCAGAAAGCACTGTGCAAGACTAAGTTTCATATTCAAGTCAGTTGTTTTGCCTTGGAGTCATCCAGACAGCAGAGGAGGATAGAGGCTTTGCTTTTTCTGGACTGCAACCACTTTTTTTTGGTGAGAATAAATGAACTGTGTCTTGGGATTGTTCATAATGGAGAGGAAATTAGGGATGAAAATTACCAGAGTGGTAAGTGATAAACAAGATAGTTTCTGCCACAACTTACATTTTCAGTAATGTAAGTTTTGTAACTTTGCTTTAAACTCAAACCTAAATACTAGAGTACCTGGAAATATAATGCATAATGAAAGAACTAGTTACACTACCTGGAATATTAGCAACATTGTGATTTTACACAAGCTGACTGGCATTAGGCTGATATTGTATCTCCTACAATTAAGGGAAGCTCTAATTAGTGCCTGAAAATGGCAAGTGAGACACACTCTAGCCTTTGAAATTCTCAATGACTGAGAAATGAAATGAAAAGCAACAGCCCAAAGCCTCAGTGACATGCAATTAGAAAGCAGAACATTTTTTACTTTAACTTGGGAAACGGTTGGAAATAACAATTAAAAAAAAGTCATTATTGAATTTATCGGTCAATTTTGAGCTGGTGAGCTAAATTTCTGTCTTCCTTCTACTTTTTCTTTTCACAGAAAAATTTACATTGCTTTAGCAAAGCGAGTGACTTTTGCTAGTACATTGCTTATGTAAAATCCTTAAGTGTGCTGCATTTCTGATCTAAGCTGTGATCTTCTGCTGTGCATATTCTGCAATACTGATCTGCTGGTCACAATTCTGCCAACATAGAAGAACTTTTTTTACATGTCAGACAAGTATTAGCTCAACTTTTTCTTGTTATACTCTTTAAGCTAGGTGGAGATGCAAAATCCCACTGGCTTTTATTGAACCACCTATACCATATAAATCTATGCTGTGTTAACTATTTTCCAGACCAATGTGGGTGATAAAGTGACTGCAGAGAGACTCAAATGCAAGCTCTGGTAGGTGTTTTGGTTCACGATTTGAACAGGGCTGAGCAGTTGTGGTCTGCTGCAAGCCTGGTTGCCCTACGCTGGGACTGCATGCTGCAACTATGCTGCTTCTGTTTCTAGAGCTATTCATTCAGTACCAGCTGAGGGACTGCTACTTGATCATGCATTATGCCATGCAGACATGCCATTGAGCTGCTAAATGACTTTTAAAATTGAGACAGTGGCTCTCCAGTGCCACAGGTTATTTGAAACTTTCTCAGGAAGTTTCTCAGGAACCTTGCAAGATTTCCTTTTTTCATTCTGTGGCTATTCATGATTTGTATCTAGTCCTACAGCCTCCTGGTTTAAATTGGTGCAAATTCAAAGGAATTGTATAGACATGCCCTGAGTGCCAGAGTGCCACAGGAGCTGTTGGGGCCATTTATCCAAAGAAAACAGGCTTTGGCATGCCAGGACTGAATGGGTCACCCTAGTCTACCCTCTAGTCTGCTGAGCCTGAGGAAGGCACAACTTTGCATCTGGAGGTGCTTTAGTGAAGTAAGCTTTCCATTACCTCACTGACAGTCACTGCTGAAATGTTCAGGAGACAGTGCTTTAGTAGGCTGACAGAGGGAATAAGTAAAGATGAAACTTGGAGTGGTAACAAGAGCAGCAATGGCACCAGGGATGTCTGCCTTTCTGGGGGAAGAGGTAAAAACCAGCACCTTGAACCAAGACAACATAGAGAGTGCACTATAATAAAGAGAGAATTGTAAGGAATAGACCCTTTGTAAGTTGCACATAGGTGTGAGAGGAAGAACGATTTCAGGACTAATATAAAACCCCATTGATTTTGATGTACCCTTTTCTTAGGTTTTCTCTTTAGGGTTTCTGTCTCTCTTCTCTCTCCCTTTCTTTAGTATAATTTTGTTCATTTAACACTGAATCTCCATACTTTCAGGAGTGCATACACCGTTCATCCTGGTGCACAGAGGTGGCTTCCAATGTCTTGATGAAGTAACCGACTTCCACCAAGCCATGACCACTCAATAAGCACATGTCTACCCCAAGGTTAACATAATACCTAAGGGGAAAAGGTTAAAAAGTTTTATTAAATTTTTGCCTTTTGCTTGTCATGGCTGAAGAGCATGAAAGGCAGAACTAAAATTCACTTACTTTACTATTTTCATTAAATGTTATGCATTTGATGGAAAGTATGCATGTCTTTGTCACTGTCCCTTGGCTTATGTCTGGTTATCTTGTCTGTGAACCTGACTGCTATGGACATCCAAGAAATGTGTTTACAAACTTCTAGCAAAAAGGTTTCCTTTTCTTTTCCCTCCATAAATAATTGGACTTTGCTTTATTTTATATTTTTTTTTAATATCAGCAACATCTGATTTGATAAAATTATTATCAGAATAGATGGGCTTAATGTTGCAAATCCTGAATGGAATATTGACTGAACAAACGAGGCAGGAGAAACTGGCAAGCTGCAAAGAGGAGAAGATGGGTGTGGAGGGATCTCACACTCCTTAGTGTTGACATCTGTTTGCCTCATGAAAATGAGACAGAAATGTGTGCTGTGTGCAGAGGTGACTAGCGGAGTCTTTGGGCTGTATCTTCTCACTGACATCTACTTTATATTGCAATGACCACACGGGTATCATGGAACTAGTCCTAATTTTCACAGATGTAACTGAGAGGAGAAGCAAGTTCTTGGGCTTGTTTTTTCTCCACCCTCTTTACAATATTGGCTAAAGCATAATACAGGCTTCCTCTCTGTCCACACAGGCATCTTTTTTCTTCAAAGCCCATTCTTTGTGTGAGACAGTTCTTGTTCAGTGAGCACAGAGGGAGCAGACTAAATGATTCTGTAAGTGTGATGAACTAAGGATAAAATACAAGATTAATCCAAGAGCATGAAAAATTATCAATTAAGAATTCTCATTAGCTGTATTTGGTGCCTTAATTGGCCTTTTTGACTGCATAATCTCAAGTGATAATTATTTGTGGCACTGGCCCATTCCTCTGTGAATATTATCTTTTAATTAATTCCAGAAACTGATTTCATTCCTTTTATCCCTCCTTTTTACATAGCAGTTCTTTCTTGGCTTTTTTTAGTTTAAACAGCATACCTCAAGTTTATTTAAAAATTGTCAGTAAATAAAGACCAGTTTCATCAGTGACCAAAGATAAAGGAAAATCCTGAAGGGTCTTGTCTTATCACTTGAATCTTATATTATGTGATCTTGTCTTAGCACAGGGGTTGTAAGTGGAAATCCTGCTCTTACAGAAGTCTGTGAGATTTAAGACTTTGCTCTCTGTAGGACCAAAATTGCCTTGTGAGTGTGTTATGTAGTTTTCAGTAAAGTATATATTAATCAAATGAAGTGAAGCAAAAGGAACACAGAAGATAATATTTAAGAGTCTACATCGCTATAGATAACCTGATCTGTGGCTGAGCGGTGCGAAGAGTAACTCTCCCACTAAAATCAACAGACAGTAAATGTCTGAATCTTCTATACAATTTCAAAATGTATTTGGAAAATTACAGATTGACAACTGTGTATGTGCAGTTCTAGGGTGCTTAGATGGTGTTCATGCTATAGCACTGTTACAGTCAAATTATCTTATTAGTATGTTCAGAAAGAACAGATGAATCAACTTTCTTGATATTAAAACTTGCTCAAACCTCCCCTCTAGATAGGAATCCAGCATCTTCTGAAGTACAAAACAGTTTGCTGTAACTTTTTTTTTTAATTTATGTTTTATTTTTTACCTTCTTTATAATTCCATCCCAGTAGGAACCAGAAGTACCCAACTTCATTAGAAATTCTGCTTTCATTATTTCTAACATAAACCAGGATGTTCAAAAGCTTACAGTAATGAGAAACTATTCTCACAAGATTTCCAGCCAAGTTTTTCTAGGCTGAGAGGCTCCTACTGGAGTGTGATACTCAGTAAATTTTATTATTTGGGGGTGTGCAGATGGTTTCTTATGCTTCAGATCTCTGTGAGTTCACTTCTTTCCTTTAGAATTTGTAATAACATCAAACTTCAGTGTAAAACTCAGTTGTAACCACCAGTCTTAATTGTTACTTCCATGTGCATGTGAAACTGGGCTGATTTATCCTGCAGAATAAACCTCTCACATCAAAAGTTTCCCAAACACCACTTGCATTATTCCTGGAAACTCAACACGGCAAATACAGGCAGCCTTGTGATTATGACAGGGTACTAAATGTATGTAGGGGATTCTCAAATATATAAAGGTGTCCTGAGCTGTTCAAATAAAGATATACAAATTTGCAGAAAATATAACGTTAGGGGAAATTCTGCTCCTGGTCATGATATTTTCTTTCAATAACATGTGTGACCTGGTAATTCACATCCAGTGGACCAAGGTAGTTTCTAAAGTGGGTAATATTGATGGAGAAAGGAAAGCTGTTACCTTTCTGAACAATTTGGAAACATGGGTTTGCAGGGCTTAT
Source organism: Haliaeetus leucocephalus (assembly GCF_000737465.1). Lineage (NCBI taxonomy): Eukaryota > Metazoa > Chordata > Aves > Accipitriformes > Accipitridae > Haliaeetus > Haliaeetus leucocephalus. Next base: position 4,064,914 of record NW_010973041.1, read on the forward strand.
ATGGAAAGCTGACTGTCCTAGGCAAAATATGTAATAACAGATGGAAATGTTACTTTCCTCTCTTAAGTGAAGTGTTCTCCTTAGTATGAAGAGATGCTTTCCATTTAAATTCCCAGTGTATTATTTTGTTGGGTAATTTAGTAAAAGAGATTTTAATTCTGCAAATGTTACAGAGCTCAGATCTTGTGACCCCACAAATCCTTTAGCTATTTGAGGTTTTGAAAGCCTAAACTTCTTTTTTTTTTTTCTTGACAGTTATGACTTCTTTCAGTTCTCCTGCTAGGGACTGATTTAAACCTCTTTGCAGATTGCAGGTGAACATCACAATTGCTTAATCTTAATTTCGTAGTGACCCTCTACTCACCTGTCATTCTTAGCAAAAGAAGAGACATGGCTTTCCACAGCAGCTTGCCTTTGTAGAATGGTCTTTTGAAATTAGCCTGGCCACACCACTCACATAATTAGAAATAAAAGACTTACCTGCACGCTGGCAAAGAGGTGAGATCAATATTATAACTAAAACTGCATTCCTTTATAATTGGATCTTAAAAATTAAACCTCTAAGAGGTGCCAAATGTTTTGTACTTCTTAGGAGGAGTTAATATTTGTATTAAGTTTTATATTTTAACAATAATCCAGAAAAAAAATTACCATAGTCTATCATTTGTGTTAGTATCATTAGCTATTTTTGTACAGAACTTCAACGAAGTTATTCATTGTAATCTTTCAAAGACATAGGACTTTGCAAGGCTTTATGAGGCACCTGTTGAAGACAATGAGGCACAGATCCTATAGTTAATGTTAAATGCAGGCAGTGGTTCTCAACAGCTTAACAGCTGGCTTGATCTGCTGAGGGCATTGGACTACTGCTTTTGGTGAAAGCAGAACAGACTCCTAAGCATTTAATTCCTGACTTGGCTGCGTGAGCTGCAGTACTTGCAAAGAAAATAGACTAATTTCATGGAAAATTCTCCAACAGTTGTATTTGTGATAGATAAGCATCCATCTGTTCATCTCTCTATTTATGTATAGAGGTTTGCTCTGTACTGACCAGAGAAAATGGATCTTTGAACATATAAGATTAAACTGTGGTAAAATTTCCACTTCACTTCTTAAGTTTCCAAAGCAAATTGAAGCAAAAATGATCACAAAAACCACTGATTGAAAAATTCTTCTTTTTAGAGCAATCAAAAATATATTATTTTCACAAAAAAAAAAAAGAACCCCACCCCCCCCACTTAGGCTCAAAGTTACATTTTGTGTTCCAACATTTAATGAGCAACTCAAAACATATCAAAATAAAATATCAAAATGTTTTGCCTGAAAGGGTCAAAGCAAAATGCTTTGTCATCTCAGAACTCTTCCCTCTGTTCTTTTTCAGGTTTTTATTTCTGAATGATGAGTATAACCCAAATGAAAATAATTTCAGCTAGGTACCTCTTATAGACTTTGAACTGGCCACTTGGGATTTCAGTTTTGAGCTGTGTGAAATAACATTCCACAAGTGGTTCTTCGATGCCAGAAATTGAAACTTAGAGGACTTTTAAAGCCTGATCCTGTTTGAAGGTAAAATTTGGTTTTCTTTAATCAGAATTCTACCTGAGGTCTTGATGTTGGCAGTTAATGGCAGTTTCTTCCCTCCTTTTGTCTGGTGGTAGGCAATCCAATTCAAGGCCACAGTTTTGTGTTGCTTTGATTTTTTTTTTTTTTTTTGGTCTGGCTTTTTGGCAGTACTGCTTTTCACATGGACACCATTCTCTTTTGAATACTACTTTATCAGTGTGTCCTACTACAATTTATTATATCAATAGAACATTGGAGTGACAAGTGGCTCTGGTGATGCATGATCTAATATATCATAAGAACAACATCTTGTTTGGATTATACATTATGTAAGATTAATAGATAATCTCCCTTCCCTTTTTCTTACCTGCAGACAGGGCTGTTACTAAGGGCTGCAATGCCATTAGAATTAAAGTGAGATAGTATTTCTAACTTTACTTTCTATTTTCACTCTTGAACGTAGAATGGAGCAAGGTGTGTCAGAATAATTTTAACTGTAGCTGCAATAAGTAAGGGAAATTCAGAGGAAGCCTATCCTTAACTCAATCCATAGCTTCCACATACAGAAAAAGGAAGGCAGATGTTAGACAAAATGCAATGCTTTCCAGGGTTATTGAGTGCAAAGTTTCTCAAAATAATCATGTTATCTCCTGCAAAGTGAGGCTATTTCCACTGGCAGCCCAGTTAAAGCTGCTAGAAGTCAAGGGAAAGCATTGCGTGGACTTCAGTGCACTTCATGTCAGTCACGGAAGAGGAAAGAAGACCAACATCTGAGAACGACACTCCAAGGTCTCCAAGAAATCATCTCCAGATGTTTTTCAACACTGGACACTTGGTCGAATAAGCAGATGCACTAGTTTACTGCTGCTAACTGACTGAGATTTACAAATATTTAATAAAACCATGGAAAAAAACATGCAGAAGAAACCTTTTTTTTTTTTTTTTTTTTTTTTAAATTAGTTGAATGGATGGTGCCTCCTGACTTTTTAGTCTCTCTAATACAGGAAATAAGGAGCTAATGCAGCCACAAGGGAGTGATTTTTTAAAAAAAGATCTTAGCTAGAGGAAAAGTACACACACTTTAAAGTTTATTGGGAAGTTTCTCACCTTTCTTAGTTGTAGATAGCGATCTGCAGGTATGTTTACATTGTGGTGTAAGACAAAAACATGGTAACACAGATTATTAAAAGAAGTGGAGAGGCCCACAATGACTAAATTTAAGTTCACCTGTGGAAAACCCTCTGTTGTAACTACAGTAACTAAACAGTTTCATCTTGAAAACAAAAAAGGGACTGATTTGTTTGGGGTCTTCAAAATACATAGCAGTCAGTGGGATTTTCTTCCTTATTTCTTCCTAGCCTTCTGTTCTAGTAGAAAGCCATTGCAGAGCAGATCTTACTGCTTCACTGAAAGTAAGGATTAGAACTTTTTTTCCATGTGAAGCTTGGAAGTCCTTTCCAGCTTTCTCCAGTGGCTGCAGAAGTATTTATGACAAATGACACATGTGAGTTATTGCTAGCTGACTTAACCTGAACAACTACGTTTCACTCCTTTCATCAGTTTTGCATAGCTGTGGCAACAACCAAAATCAGAATGTTTCTCATCATTTACTATCAACCAGTCCACCACATGCAGAAAGAGGGAGTACTAGGAGCCAGAGAGTCTGGCTTTGCCTCTCTCATGGGGACAAAAAAAAAAAAGAAAGGAAAAAAAGAGGGGGAAAAAAAAAGAGTGAGAACAATAAAGGAATACTCTAAAAGCTGCAGACCATTAAACCTTAAACTGATCTGACTGGAACATAATTTCTGCTGACCTCTGTTGAAGTTACTGGAACCTGTGGCATTACTTCCTTGCTCAGGATCCTTCACAACAAAAGATCTGCAGTAACATGCAGCTGAGAAAATTAACGATAAAAAGTCATTGAACTGACTCCCCTTCATTCCTGTGATCCTTTGCATTGACTGTGCACAAGCTTGTAACTGCATTTGTTTTAAATATTTCAGCTTCTGTGGTGGCGAAGAAGACATCAGTTTTAAGCAATAGCACCTTAGGCTTAGAGGTACATTTTTTTGTAAAAGACCCCAGAAACTAACACTTTAATTCCTGAAGAGCTGGTAAAGTACTTAAGTGTGTGCTTGAAGTCTAGCATGAATTTATGGAAGCCTCCTAACTTAAGGTGTATCCCTGAATTGAGACATTACGGATTTTTAAGGCCAAAGAGGATGTGTCTGATGTTCTTGTTTCTTTTCTTTAATTACCCAGCCATAGAATTAGTTTTTGTTTACTAGAAAATATGTAGCAGTGCATTAGTGGGCCCAGATGTAATTCAAGGCCACTGGGCAAAATGCATTGCATGATCCTTTCTGGATGCCTTTGCAAAACTCTAATGGGAATTCCAAGAATTCTGTTCTTGAACAGAAATGCAGTTACAATCTGTCTAAATTGTAGAAGGAATTTTTCCTTAGTTTCTGGTTAGGTTAAAGAAATCCTTAACCTAAACTTGCCACTGGTTGCTCACACATTGGTCTGTCTGCCCACAGTAAGTCATAACTATCATGTGCTGGTGCTGCAAGTCAAAAAATGCAGTTTTTAACTCCTTTGAAATAGTCTTTAGTAATGCTGCTAGAGCTTTGATGCCTTGGTTAGAGAAAGGAACAGATTTACAGCAATATACAATTCCCATCTCACACCAAAAAAACCATGATGGGAAGAGATGTGGCAATATATTTTTGATGGTCAAAAAATCTTCTTTGACCCAAAAAGGTTAGCTGAACTGTTGACTCATTTCAGTAAGATCTTGTCGCTTTCCTAAAAATTCAAACCTTTGTTCAATTTGCTTTTCTTTACTGCAAAGTATGGTGATACTTTAGTTCTGAAACATGTCTATGTTTCACTGTCAAACAGCATTTAAGGAATCTCCAAACTATCTGAAAATTGATCTAACTGTTTCTAATTTAAACAGTTTATAAAGGAAAGCAAAAAATTTTATTTTTGTGAATCCCAAACTGATTTTTTCCTTTGATTTTTGTTCAGCAAACTGAAAAATAATTTACTGGAAAAATGTCAGTTCAGTCCAGCAATTAAAAACTGAATCTAGAAAATTGCAAATAGAAAATAAGCATGCATTTTCTAACAGCAAGACCTATTAACCCCAGGAAAATGTTTAGTTGGAGTAATGCCAGGTGGTTCATTGGCTGAATTATTTCAGTCACGACTGAATAGATTTCTGAAATCGTCATTATAACTCATCCCGAATTTGCTGACTTGGTGTTGGTATTAGTAAGGTTGCCTTCTGTGGCTTACTGCAAGTAAGATTATGTGGTTGCTGTAGATTCATATAGCCTTACAAATCCATAAGATTTGTAGTTTACAACAGAAATCTAGAATTAGACTGAGGATAGTTAAAGCTCTTTTATTCCCAGGAAAAACCTGTTCCCTCAAGTAAGAGGGCTTCCTTTTCTCTGACATCCAGTGACAGATATCAGACTAATCTGCAAATCATTTCTCTTAACTGATCCCATATCGCTTGCAATGTTACTTGGGGTTAGCTTTCTAAATCAAGTAACTCTTCTCCTGCTTTCCCCTCATACACAGGTACCAAATGAAAATAAGTAATTTATTTTTCATTTATACAGCAAAATTAGTTAAATAAAAGGGCTGTGTATCAAATTCTAAAACCAAAGGCATCAACCTTGTCCCGCTCAGGCAGCCAGGAAGGCAGACCTGTGCTTTTTAGTAGAGAGATAGAATGTGTGTGAATTGCCATGCAGCAGGATGCTTTAATGCACTTAAGGACTTCAGGTCACCCAACATATGAATGTGGAAGGGCTTTCTTTTCCTTCCCCCTTCCCTTTTCACCCTTCCCCTTTCTGCCTTCCCCCTCTGTTTCCCCGTTTCCTCCCTCGTTTCCCCTTTCCCTCCTGCTTTCCCTCCTGCCCTCCCCTCTTTCACCCTTCCTCCCTCTCTGAAAGCTTTCTTGGACCTTTTTTCCAAAGGCTCAGATTGGCCAAACATGCATACGGACCCGTTCTTTGCCTTATTTCCTGTTTTAATTGAGTGTCGAAGGTTATACATTGCTATTAGAGCAAGACATGAGTGGCAGCAGGGGTCAGGGACTCTGTGGCTTTCTATTAGAGACATAAAACCAAAATGGAATGATAATTTCACCTGCTCTAACCCCAATTTTTCCAAGATGTGATAGACACTGACCTCTGTGTTTGACTGCTATTGACTATGTAAACTGCAGCCACCCTAATTCTGCTCACTAAACAATAAATGTGCCCTTTATGACCAGGATAGGAATAAAACAATAAAACATACACACAGAAGATTCAAACAAACAGACTAATCCAGGTGACATAAAATGATAAAATAATGCCTTGCTGGGGAGGTCAGACCCTTTCTTTGACTGGTGTGCCCCTAGATTTATTTCTTCTGCCAATTTTCAATTTCTTCTTTTTGGCAGAACATCCTATATACACCTGCAAGTGTTGGGACACAGGCAATACATTTTAATGACTAGAGAAGTCCCATCTATGCCACTTGAAATGTTTGTGGATCTCAAGGGGAGTGGGTTGTTTTGTTTTGTATGCATGCATTTTGGAGAAAGTGGGGAAAGAGTGTTTCTTTTTTTTTTAAGGAAATTTTTTATGAAATGCAAGAATATTCCTAAAAACCTTCCTGGTCAAAGAATAAAATGAATAAAATAAAGGCTATATAACACCAAATATCATTATTTGATATTAGGATGTTAAAATATTAGTATCCATTTATCATGAATGTCTAAGTTGGGGTTTGCAGCTGGATGCACATCCTGGTCAGATCAACTGAGGTACTTCCTTTTACCTGGTCTTTCATCCAGGTCCACAATGAGGAAATTCCAAAATGTAGTTCTTCTCTGGTTTATAACTTGAGAATTACTTTTAAACATTTGGGATAGCTAGTGTAAAATGGCAAAGCTGAATTCCAAATTCATTAATAATTGCTATGAAAGAACTTCAAAAGGTGCTGAGATTCATTCCCTTTTGAACTTATACTTCTGGCTCTGACAGAGACCCATGAGAAAGATAATTAGTAAAATAATCCATTTGTTTTACAAATTATCCTAAGGTTTAAGAAACCTTCTAAGACTGTTATAAATCACAAATTTTCACTTGTTCTACCCAGAAGTATTTGCCCATCCCTACAGAATACTTTTGCCTAGACTGTAGATTTTAAATCAGATTATGCAAAACAATACCAGTGACATCTGTAAGCTTTGCCATAGCAACAGTGAGGAACTCCAGTGGGTCAGAAAGGAGGACAGCCCTCTTTCATTTCCTATTGATGTCAGTATCCATGGAAACCCCTTTTAATTGTATCTGCATCAGGCTGAGAAAACAGGTAAGCTCTTTTCTAAAAGGGAGTGTGTTAAAAGAACACAATCCTTTGCAAGGTCAGCTCTTGAAAGCCTTGAAGAACCCCTTAGCCAAGAAAGCTGGAGGACTGTAAATCCTCACTTTCTTTGCTAAGAAGCTCAGCTACAGAGAATCACATTAGCACTCTCTAACACGGACAGAGGAAAGTAAAGCCTTTGTTCCCTGCCTAAGATGTTGCACCCCTGAGAACTCACTTCCTTCACTAGGAGAATATACAGAGGAGGTGATTACGTGAACCGAGAGATTAATTATGAGCAGAATTCAATGAGGAGAGACTGACAAAACACATGCACTGTATATTTAAAAAAAAAAAAAGAAAAAAAAAAAGAAAGAAGACTGAATTGCAGGGATGCCATATGGTAACTAAGAATACGTACACAGGAATATTATTCACATGGTAACATTTTAAAATATCTGCAAACTCAGCATTTTATGGATAAGTCGTTTGGAGGAAACGGTGCTACCTCCCTCTCCCATCTGGGCTATTTGAGCGAGAAACAAAAGTTGTCACATTTTTAAACCATCATGACGGCAAGCCAACCCTGTCTCCCACTTTTGATTTCCACAACTAAATTAGCATGGACATGTTTTGAGTAACAAAAGATTACAACTTTTTCACTTTGTGATTCATTTGGAAATAAGAACTGTCACACCCAAAGTTCAGTTAGGAAGCAGTTTCTGATGATTTTTAAGCCCAAAGTATTATCTAAAGTTAAAGAAAAACACAGGAAAAAAAATGGAGTAGAAAAAATCAAGACTGTGTTAAATTTGAATACAGTCTTTCCCTTAAACTCACTATGTTTGGGACTACACCTCACAGGATAAATTTTTATTACATTACAATGAGAAAAGTAATCTTCCATAACAGACACTACATTCTAGTTAACTGCATAATGGGGCTATGAATGTGACATTGTGACAAACCTTTCCCTTTTTTTCAGACACACTTGCATGTCACTGATTGATCTCCTAATCTCTCCTTCCTCACTGAAAGAAAAAAATCTGAGTTCTCCTAATGAGTCAGTAGTTTGTGGCTAAGGACAGAATATATGGATTGTACAGTCCACATGACACAGAGTCTGCCAAGGAAGCAACCTGAGGTCTAGTTGATGAAGGAATCATATTATTGGAAAGATCTTGTGGTTTAAATTATAAAGAATTCTGTACATGTGATTACAAGACAGCTTCGTGATATGTTCTAAGGTAACCTGACAAGTGCAAATTAGATCTGCCTTGTAAAACCATGAAAACCATGAGCTGTAATAAAATTTAACAGAAAAAGTAAGGTTACTGCAGTGAAACATTTAAATATGCTTTCTGTCTGAATGCATCTAACCCAAATATCTAAATATATTGCCAAATCACCTAGAACAATTCAGAGCAGCAGGGACCTCTGGAGGTTACCTAGTCCAACCCCCTGCTCAAAGCAGGGCTCATTCAAGGACTTGTCTGGTTGAGTCAAACACCTCCAGTATGGCACATCCCACAGGCTCTCCAGGCAACTTGCTCCAGTATTTAACCACACTCATGGTACCTTTTCTTTTCCTTATCAGGCTTTTCCATGTTCCAACTTTTGTCTGTTGCTTTTTCCTATCACCATATATCTGCAAGAAGACTGTGGATTTGTCTTTTCCCATCAAGCAGCTGCAAAGAGCAGTGAGGTCTCCCCTTACCCTCCTCTTCCCCAGGATGAACCAGCCCAGCACCCACCACCTCCCCTCATATGTCCCAGGTTCCAGCCCTGACCATCACAGGGACCCTCCACCGGACTCGCTCCTGTACATGAGGGTCTGTCCTGTGCCAGGAGCCCAGACCTGTGGTCTCACCAGCGTTGAGCGGCAGGACCTGATCAGTGCCTGGCCCTGCTGCTGCATCTGTGCTGGTGCAGACCTTGGTGCAGGGGCTGCTTTGCTGCCCAGGAGCACTGCTGCCTCCTGGCAACCTCCTGGCCCCTGGAGCTTGGCGGCATTTCTGCAGAGATGCTGATTGCATCAGTGTTAGTAGCTTTCTGAGCCTAGCACTCCAGGCAATTTTCCACCCACTTTACTATACACTTATCCATCCCCATTTCTTACCAGTCTGGTGAGAAGAAAACTACAGGAGGCTGCGTTAGAAGCTTTGCTCAAATCAAAGTATACAGCACTCACTGCCTTCTGCTTGTCCACAGTGCTTGTTACCTCATCACAGAAAGCAATGAGATTGGTGCCCTGAGTAAACCCATGCTGGCTTTTCCCATTTAACTCCTTGTCCTTCATGCATTTAGAAATGGTTTCTGAAAGGATTTGCTCCTTTTCCTTCCAGGGACTGTGGTGAGGCAAAATGGCCTGTAAGTTGCCTTGATCCATCCTCTCATCTTTCTTTAAGATAGGTGCAGTGTTTGCCTTTTTTCGTCTCTGTTCCCATAGGCTTCTGTATGTTTAACTGACTTAAGTGCTCCCTGCCTCCTGTGGGTACTGCTGCCCTCCTGCAAGCTCCAGTAGAGACCTGGGAAGCCCTGAAAAGGCCAAAATTAACAATTGTGAAGTCCACAGTTGTAATGCTGTTTTGTTGAATTCTCTTAGGACCTTAAATTTCATAGTCTTATGGTCACTGCTGACAAAACTGCCCTTGATCTTCACATCTTCCACCACTTCTTTCTTGTTTGTGAGCAGCAGGTCCAAAAAAGCATCACCTCTAGTCTGTTGATTGATCACTTGATCACTTGCTTCAAGAAATTGCCTGGAGTTGCCAGAAAACTATATTGCTTGTGCCTGGCTGTATTGCCCTTCTGTAAAATATGTTAGCCTCTGTATCTACCTCTATAGGTGGACAGAAATTCAGATTGGTTGAGTCCACTGCCAATAAACAAAACAAAGAAAATCTCCCCTGGGCCTTAAAACAAGTATGAGAAATAGTTTTTTTCAAAAAAAACCATAGGAGAATGGAGAAAAAACACCCTTATTCAGCTTTGTCCTCTTCTTCCCATGCCTAAACCCTGCTTAGTTTGGTAGAACAGGTATGGCTTAGAGACCAGGGCCAGTACTAGCCAATACCAGTTCTGAGCAAGAGTGCAAGTCCTTGAGGTTCACACTCTTGGACCAGCTAGATTGAAGCTTGTTGGTAGGGGTCCTGCTTCTGGACAGAAACTGGCTTTGGGAAATAATCTGGACTTTTAGAAAGAAGCACAAGTTTCTTTTCTTACTTTCATACATAAAGGGTGAATAACCAAGATTTTGAGATCCAGTATAGCCAGTTTTTCTTTTTGAAGCTGGGAATCCATCAGCCTGGAAAGTGTAAATCAATTGACAATCATATATATTCCAGACACAGATATTCCAGAAAGTTTTGCAGGAAATAAGCATGTGTGTGTGAACAGTGAATGCACTTATATATAAGAGAGGAATAACAAAACACTATTCACATTTCATAGATTGCCTGGGCAGGTAGATGATATTTCTTATTCTTTGTTCTAGCCAGGCAGCTTTTGGAAAGTGGCTGAAGTAATATATGAAATTTTAATTTGTGTGTGTATGTCTGTGTGTGTGTGCACATTTCTGTGCTTGGTTGTACTCAAGGTCAGAATATAAGATCTAAGGTTACTACTGGCCTTTAAAAATCTTTGTCTGAACCAGCCTTTCTGACCATGTTCAAGAAAGAGACTTGTTGCCCTAGACAAGGAGAACTGTCTATGTTTATATCCACGGGATGTGAATTTTCTTTATTCTTACTCATTGTGCAAGGTCACTTATGAATCTTTTGACTTTTAAAATAAAAGTACAAGGGCAAAATGACATCAATCACTTCAGGAAGTCATTCACTGAATTACAGTGCCAGCCTGTTTTTTAGAGTTCTTTGGACTACACTTTTTTTCTCCAGTGCAAAGGCCATAGAATAAATACAAGTGCCTGTGAGACGGTTTTACTGAAAGTAGAGCTATTGCAGTAATGCAACAAACCTATGTGAAATATTCACCAAGAACTGCTTTTGTCTGCACAGATGATCACACTTTTCTACAATTGCTTTGCTAAAGGCCTATTTAATTATCATTACACTACGCACTGGTATTCTGTTAGCCCAAGTCTGAATGTCATGGTAGCAGTCAAAACTGCTGGTTGTTCTTCATAGTGGAGTAGCACTGGAAAAGCTTGTACAGGTAGGATTTTGTCCAGGAGAAGACAACAATTTTAACAATTGCCAATTGTTAAAAAGCTAGATGAAAAACTATTCCTTCCCATCATTGTCCTCTAGAGTAGTTCAATTCAAGGAGCCTTTGTGGAGAAGGTGACATACTCCTCAGGGTCTGCTGTGTTTGCATGGGATACTGTGTTGGGTATGAGTGTGAGCACAGTGAAAGAAAATATATTGGAAGAAATAATATTTTTATGTATAAAACTTTTAGCCTCAGATAACCACCTCAAAATTGGAGACTTGTGGGAGATCTGGGCAATAAGGCCAAAAGGACAAGTCAGGGGAGGGATTTTGGGATCCCTAAACAGGCTAAGAAGTCAAGAACTTCCAGGTTTAAATTATCCACAGATCATCTGCACAGACGGCAACACCTACTGCTGCTGAATGAAAGACATGTAATTTTCTGTGTATGGAAAATAATTTTTTTTGTGTATGAAAGTACTGTCTTCATCCCAAGAGAAGAGTTGTGGAAAAGGAGCCCATTTTTTTACAAAACTTGTATAAATATACTTTTTGTTCTCATCTTCCAGGCTGCCCCAGAAAATCTCTGTCTCAGAATGCTTAAAATATTATTTTTTGCTTCTGAAAAGTGAAGGGGGATAAGGACAGAAGGGGAAGGTGGACAGCTGTACAGTAAGGCTGATTTTAGTTAGTCCTTAACTAAATTTCCCTGAGCTGAAAAACTACTCAGGATATGGATAGCTCTGAATATGGACAGAAATCTGAAGCAGTGCACCATTTAAATGTGTTCATTTATCTCTAACTAATACTCTAGGCTTTTTCAGTCCCTCTACTCTTTATTCCTGTCAGAGATTACTTTGCCATTAATGTTTGTTTAGAAGCTTGTGTTCTAAAATCATACACCCAACTGAAATGACTAAATCTACAGATTTCTGGCACTGTGGAACACTTCATGGCATCCCACATCCTGCAGGGACAGGCCATCACCACATCATGAAACCTCTTATATCATATTAAATTTAATCCTGTGGTTACTGTTATCATAGAATCATAGAATACCAGGTTGGAAGGGACTCCAAGGATCATATGGTCCAACCTTAACTCTTGATAATAAAAATAGGATCCGATTTTGTAATGTTCCTTCACACAACAGTAACCTTGCATTAGATTAACAAGGAATATCACTGCAAACAATAACTACGGAAGACAAATATTGTATATTTTGATAGGAGGGATCAGCAGAAAAATGAGTCAATGGAGTAGAAATATGTTTAAGGGCTAACCTTGTTGTATGAAAACAGATGCTCTGTTAAAAGTTATCTCTAAAGTAAGGCTTTGCTGTTGATTTTTAAAAAAATAATATTATTTTCACTGTCATTTTATTTTATGCCTAAACATACTTTCGTTTGTAACAATGAAGAATTAATATTAACTTAAGCTTTTGAGGCACTCAAAGTTTCCATTAATAAGTTTATAAACTACTTAGATCATAGACATTTTCAGCTTATTAGAATATGGGCCTTCTGTGTGCATTTTTCTGTGCTCTAGATAAAGTTTAGCATTTATGGCTTATTTTCTGGTTTCCAGGAGATCCATCTGTTCCTTGTAACATTGGGTATTGTTACAGAAAATACCACTCTTGCTATGTAGCTATTCTTAAAAAGAGGAATAATTGAAGGAAATAAAAAATTTTAAAAAGCAGAATTTCTTCTAATGCTTTGTAGCATTTTCTTACTCTTTTGTTACTAAATTCCAGGCCTTCTATGGGAAAAATTTGTATGGGAAAACATTATTAGCAAAAATGAAATGTGACAGCAAAGAAACAGTGATATAGATTGTCCCTTATGAAGCTGAATTCAGCAGCAGGAGAAAGCATGTACATTAACCTGCGCAAAGACCATGGGCCTTTGTGAAACTCAGAATCACAGTTACCTTTACAGAGCTCTGCTAAACCCATTTTGAGAAGGGAAGAAGGGAAGAAGGGAAGAAGGGAAGAAGGGAAGAAGGGAAGGGAAGGGAAAAAAACAGAGGGAATTTTGCTTAATTTACAGGGAGGGGAGGAAAGTCACCCCAGACAAACATTGGTATAGTGTAATTACAGTAGATTGAATGCATGGTACCTTTATAAGGCTGTTTTGCCTTAACACTGGTGTCAGTATTTCTGTTCCTGTATCACTGTGTTAAAGGATGAGTGTCTTCCCTTTGAACAGATTGAAATAAGATTCACTTGTCCCCTAAAAAACCATCATTTTCAGTACCTCCTGGCAGACTGTATTGGTGCCTTTCATGTGCATCATCTTTAAAAAAGCTAAGGTGCTGTTGTGGGATCCTCGCAAAAATTATCTTCTTCACTGAAAAGAGTTAGGAAACCCAAAGAGATTGATGAGGTAAGTCCATTCACCTTAGATCTATCTTTTATTGAACAGATGAAAGCAATATGTAATAGGTGGTAAAACAGTAGTTCTGTTACTTTTAAATAGGACTCAATACTCTTTGCCATCGAATTTGTGTGTTTAATGAAACTAGTCCATGTACTGAACAATTGTGCTGATTTCTACCAATTTATTTCTAATTTATAGGCATTTTTTAATTACATGCAGGGCCTCTTTTTATACTTTCTAACATTAAAAAATATTGTTAAAATTAAATGAGCAGCATTTTTATCTGTTTTGTTCAAACCACAGATGCTAGATTTGATTTTATTTCTTACACTGAGATTGAAATTCTATTTTAATATGCAGAACTACAGCCTAGGGAGCCATAAAATGCAGAGTGTTTTCATTAGATGATGGCTCTGCACCTCTAGTTAGCAGGAAAGCTGATTCATCAAACAGTAGTGATCAAGACACTGGGGCCTAAAAAGGAAATTGACCACAAAGAGGATAAAAGGATGTACCTGTTTTGCAATATGTAATTGTTTGCTTTTTGGTTAAACTCTAATTCTGCCAATAAAAATTTTCTTTAAAAGTACAGCCATTTGTTACAGATCAAGGCAATGACAACGTTGAAGCACATGTTATTCTTTCACTTACAGACTATTAGTTATGGAATATTAAGGGCTGGTTTCTAAGTGGTGACTCAGTTTGGTGTTTCTCTTGATGCCTGCGTAATTTATGGGCTAGGTTTGTTTGAATAGTATATTGCTGCTAAAAACACAGTAAGTGGACTAAAAAAAAATAATTAAGTAAAGCCTGCAAAAAACTGCACGTACAAAATTATTCCTGCATATAGTGGGTAGTATTTTGATGAAGTATTTTAAATATTAATTTGGTAATTTTCTTGTCTTGATTTCAGAATTTACATGAGCTAGCCAGGTTAACTGGCTTGGTGAAATGTTGCGTTCCTGTACTAGGAGGCACTGACTAAGTTCTTCAGTGTTAGTCATGATTTGATCGACATTTCATGGAGTATGGTGATGCAAAATAATCAATTGGAAGTCTTTCTGGTTTAGAGTATGAGCTAACATCTTTACCATGACACACAAGGTGCTGCTCCTTGTGGTTTGAATCTGGAGCCACATTTCTGCTTCCCATCAGAATATCTTGGTATAGCCGATATAGAGAGAGATCTAAAAGCATATATGAGAGAATGCGTCTCACTGAATAACAAGCAATAACAAAAGCAGCAAGAAATACAAGAGAAAAAAAATCTCCCATGCAGAATGATGATTTTGCATTATGTATCTTTGCATTTAATCTCTGCTAGCTCCTAAATATTCCTTGTAAAATGCTAGATGCTTCTCAATTTCTGGTCTTGTTTCATCCCAGTAGCCTTTGCAGAGTTCTGTTTTTCAAATGTGACCTCTAAAGAGCTGCACAAAACTACCTTTGTGTTTAACAATCCAGTGTGTATTTCCATGAACTGCTTGTGCTGCTACAAAGGGGTATAATGGAGCTTCAAGACAGACCAGATGCTCATCCATGATTAATTTTATCCAGAAACAGATACCAGCTTGTTTTAAGTGGCTGGTTGCAGTGTCCAGACCAGGGAGCACTGCAATATCTAGAAATAATGTCTATGGTAAACTTATGTCTGTCAGTGAGGAACCTGGTTTCATATGCAGAGTCCACAGTGCAGCTGAGCGCTCTGTCATCCTCTGGGGTTTTTGAACCTTTGTGGGAGCCAAGATCCTTCATTCTTGCACCTGAGATAGATGTATAAAGGTAGACAGCGTATAAAACCCCATCCTCGTAATGTCCTGTTCAAAGTGACCCTTTCCTTATTTTTTGCATATGTATTCAGATATTCTGAAGAATAATTCTTAAACTTTCCGTTTAATTAATCTTTTTGCTTAGTAAATATATGAGTACATAGTGCATCATGAAATGAGGATATGCTTGTCCAGACTTGCAATTTCCCTGCAGCAATTTATCAGCAATGATATTTTAATTGATCCCTACAGTATAAGCCAATTTAGGAAAATATCAGCTAGGCAAGAGCATTTGGAAATCCTTTGAAGTAAAGAAATCTGTGTTCATATTCTCTCCTTCTGCATGTATTTGTTTATAAATTAAAAGAGATATTATGTCTACCACTCCCTCACTGCATGGCAATGCATTCCCTTGATTTTTTCCACTGTTTCAAAATTATAATATAAATGATAATTCCAACCAATTATAGTTCTTTTTTAAAAATGAAGGAAAACAAGTTGATCTCTGAGCTAGGACCTTGAGTCCTTCAGAAAAACTACATAGCTATTGGCCAGGGGACAGTTCCATGCTCTTGAATCAGAAGAAAAGTGAAGAAAAAAATCAAGATGCAAAGAACAAAATAATTTAAATTCATCCACTATTCTCCAAAGCTGATATAGTGGTGCCCATTGATTTCCATGTCTTTGGGTCAAACTCCATAAACATATTTTAGAATCTTTGATTATTTCTTTTTCTTAAAGGAAAGGCATAGGTGGGTGGGGTGGCGGGGGTGGGGAAGAAGGAAAACCAGCCAACCAGCCCAATATTTGTTAGAACTTTCTTTTTAATTTAAATCAGTTTCCCAGACTCAGGTATAAAAACACACAATCTCCTCCTTGTTATGTATTATTCCTTTTGACCTGAATGGCTTGGTAAAACTTTTTGAGGAGCAATGGACAATGGAGTCAGGTTGTTTCTGTGATGCAACTTTGTTTAATAGTTTCTACAAAATTTCAGTGAAAACCAGGAAAACCCTTTTGCTTGTATGGAATTTCTTCAGTCTTTGCTGCCAGTGCACTTCCCAAAAGCTGTCTCTCTCATGAATTCATTCTCCATTGCCCTGTCCCTTGGCTGTCCCTTTCTGCATGCCTATTCCTGTTGCCTTTTACTTGCTTACAGGCCAGGTCTACACTTTCACTAAATGATAACACATTTCATCTTTGTGTGTGTATTTCTGTTGTAGAGCTCAGTTAGCAACGGGAGGCTAAGGCTGGCTTAGATCTCTCCAGGTATCATGCTGATGCTTTTTTGTTTTGGACTTGTGGTGGGTTGACCCTGGCTGAATGCCAGGTGCCCACCAAAGCCGTTATATCAGTCCCCTCCTCAGATGGACAGGGGAGTGAAAATATAACAAAAAGCTTGTGGGTTGAGATAAGGATAGGGAGAGATCACTCACCAATTACCATCACAGGCAAAACAGACTTGACTTGGGGAAATTAGTTTCATTTATTACCAGTCAAAATCAGAGTAGGATAATGAGAAATAAAACTAGATCTTAAAACACCTTCCGCCCACCCCTCCCTTCTTCCTGAGCACAGCTTCACTCCTGGTTTTCTCTACTTCCCCCCAGCAGTGCAGGGCAAGAGGGAATGGGAGTTTGGGTCGGTTCATCACACATTGTCTCTGCTGCTCCTTCCTCCTCAGGGGGAGGACTCCTCACACTCTTCCCCTGCTCCAGCACATGGGGTCCCTCCCACAGGAGACAGTTCTCCACGAACTTCTCCAATGTGGGTCCTTCCCACGGGCTGCAGTTCTTCACAAACTGCTCCAGCATGGGTCCCTCACATGGGCTGCAGTCCTTCAGGAGCACAGACTACTCCAGCGTGGGTGCCCCACGGGGTCACAAGTCCTGCCAGAAAACCTGCTCTGTGGATTCCTTTCTCCACAGATCCGCAGGTCCTGCCAGGAGCCTGCTCCAGCGCGGGCTTCCCATGGGGTCACAGCCTCCTTCGGGAACCCACCTGCTCTGGTGTGGGGTCCTCCCTGGGTTGCAGGTGGAGATCTGCTCCACCGTGGACCTCCCTGGGCTGCAGGGGTACAGCCTGCCTCACCATGGTCTTCCTCACGGGCTGCAGGGGAATCTCTGCTCCGGTGCCTGGAGCATCTCCTCCCCCTCCTTCTGCACTGATGGGGGGTCTGCAGGGTTGTTGCTCTCACATGTTCTCACTCCTCTCTTCAGCTGCAGTTTCTGTGCCCCCTGCAACTTTTTTCTCCTTCCTAAATCTGTTACCCCAGAGGCACTACCACCGTTGCTGATGGGCTCGGTCTTGGCCAGCGGCAGGTCCAACTTGGAGCTGGCTGGCATTGGCTCTGTCAGACACAGGGGAAGCTTCTAACAGCTTCTCACAGAAGCCACCCCTGTAACACCTCCGCTACCAAAACCTTGCCACACAAACCCAATATAGGACTTTTGTCCAAAATGGTGCAATTACACATGAAAGTATTATATGGGTTGTGTCGGATCGATAGCTATTCTGCCTCAGGATCACAACAGGAAAACATGGCCTCCCTTGCATCCTCACATTTCAATTTGTTTACTCTTGCATGTGCCATTTTGCCATCTTTAGACCTTTCTGAAAAGCCTGTTCCTTTCCTTCCAGGACCTACTGTACTCAGACTCCCACTTCCATTTACTTACCTCATTTCATGTGGAATGTCTGAAGTTATTTTCAAGAAACAGTCTTTAAAGGATTTTTGTTGGAAGAACAACAAAGTATAATACAATATAAAATAAAAATGTTTTGCCTGCAAGATTTTAGAGATTCAAAAATAGGGCTTAGATAATACCAGGCTGAAAACTTGATCCCATGTGACTACAAGAAATAATCACTGTCAATAATTCAGAGTTTATTACCAATATTATTACTTCTTATGCTTTTTGTCTATCAAATGGAAATATTTGAGCTGTTGCAAACCAAAGTATTTGTCTCACCAATTAGTCTGCAAGTGTAATAAAATTAACATTTCCTTCTAAGATTCTTTTTTGTGCATTTTAAAGTTTAACAAGATTTATGAACACAAAATGTAGAAAACCTGAGACTTGGTTTCTTAAAGCTTTTCTGTTGCTCAGGACTGAACTTCAAGAATTTCTCTTGGTGTAACTGTACATTTCAACCGTATGAATGAATGAAGATAGTTGCTCTGCTTTAGCCAGTAAGTGTTTAACTCTTGCAGGCCTCCCAGCTCTTGGCTGGTCACATCTTCTTTTCAACATATGAATACCAATACTGGGTTACTGTTGGAAGATTCTTAACCTCTGAAAAGAAAGCAGCTGAGCATACAGTTACAAATTACTGAGTCTGCAGACTCAAGGAAGATTTCCTACACTAAGCAAAAGTGTTTTGGCAGTTTTGGTATGAGATTTGTGGTGAGCACCCGGCTTCAGCCAGCAAATAGTGAAGATGCTGTAAACACACACAAAAAAAAGATCTTTTCTTGCAGTAAGTCTTGTGCAGGGAAGTGAGGGATCTATTAAGGAGTCAGTGAGGATACATAAGCAGAAATCAGAGGAACCTGCTGTCTATGTCTGATGTGAATGCATAGCACCACAACTCATGCACTGATGCTTTTTTGCTGATACTTCTCCTGTATGCTGCTCAGAGCCTTCTTGTGACAAGGTCATGCCTCACAGAGGACTTCTAGGCTTTTGATATCACTGGAGAATAAAACAAAGGGGTGGTTTTGTATGCCTAAGGAGGAACAGGCGAAATGGGGAAGCTGTAACTCCTGAGCTGTGTGCTGGTCCCAAGTGCATCCAGTGTCAGTTCCCTGTCTGGAGGCACAGCTGCTGGGCACGCCAGCAGTGAACAGGAGAGCTGATGTGAATGAGGGGCAGCTAAGCCCAAACTTGACAGTTCAGCTTCAGCCGCAATCCCTGGCCCATGCGCTGGACAATGGCAGGGGTTACAAAAAGCTATTGTAATCTCACGCCTTGGGTCCAGGTCTGGATTTGGCAAATCTTTGGCTCTCCCAGATGGTGGGATGTGTAGCCTGAGGTTGGTGGAGCATGTGGGGATGTTGATTGGCAGTTTGCACTGTGAGGTGTGTTGGTCATGACCTGCAGTGATGCTGGGGTCATGGGTAGAGGAGCTTTATCATGTGAGCTGACATAACTGGAGAAGTTTTTATAAATCTCATAGCCAGGCCAGTGATCAAAAAAATTTATTTATGGCATTTATTTTTAATTGTTGAGATGCTTTTTTAGTTGTGGTAGTGGGTTTTTTCCCCCTGGTAATCTGTATTTCTGTTACAGCACTTGTTTACACAGTCCTATCAGTACCCTTGGTGTCAGATGAAATGGAAATAGAAAGAAAAAATCTTTGTCTTCCATTGGAAACCTAGTAGGCCATCCTTAATTCATTCTAATGACTGGGAGATCAATTTCAGTATACTAATTTTTACCAGTCAACAAGCAAGGGGACAAACACAATAAAAAAATCAAGGATAATGTATCATTAAAGATACTTGGTGTAGTCGACAAATGTAATTTGATTTAAATTATTTATGGTAGTACTGCATTTATTAGTAGATTCATAAATGCTCTGTAGTACAGTTTGTAAAAATAAAGCAATACATTACGTTTAAAAACAATTGTACTAAAAGTGATACTTCATGTACATATAGTGATATATGTGTACCACTAACACATATAACATTGCCTGTAGAATAGTCAGGTATGCTGTATAGAGTTCAACTTTCTGGTTTTTATCTTTTGTAATTTTCACACAGCATTTCTGCTATACTCTAGCATTATTTTTGCTTTCCTTTGTTTTGTGTACCTCAAAAATTGCAGTGAATCAGTAAAAGCCTTCTACGGGCTCTTTGTAGGTGGGGTTAAGTCACTTTGGAACACATTTTCCATCTGCTTTTGCTGTTACTGAGTCACTTAAGAGCCTTCAGCATCTTAGCTTTTTCCACCAGGTGCAATGGCAATAGCAACTAAGAAATCTGAATTAAAAATCTGTCAAATGCAATGAATAATGTAGAGAACTAGGTGTGCACAAACACCAAATTTGCACACATATCAGATAATTGAACTGGGATATGCCAGGGTCTTGAAAAGAAGAACATATATAGGTGGAAGTAAATTAATATAACTTTGAAAAGCAGGACTCCAATGACCAGTGAGAAACCATGTGCCAGTGCTAGTAGACTAAGTAGTTTCATTCTGGGTAGAGTATTTGTTTTGGAGGTTAATGCTCATCAGAGCGCTGCTACACACCATGAAAACTCATAGTTCTTACTCTTTTTTAATGTTCTTGTTCCACTTAACCTGAGCCACAGGTTAAGTATTTCTTATTGAGTATTTCTGTTTTCTTGGGTATAATTTGGGGAGTCCTACATTTTGTTCAGAACTGCTGTTTTAAAAGCATAGGAAACATTAATAACAGCATTTTTATTTTCCCTCTTTTATATTTGAAACCAAACTCTGTAGCATTTTTTGGATGTGAGAAGTGGAGATACAAAACTAATTCTAAAGGTTCTACTTCTTTATGAAACAAGGAGTAGGTTCTGGAGCAGAGTAGATTTAAGCAACTAGCCGTCAAAACACAAGCATGAGGCATTGCAGTAATTTATGACCTGGCAGCTGGGGGCTGGAGGGCCTATTTTTGTACCTAGAGGATCCTAAAATGTAGTCATTACCAACAGGACACTATTTACTTTTTTCTGTAGGATTTTTATGTAGGCAGTAGTCCTTTCCGGTAAACAGATAACAGGGGTGTTCTTAGAAATTAGATAAATATAAATCTCTCTCGTACTAATCTAGGTGAGACTGACCAATAAGCAATTATGTTTTACATAAATGATGTTGTAGGTGCTGCCTTTCAGTGAAGTGTCTTATCTTGGCAGATATTTTCGCATCTAAAAGTGCTGCTGATTGAGATCTGTAGGACAAATTCTGCATGACTTGGAAATCAATAGGAAACATAGGTAGCACAGTGTTTCCAAATATTGACTAGATAAAAATAGATTTTTGTTCAGCTACTCTTTAGACATCTAGGGAAATCAAACATATTTTCAAAATAATGAAAACCAGTAGTGCAAGACTACGTTTAGCACTTAAAAATCCATGCTCTAATGCAAATGCACTACAGAATTTTTTTTTTTCCCCTGAAGAAACAAAAAAGATGCTCAAGAGTGTTTTGATAAAAAGTCCTTATTGTGGAAAAATCAAAGCACAAGAATCTGGGGATGAAGAATACTGTATAGTGTGATGGATTTATTAAAGAGGAAATCCAGACTAATCTGACTAATTTGTCCCCTTGATGTGTACTATCAAAATTTCACAGGCACTCTCTGCACCATACAGACCACTGAAATAACTCCCAACATGCTTTTGTAGTTGCCTCAGAAAAGAGGCACAGCCACCTTTATTGCTACTCAACACATGTAAGACTTGGAAAGAGTAAAGAAAATAGCTAAATCAAACACTTAGCTGAAGAAGAGGCAAAGAAAGCAAAGACAAAGAATCCAATTATTTTATGTTTGTTTTGCTAAATGGTTTTTCTGTCAAGGATTGTGGAGACGAAACCCTTCCTTCCTCCCCTTGCCTTTTTAACTTGTTTGTCTCTATTCTATAAGGCTGGGAGCAGACAGTACCGTATGACTAGTTATACATTGCTGCTGAGACTTCTGCCAACACTAATTAACCTCCTCCTACAAATATCAACAAAGTAAAGCCTAGGCTTTGTCTGCATATGATTTAAAACAACAACAATAATACACCATCACCACCACCACCCCCCGCAACCTTTTCCAGTCGTCTTGCAGTCAGTAATTGTTTGATTTCTTTCCCTTTAAAAAGATCTTCTGGCTGAGGAAATTGTCCCCTCCCTCTGCCCCCACAAATGCTTCAGCATTGGTTGTAAAATTGAAATCCCAGCTGCAGATATTGGCTCAAAGAGCAGGAGCACTACAGCCCTCAGGCTTTCTGTGGCTGATGAACTTTTGGATGCTGCAAGGTGCAAAACACCCCACCAAACCCCCAAATGGCACAGAGGATGCTCAACAGCTCTCAGTTAGGACTCCAATTACTTCAGTATCTCCTCTTTGGACCATCAGTGTACATTAGGGCAGGCAAAGCATAATGAGATGCCACGAGTGACAGGCAAAATCCTTTACATGCAACGGTTTTACTCTTCAGGTTTGTTGCAGTGCAAAATTTAGGAGTTAACGTATGGAAGCAGTAGTCACACAGGAATATGGTGGGGATCAGGATTTGGACAATTTGGCTCAGAGTACCTTAGCCGAAGAAAGCTGCAACGAGTTTTGGGCAAGGCATGTGGGCATCCTGGGGTGGGTACCACCTGGGGTCTGGAGGAAGTGCTGCTGGAAACCAAGGTCTACCTCCACCGACTGTATCACCAGGGCTGCTGGAAACCTCAGGGGAAAGAGCTCCTTGCTAAATCTGGACATCACAGAGCTTTTCTTCTGCACTGAGCTCCTCTTATTAACCCACTGTTCAGCCTCTGAAAGGGTTGATTCTTACTTTTTTGGGTGTCACTGAAAATGACCGAATAAGGGAGATGGGGTCTTGTGAAAGTGGTTCAGTGTTAAAGATAAATAGTAAGGCACTCCTTTCCTTTAAAGATGACTAGTCATTAATATGAAGCTATCTAAAGGCATATCTTAATTATCTCTGGGAAAAATAAAATACAATTTTAGCTAAATGATCTAAATAGTTTCAGAATTATTTCAGAGGCTGTTAGAGAAATGTGCATAAAAAAATATCACACATACCTCTCTATTCTTAGAGCTGTACCAAAACCTTACTTTTGTTGAGTTGTTTTTTTTTTTTTTCTCCCCTGTGTATTTTTCAGCCTCCAAGATATGCAGATGTTTCTCAAGGAAGATGTTAAGGAACATAATTGGTGCAAACTATCTCTGCAAGGCAGTCTTTCCAGAAAGTTTGTTTTAGTTTCACACTCACATTTAACTTTCTCTTTATGCGTGTTTTTCCTGAAATGTTTCTTTTAGTCACACCACACTCTCACCAGAATTTCTTCATTCAGTAACTACGAAGTTACTGGTAGTCATTACGACAAATCCAAGTTATGGTTTCATCTGCCTTCCCCTTAAGTGTGGCTAGGTGGGGTCATCTCACAGAGTGTAAACAGAAGATGTTTATGGCTGTCACAGTGCCTGCTAAAATGTGTGTGTTTGTCTATCTTCAGTGTCATTTTTTCCTGCACTAATCACGCATTTCTCAGAAATCTATAGCTTGACAACTGTGCCTTATGCCTCATATGGTGCAGATGAACACTATCTGGTTCATTATGACCTTGCAGTTGACACTGGAGGCAGCAGTGTACTTTAAAGTACAGGATCAGGCCTTATATTAGCTGCAGCTTGAATGTAGCTGTTATCTGTGGGTCAGCAACAAATACAGATAAATATGGCAGGGCTTATATAAACAACATTGAAAAAAAATAACGTTAGCATATGTAACATGCTTACATTATACAACTTTCCCCACCTGAGAGCCAGAGTCAGACTTTGGCTGCATAGAACATGTCTTACAGGTTTTACATAGCTCTATTTCAGTGAAACAATAATTTTATTTCTGGCTATAACTATGTGATTGAGGGTGTCATCAAAAAGACTGGCTGCATGCCCAATATTAGATGTTTGCTTAAATACTTTGCTGAACTGGAAATGAATGTCCCTGAGACATTCTGTGGCTTCTGAATCCCAGAATAGCCCTAAATATATCTACTCAGTTATAGAGACATTTTTTTAATATTGTACAGTAAGTAGCATTAGACTTGACATTTTTATATATGCATTATTGCTGAGATACAGTTGCTGTGGGAGGTGTAATTTAGAATTTTCCAACCCTTGCACATTTAAAAATCTCTGTCACAGCATTACACTAATATGTTTATAGTCATATTTCCTTATTTTTTTTATCTGAGAGTTGTACTGTGTATCACTTTTATAGAGCTCTATAAAATGTATCTAATTAACCCTATCCATGTTACCCAATTATTTGGGTTTGTGTGCTGAGGAAAGAATTTCACCCTTAAGGATCAGATGCCTAATTAAATTGTTTAATTTAGGTTTTATTAATGTTCTTAATTCATTCTCTTCTGAATAAAAGTAAGATACCACAATATTTGCTCATAGTAATACTTTTCAGCAAAATATTAAAGTAGCTAATTTTGTATCAGGATTTCTCTGAATGATTAGTCAGGTACTTTCTGTCCTTTTACTCTGTATACAGAGTGGAGCTGTTCAGATTTAAAAAAAAAAAAGTCTGCATCCATCACATCTTGGAATAACCTTCAGATATATGGCATAAATAATTGATGCCATCAAGGTTTATGTCAAAGTACGACACAAACAGTTAAGGTAAATTTGACTTGAACTAACAGATGAATGTGAAGACAAATGTTATTAAATAAAGGTGCATATTTTCATGTCTGCTGTTGGCATTGCCATTGACTTTC
Source organism: Haliaeetus leucocephalus (assembly GCF_000737465.1). Taxonomy (NCBI): domain Eukaryota; kingdom Metazoa; phylum Chordata; class Aves; order Accipitriformes; family Accipitridae; genus Haliaeetus; species Haliaeetus leucocephalus. Next base: position 4,089,661 of record NW_010973041.1, read on the forward strand.
TCATGAGAGAAATTGGTTCAATACAATCAGGGCATTAAATGTTTAATATCAACTTAAAACATTTAAATTTTGCCGCAGACAGACCTCTCTCAAGCAGTGGCTTAACCAGTAGATGAGAACAGAACTGACCATGCTGCAGAAATGGTGGTGCTGACTGATAGTCCTAGCAGTACCAGATCTTCTGAGAGCTGCCAGCAGGTTTGGTCTGGCAGGCTTGTGGCTCACCAGCCTGCTTTGCTTGGTGCCTGCCTTGGCACATGCTTGAGAGATGTCCCAAGTATCCATGTAGCTCTGAGGCTTTGCAGTCTGTTCTTGCATGCATATCTCTTCACCAGGGCTAAGCTGGGAGGAGTCTGGCTGGATGGAGAAACAAGGGTGGAAAAGCTGGCAGAGAGGAGAAAACACTCAGAGCAAAAACTGCTGTGGAAACTCTCTCATTGCTTGTTTGACCCGTGGTCTGAAGCTGCAAGGCCACCTTTCTCTCTCACTGTCTCCTCCTATGATTTGTTTTCTTGAAGGCAAGATGTCTGGGAGTAGGGAAGCCCTGGCCCCTTGATACCCTTTTCACCTGTGATATATATTGATGGATTTCATGCATATTGATGCTTCCCTTGAACATCTATTGATGCTGCCGTCCCTTAATCCCTGCAGCTGAAAGTTGTGATATTTCATTCAAGACACGTGGCCTGGGAACAAGCACCTAGCTGTGACTTAACCACATGCTGAAAGGCAAGATACTGCCCTTTGTCATAGCAATACAGAGCACTAGGCTGAGTGAGCTGGGAAGCATAAACCTGCCTTGTTCTCACTGAAGGAATCAGTGCAAGCCTCACAGTCTGGGTTTCAGCACAGAGTGTTGAAAGTCAAGTCATAAAAAAATCAGACATAGAAATACATGTTACTGATTAGAAAAGCTGTGGTAGAGTCCAAATTCTACTCACATCCAGCATAATAAATGAAAAACCTTCAATTTTATTTCTGTCTCATTTGTTTTCTCCTTTCTTCCCAAAGAGGACATTTCAGAACATTCATAAAATATGTACAGTTAAAGGAGAAGCTTATATTTTGGAGCATAACAGCCTGCTTCATAAATTAGTGACAGACAGACTTTGAGCTAGAAATTTCAAATTCCATGAGCAACATATTGTGATTTCTTTTAAGTATAATAGATTGTATGTAAGGTGAAGTTTGTTGCATACAGCTGTTTCTATCATTTACTCCCCAAAACATGTCAATAATATGCGTTGAAGAAAACAGCATAAATAAATCTCCAAGTTCAGCCTTCCTATATGGAACTGAAATTTAAAAAAACTACATTCTCAAAAAGGACTATAGTTTATAAGAGGTTTTAGGAGAAGACTGGCTAGGATTTGAATGACTGTAAATGTTTTTCTTCTCAAAATACTACATCCAGAAATGGTACTTCATTTTAGTTTAAAGTATATATTTATGTCAGGCTTTTTGGCATTTTCACATAGTTCCATGTAATTTATTTAACATAACAATAATGACCGGCCATATCAATTCTCCTTGGCTCTTGATTTCTAACAACCCCATGTGGGTTCATCACCAGAGAATAGGTATTCTGTAAGGCAGAGGGTCAAACAGCAGGAAATCACTTTGCTGTGGAGCCTTTTGTGGAGTCATGGCATCATAGAGCCATGTAGGTGGACAGGGACCTTGGGCCTCGTCCCACTGAGGTTTGAACATCTCCAAGAATGGAGACTCCACAGCCTCTCTGGGACCTGCATCAATGCTCTGTCCCCACTGCAGCCCCCCATGAGGGTGCATACAACAGTAACATCTCCCATCTCCGTCCTTGTCCTCACCCCCTTCCCCTCCTCATCTCCAGGCTGAACCAGGCCAGCATCCTCCTCCTCCCCTTTTTTGTCCTCTGCTGCAGCTCCAACAATCACAGGGAACTTCCAGTGGACTATATCCTGTACATCAGGGTCTTTCCTTTGCCAGGAGCCCAAACCTCGACCCTGCACTCCCAGTGTGGTCTCACCAGTGCCAAGCAGTGGGGCAAGATAGTGCCCAGCCCTGATGCTGTGCCCAAGCAAAGAGAGCCCAGCATTGGCATCCTTTGCTGCAAAGGATCTCTGCAGACTCTTTCTTTCCGCTAGGACTCCCATGTCTTTTATGCAAATCTCCTTTGGCAAGTTGGTCACAGCCTGTATTGACCTATAGGATTATTCTGTACTGTGGTACCACATGTGAGACTTTGCATTTGCCTTCACTGAACTTAAAGTGGCTGATTGCTATCAGTGAATTTCTCAGTCTTCCTGAGGTCCCTTTGAATGGCAGCTGTGCTCTCCAGAGTATTGACTGTTCACGCCCCACCCTTCCCAACCCCAGTTTGATATCAGCTGCAAACTTGCTAAGAGTGCACTCTGTCCTACAATTTAGGTTGTTGATAAAAAACATTTTACAGTTTTGCCTCTAGTCCATTGTTGACTGCCACTAGGTATTGGTCACCGATAACACTGATCACAGTTCTTTGATCTCAAAAGTCCAGTCTATTTTCCACCCAATGTATCATTCAATTATCAGGCCATATCCTGCCAATTTGGCTACAAGGTTGCTACCAGAAGCCGTGTGGCGTTGCTAAAGCCAAGGTATACAACGTCCCTTGTCCACAGCACTAGTCATCTTATCACAGAGAGCAATCAGCTTGGTCAGGAAAAATTTGTCCCTAATAGATCTATGCTGGCAGTTCCCAGTCAACTTCTTGTCTTTCATGTGCCTGAAAGAAGCTTGTTTCATTATATATTGTTGAATTAATACCCTGCTGATGAGGTACTTTTCGAAGACACAGTCAGAAGTTTGATGGAAGGTTATCCCCCAACTCATTTACATGCATTTCAGCAGCTGGATCCCACTATGACTAAGTGAGCAAAATTCTGAATTGTCCTAAGTAATAATTATCCTTCAAATAAATTTATAATATACTAAATACTTCTCAGCATTTACAGTACACAACTCTTATATGAAGCTTTACAGCAGTGACATACCAACAAAGTTAAGAAACATAATCTAGTAGTCCATTCTTTTATTTCTAAGAAAACAAGAGCTGTATGTTGTCCAAATAACTCAGTAAGGGGTACGTAGTCAAATGAGGAGATAAATTTCTGTATTCTGCAGCTATAAATCTAATATAGTCTTGGGGTAGGAGACATCTTACGTGTAATGCTAGAGAAGACATCCAGATCATATTTGGTGGAGTAGCTAGAAGACCCTCTCAAGTAACGTAGCAAGAAGAACTCAGCAAAAAAGTGAGACTAAAATATGCTGTATTGTGTATTAAGACAAAAATCAACACCTGGATCCAGTTCTATAGGATTTCTGAAATAGTCTGGGCGGGCAAATGATACTACTCTTGCGGCACTGAATGAACAAGGCTGCTTGTGTGCGTTGGACTTGGCAGCAAGGCTGTAACAACATCCCTGAGCACTGCATTAGCTTTATCAGCCTCAAGGAGAGATGTGAAATGTAGATTCATAACCTGGTCTAAAAGAATATATATTAGTGGAATGGAAGAATGGTTAAATCACTAAAAAAACCCCAACCAACAGTAACAATAACAATAATATCAATAATATCAATAGTATAAATAATTACAATGATAATGATAATGATAATAATAATAATAATGTAAAGGAGTATAACAAAAAGAGAGAGAAATAAACCCCAAGAAAAGACAAGCAATGCACAATGCAATTACCCACCACCTGCTGACTGATGCCAGATCCGCCCTTCCTGGCCAACTACCCCCCAGTTTATATACTGAGGATGACATTCTATGGTATGGAATATCCCTTTGGCTTGTTCGGGTCAGCTGTCCCGGCTATGCTCCCTCCCAGCTTCTTGCCCACCTGCTTGCTGTCAGAGCATGGGAAACAGAACAATCTTTAGCTTAGAATAAGCGCTACTTAGCAACAACTAAAATGTCAGTGCGTTATCAACTTTACTCTCACACTAAATCCAAAACACAGCACTGTACCAGCTACTAGAAAAAAAATTAACTCTATCCCAGCTGAAACCAGGACAAGTTGCTAAGTGACCAGTGGAGCTGGGCCGCCTATGTGCACTGGGCATTCATAGCCAATATGCTTTATTGTGTTGTTCTTAAAAATAAGACTTGTTGCAGGCCATAATATCAGTCCACTGCTGGTTTTTTTTCCTCTTTTGTGGGAGGCATCAAATGAATTTCAGTGTGTGACTTGGGATCCTGCTCACTGCTTTTTATATATGAGGCTCTTTAGAAAGATTCTTTGCAAGAGCAGGTAGGCAGAATATTTGAATATCCTCACTTGACATAAATGATATGTGGGGACAGCACTGCACAACTGACTTCATGAACAGGGCAGGCTCAGAAGCAGGAAAAGGTTGTAATGAACCCACAATGCATGCCAAGAATCATAGAATCACAAAATGATATAAGCTTTTTATGATATAAAAAGACCTGAGGGGTTATCTAGTCCTACGCCCTGCTCAAAGCAAGGCTAATGAAAGCAGGTTGCTGAGGACCATGTCCAGTTGGGGCTGGCACATGTCTATGCATGGAGACGCCCACAACCTCTCTGAACCACATCCATTGTTTGTCCACTGTTATGATGAAAAAGTGTTCTTAATGTTAAACCAGAATTTCCTGTGTTCAGAATTGTGCTCGTTGCCTCCTGTCCCTCAACCTTCAACAAGGGTCAGACAGCTGTGAGGTCTCCCCTTCCCCTTCTCTTCCCCAGGCTAAACCATCCCAGCAGCCTCTATCTCCCTCATCCATCCCGCGCTTTAGCCCTGACCACCGTGGGGACTCTCTGCTGGACTTGTTGCTGTACATCAGGGCCTGTCCTGCACTGGGAGCCTAAATCTGGACCCTGCACTCTCTGTGCGGTTTCAGTGATGCTGAGAATTGAAGCCACATATTTAGACCCACCAGGAAATTAATCTCTTGCATGCAATTTCCAGTCTTGAAGCCCTTAATCAAACAAATAAAGACCTGTGGAAATCTTCATCAGTCTGATAAAGGACCTTGTGGCCCCTCTTTTACTTTTGGCAAAGCAGCTATGGATACTGATTGACAGGTTAAAACCCTGTCCTGTTATCTTTGTACTACAGACTTGGAACCAGCAGTTTTGTCTATCCAGGTATGGTAGGAAGGACATGCCCTTCAACAAACACCATTGTGTCATATCTCTATGAAGTAAGGTTTATTGGGGATTTTATAGCTGTGTTAGAGGTCCTCCTCTTAACCTGCCTCTGAGCTGAGTTATTCTAAATCACAGAGCTGCAATACAGCCTTGAGATCTGTCAGACAATGAATACACTTTGGTGGACTGACTTAGTGTTCATGAAGCGTAAGTTCAGACTGAGAAATGATGACTTCAGCCCAAAATTCACAATCATAAGAAGCTGTTTCCTTATAAGTAGATGAAAAGTATATATTTTAATAAGCTTGCTGGCACTTAGGTGCCAATTTTTTCCCCTGCTGAGTACAAAACTGGCTGATATAGGTATTTTAGACTTATGTGCTGCAAGCAAAATAGTGTGCCCCAACGAGAGCAGGATTCTCAGTTATGATATTTCCACTACAAAGTATACCAAAATGAGTGGGCAATATTCATTTTCTGCAAGAGCTTTGAAATTAAATTAACAGAACATTGCATTTATGGCAGAGCATGTAAAGTTATATTACCCAACCCAGCATATAATTTGTCAAGTAATACACATTAGCAGAGCTATGTTATATATTTTGTTTCCCAGACTCCCAACTCAACGTGTACAGTCACTGAACCAATCCCTTTGTTGCTTACTTATTGAATCTGCTCCACTCATCTCAGCAGCTAGTAGAGGAAGTGGTGGGAGGAAACCTAAACTTGTTTACATCTCTTTCTGCAAAAAGTAATGACAGAATAAATAAATCTAAGAAATGTCTACTTTGCAAATAATAATAAAAAAAGTTCACCAAAACTTAGATCCCTAAGGACTACTAAAACTAAAAAATTTTTCAATGATTTCCTGTGTTTGCTCAAACTGAGTCCATTGTTTAACACTGAGGACATGAAGGTGTTAGACAAAATGCTTTCTAATTCCACTCAACTGTCAAGCTCCTCTAATATTAATAGTCTAAAATGATGCCACAGTTTGTTATTGTCCACTCATATGTTCTGCATGTATATATGGGCAGTCTGTTACCAGTATATGCACGAATAGACAAACTTATTTTGCTGTTTGCTCTTCTGTGGGCTTTGGATAAATTACAGAAGACCAGAACATGCCCAGAATACTGCTCCCACTGACCTCAATAGGCATAATTTCTTTAGCTGCTTGTAAACTGATCCCAGACTTCCAGTAAAGAAGCGATAAATCGGGATAAATGGGAACTTGAAGGGACCATCCTACCTTTTCTGGTCTGCAAACAAGTGCAGACTTGAAAAGAAAAGTAGAAGCTGTGGAGTTATTCCACACTTACGAGCATTAGCAGCGTGTGCAGTTTGATATTTATGGGTATTACCTGATTGCCTGTTTTTTCACCAGTCACTCTTAGACTCACTTCATGCACTGTGCATTTCCAGAGTATGGCAAATCTGATCACGTATTAGATACTTTAATGGAAAGCTTCATATTCTTTCAATCTTACAATTTGCAAGCTCAGATCTGTTTGAATGGAGGTTTGTTTGTAATTGGAGAAGTAAGTACACTGAAGATAGACACTTGTAGAGTGATGTTATCTGTCAATAAGCTAAAAAGGAAATAATTGACTGTTGCTATATTTAATTAATTCTTAATAATGGCTACTGTTCAGTATCCCTGCAGCTTAAAATGTCACAAAAAATAACCCATCCTTTACTGATCAGCTCCCACAGACTATCTCAGAAATGTGTGTCAAGACAGGACACAAATATGCTGGCATGGACACTCCATCCATGGAGGTGTAGTGTTGCCCAGCCCTGGAGGGTGCAGCCCAGCCCATTGCAGGGTGGTGGGGTTAGGGTGAGGCAGGCTCTGGGCACTTCAGACCAATGTGCAAACCCTTTAATGTTGTTCCATTTTCCCTCCCCAAAACACAATGCTCAAAAAGGGCCAAAGACATTAGGATACTTAGTGCTATATCTGATGTGTGCCTTTTAATCTGTGAATGGCACAGTTTTATATCTTTTTTTAACATTCATTTCTTTTAAGACTTAGCCTTCTTGTTATATCACTTACTTTTCCCATGTGATGTTGAATATAGCTTTTCTTATTTACTGTGTCCTCTTTTTCTGTCTGATTATCTGTCTATTTCTGGAGTGTAGATACACTATAATGACTCTAGTGTTCTATATCTGCCTGATGCAAGGGGATTCATGTTTTATAAGTTAATGGATTTTTTAAAGCTAAAATGTAATCTTGTTAACTAGATCATATATTTTTTCCCTATAATTTAAACAAAGAGATGCAGAATGTGTATAATGTATGGTACAATTTGCCAGCAGGTACTTCAGACTTTTTGCTACCTTGCTATATATCCTTCACATATAAAACGCATGAAGATTTGAAAGGTATTTTGTCTTCTACTATTTTCCTCACCCGCTTTTTCCGTTTAAAGTGAAAAAAATATTATTCTAGCTGATGAAGTGTAAGTCTTACCAAACGTAAAGAACTGAGTTGGAATAAGGAATTCCTGCTGCTTGATTATACAAAATGCAATACAATTAGATTTGGTTTCTTCCTGGTTTAATTTAGTTTATTCCCTTAGGAGAGATCCATTCACCATATTTAATTTAGCTGTAATACACTGTAGTAAATATTTTCCAAAAAGGAAAGCTTAATGAGTTGAAGACATGCATCACAAGCTTGCTATTTTCCACCTTACCTTTTCAAAAGCTTTTTGTTATGGTTCCATTAAAAATTTAAGGGGAAAATCAGACCTCCAGAAATGTTCCTTGTTTTGCATCCTTAGCGAACAGTTTTCTTATTCGTTGAGGCACAATCCTAACCCTACTGAAATCACAGAACCTTCTCCCCAGAGCTGCCCCAGGCCCCACCGTCATGGCTGCCAGGGCTCTGTAGGGCTGCGCAGTGCTCCTGCCCCCAGCACATGGGGGTCCTGTTGGCTCCCCTCTCTCCCTGCCCTGGCCCCTCTGGCTGGCGGCGCTGCTCTTGTCCACATTGGCTGCAACGCTCAGAGCAACCTCCAGCTGATATTTCTCCAAGCCTGAGGGAGTACAGTTAGGTCTAGGCTGTGGGGACATGCTCCTGCTGCTCCTGGGCAAGGAATAGGGGAAAAGTGGGCACTGTCTTCACTACCTATATGCAAGAAACCTGTACTGAAAGTCCCACTACTGACTTCTTCATCGGTATGACATAATGCTTGTGTGTCATCACAAGCATTCAGAAACTCCAAAAATAGGACTCAAAAGCTATGAGATTTTAAGAAAGGATTTTTTTTTTTTCCATCGGCCTATTAGATTTTGATAAAGAAGACTTATATTTTGAATTCTTTTCTATATTAAAAGGGAATTATATCATACAATTTCTTTAGAAAAATTCTTGAGAAATCATTAAATATTCCAGGATTTCAAGGGGGATAAATGACCTGGAATCACTGTCTCAGGCATCACTCCCAGTGACATTAACAACAGATTTACAACTAATTTATATGCAGCCAATATTTTTCTCCACTTTGATTCCAGTCTCCGTTCTGGCAGAAGTGCTGCTGGAGAAACTGATGGGATTTCTTCTGGAAATGGATCATTGACATGACACTTCCATCATGTGCTGAGAGATGTAATTTGGCTCAACAAGCATGGAGTAGGTAGAAATACAGACCTCATATTTATATTCCCTGTCAGGTGGATACTATTCACACTCTGAAAATGAAGGTGCAAGAAAGGAACAAAATATGAAAACTGATTTTTATGTACCTCTAAGGTTGCATTCTTTAATAGCATAAATCAGGATGCAAACGTTTAGGAGACCAAGCAAAAGAAAAGTTTCAGCTGTATGCAAATTTTATTCTTGGAAGCTGAAGAAAATGGTATGGTTTATACCTGCCTAAGGATCTGACCCCTTTTTTTGCTACTGCAGTGTTAAATGAACAGCTCCGCATACACACAGAACTTTCTAATCTTGATTTGCTTTATAAATCTGTAGATTGATAATAGCTTGATGAATTACAGCAATGTCAATATCATCCTGAATAAAGGTGTAATAGTGTGCTCTGTTAGACACTGTTTTCTGTAAGCTCAAAGCTCTGATATTTCTTAACATCTTTTTTTTTAAACTGCAGAGCCTTTAAGTCACAAGGCTGTAGTTATTTTATAACCTTGTATGAGGCTAATGACACAAATGCCTTTGTCAAGGGTAGATGCCAGCATTAGTGTATTGGGACCAATGACTCAGTCAGTGCTTTGCTTGAGATGAAGTGCAACAACCTGCTACACTTTTCATCACAGATCAGCAGGAGAGGCAACATGTTACACAAACATTAGCACTTAAGCAAAGCTTTAGGCGAGGCCCATATGGGCACAAAAGCAGGGGAAAAGAGCTGTTGCAAGCCGGGGGGGGGGGGCTGTGTTCCCGGCAAAGGTGTGCAAAGCCTCCATGACACTGTTCATACACCTCTCAAGTGTGCAGCAGCTGCACCAGGGGTGAAGGCGTGCAGGGACAGCATCACTTTGACAAACTACCGACCACGGCAGTTTATCCATCATCACTAATGAAGCGTGCTGCAGAGCTGTTTGTGAGAGGTTGAATAACACGGACGAGCCCTGTGGAGGACACAGGTGTGTATGAGCTGCCACCAGCTCAGATCTATTGATCTGAGACATCTAGGGTCAGGGTCTTGGGGAAATAAAAGTGGCATAAGCCTGAGGCTTGCTAGGGACTGTGCTGATTCCTTCAGCTTCTTTAGGCTTTCGTGTAGCCTTAGTGTAGCTGGCAAGGTAAGGTTTGCCATGTGCTAATCAGGTTGCATTAAAACCCAGCCTTTTTGCAGCACGCCTTGGTCATGACAGTCCTGAAGGTCATGGGACAGTGCAGAAGCTGGGTGAGCTGCTGGAGGAGGTCTAAACTACAGTAGTAAGTAGGATCAGGGTTGGTATCCCTGTTCACTTGTCAAATTCACCTGCTAGATTTAACCTGACCTAACTGGGATTTACACAAGTGCCTACGTATGTGAACTTGCAATTCACTTTCCCAGAAGCTAGGACCAAAGAGTGAAAAACACCAAGCATTTGGTGTTTGGGATCATATGTTCCTGAACTTAAGCATCCTTACTTGAATTTACTCAAAACTAAGTCCACCCATTAGCTGAAAATACTGGGAGAATAAACAAACTTACATACCTTCTCTTTTGTGAAGTTTCTCAGAGAAATATTTGGGGAGAGTGAAGAAGACTTACACTCTCCTATTTTTCATCTTATTCTTCTAAGACAGTTGGGAATAGTGGTAGCTAATAGGGTAAAAGAGGAATGGACTTCTTAGCCCAGGAGGTAAACCTTTGTATATGTGAGAAGTTTTACAGAAGTTTATCTTCAATTCTGTAAAAAAGTACATTGAGTAAAAGTAGTGCAAGTCCTTGCATTGATTCTTGCTTTAACATGTTGGGGAAGAGTTGTGTTTTGGTTTTTGTTTGTTGGTTTTGTTTTTTTTTTCATTTAGCTAAAATCAGTAAATCTGGTCTTTTTATCACAGATTTAAGCAAATATGGAATTATTTTTTAAAACTCTAAAGTTGCCACAGCTTGAATCCTGAGAATAAGGGAATTCATAGCCATCTAAAACTGATTTATATCTGTATAGTTTATTACCCTTCCAGTACAAGAGTAGCAATGGCAGATAAAGCACCTCTGTAGTGGTGTAGTGTCCACACTAAGAAAATATCTTTCTAAAAACACCAGTTTCATTAAAGCGGGTCAGTTTTCTATAACAGACAAAGTCTGAATAATTTATTCAATTTGCAAAAGGTCGTATTTAAAGCAGAAGTGAAACATCCAATGGAAACATTACAGTGTGATATACAAGGTTATATCTACACTGCAGTGTCTGGGTGGTACTGCAGATAGAGCTGAGCTGGCCAAACTATGGGTCAGTGCAAGCTAATTTATCTTCCACTTGGTGTTGGTGCCTCAGTTGCTGTGGGTAGAAAGGTATCACTACTCAGGATAGATGGTGTGGGTCTACACTACACCACAGCTACTCCTTTTTGAAGTTAGACTAGTGCAGCTTTCTCAAGGGTATTTTCCCAAGTCCATCACTAGTTTGGAAGTCAAAAGTAAAATACTGTTTACCTGCAGGATGAAAAGGCAGTTTTTATTTTTGGCTTGGAACATTTATCTTTTTTTTAAAAAAAGCCAAATTTCCATTAAGAAGCATATGTTATAAGTAAGTTGCCTGAGCAAGGATGTTCTAGAGCATTTTTCCCATATAAGCAGTCAGTAAAAAACATCCCAAACCCAAACTAGAACAATGAACTTGAAAAAAATACCTACAATAGCAAAAATCTAGTCTTCTAGCTAGGCTAGGAATCTCTTTTTTGGTCCTGGGATGAGAGCTATTTGTGACCTGCTCTGGGGAATCACATCTGGAATATAAAAACAGATGGTTTCAAACCAAAGAACTGCTCTGCATGAAATGTAAAAGTAAAGTATATTCTCCTTGCACCCCTGACTGTATTCAGCAATAGTTAGCATTATTAGAATAAGCAAGAAATGCTACATGTGTTTGTGGTAAAAAGGAAATATTTATGTTGACTCTTCTCATTTACTGCAGCATCAGTACAGTTTAAGCAATTTGAACTTAGGTGTTGCACTTCAGGTCTTATCTCCTTGTGCTAAGGGCAGAAGGGAGGTGTTTGTCATGGAAGATACTGTATTCTAAATAACTACACCACAAAAAAAGGAAGGAAACAGAAGTTTCGGAATATGAAGGGATTGTCCAAGAATCACACAGTAAATCATGGCAGAGCTAGGATAAAACCTAGATTTCTTGGTTCTGACTCAGTAATCCCATCTATTGAGCATGCTGTTTCTCAGTGCATAACATGAACATGCAGTACTTTGTAAAGAAACATGCACTAGACATGTTGGTGTTATTGACTTTTTTATTCACAATAACTAAGTCCAAGGAGCATTTAAATCTGCACAACAGGACTTTTGAAAAGAATCCCCAGTACAAATTTTGACAAAGTAGTTAGGTTTTCAGGTCTGTGAGCACAGAAAACCCACTGAAAATATCCCTGTCACTAAATCAGGTTGTGCTTTCTGACAGGAATTTCACAACAAATACTTTCCCTGCAATATCTGCAGATGAAAAAGCTGCAACAAAGGAATTTGGAAATGTTTCCTGCAGTATGCAGTTTTAAACATCAATAAACAAAAAAAAAGCAATAATATGCTTTTCATAACTACTGCTGAACGTGCTGGTGCCTAGTGTCAGGGCCTGCAGTGATGACAGATATAGAGATTAGAAAATGAAACACACAGAATATTTTATACAGAGCAGGGGACTGCCTTTGCTCAGCAGGGAAGAGGCAGAGTCCCTCAGTATCACACAAGAGTTGTCTATGTTTACATATGCCTATTCAGGGACTGCAGGAATCTCCATGTGCTCATGACACCTGGCTATTCACGGCCATGTTGTCTTTAAGGAGCTCAAACTCAGCCTTAGGACAACCTGCCTGCATTATCTGCCCACCCATGTGGCACACAATGTTCCTCTTTCCAAGGAAACCTTTATACTCATGTGTCTGCCTTGCCCTGGCCAGAGGACAGCTCCTGGGCAGACGTGCAGGAGACCACCATGCAGCTGTGCTATGTGAGAGCGAGCTACTCCATGCAGCTACTCCATGCACACCTTCTGGTGTATCCTGATAAGCAGGATGTGCCCAAGAATTCCCTTATGGGGTAAGAGCGAAGTTGTCCTGGATCTGCTTCCCAGGTGTTCCTGCTGTTACGTATCAGGAACCAAATTCAGCTCTAGCACCATGGCTCTTCCAGCACAGTGGTGCCTGTGAAGGCACAGAGAAGAAAGATGATTGAATGCATTTGAAATTATGGCCTCTTTATTTAAGAGTCTATGTGGAAGCTAAGCCCCTCTGAAAATAAGTTCCCTTATAAAAATAAGATGGAGACTTATCTCAACACAATTTCCCAATCCTTTGAGGTGCATCTATTAGGGTAAGAACACACTTAAGCACATGGGGAAATATACCTTGCTGTGGTCTGTTGCAGTCTTTTTGTAAAGGCAACATACTCATATCTCAGCTTCACAGAAGAGTCAGAGATAAAGACAACCACAGCAAACAATATTAAAATCATCCTTAACTATTCCTTTCTGTGATCAAGATTTCCAGGGTGGCTAGCAATTTTGAGTACCTCTGCAGGTTGTGAGGTACCTGATTTGAAACCCATAAAAGTGGCCTGGCTTTCAGAAAGAAAGAAAAATTACTCAGGACTTTCTGTTGTCTAGTCACAGATTTTTCTGAATGTTTTTGCTAGAGGAGACTTACTTATACAGAACACTTCTTTTGAGAAAGAGGTTTTGGTGCTAGTGGCTCTCATCTTGGTTGAAAAAAACACAAGATGAGGCTTTCAGTATATCCTAGCCAAATTACAGCTGTCTAGTCATTTCAATTAATATACTAACTTCACTTGCACACATATTCCTAATTTGCCTTTTAATTTTAATGACTAAAGAAAAAGTTTGTACCATCTGGAAACTCTCACTTTATTTTTCCCTATGTTTTCTGAGGTAGCATATATAATTACTTGGCAAATGGTCTGCCTAATGCCACTGCATCTTGTCAATAATTTGTATGCAAAAGATGAACTCTCGTGTAAGTGATAGTTCCTCTGAGGCAGGAGAGAGAGCAGAGGAAACAGTCTTAGCTGAACAAAATGTGTCTTGTAAATATGTTGCCGAAGCACTTGTTCTAAACGGTGTGTCCACAGAGACTTGTATTAATGATCCAAAATACCAGAGCAGTGTGAAAAATGACTAAAATGCTGCCACTGTTGTGTAGCTTGCGTTATAGCCCATGACAACTGTCAAACAGAAAGGCAGGGTGGCAAGCAGGAGCAAAAGGCTGCCGGAGGAGGAGGAACTGGCAAGAGAGGTATATCAGAACTGGGGAAGCACAGGACTTCACAGAGTGGAGTGGAAGGTGGGCTGGTAGTGGATATGGGCATGCAGATCTCCAGGACAGATTCATGTGAGCTCGTATGTAACTGCCATCTCCATTTCCTGATTTTTCTAGTACCCATTTTTGGGAAGGTTGTAGTATATATGCAGTGTGTTTTCCTCACAATCTTAGTCAGACACACTGTTTTCTTCCCTTAAACATTATTTCCACTCTACATACGTTGTTTAAATAAAAAGAAGGAAATTATTTTCCTCTTATTATTGCTACATAGCAGATTTAAAAAAAAAAAAAATTATAGGAGGGGGAATAAGGCAGTTTTTAAAAAATATTTTCACTGTACCTGTTACTCTGTTTTTTTCAAATCAATCATTATTAGTTTTAATTTACAAATCTATGACAAAAATCCTTCAGCTTGAGTTGACATCCTTCTTTTCCTCCTTGCAACACTCTTGCCACTGCTAATCACATGCAAGTAGTTCCAGTTGTGTAAAGATAGTTTGATTTTGATGGGAATGTTACATGTATCAGAAGAAGGGAGCACCAAATATTTAGGGTGTCATAGGAATTTAGCAGAATACTTACTGAGTGTTCTTTCACTGTTTTGCAATAAAGTTTCAGTTCAATTTTTCCTGTCAGGAAACTGACTTAAACCATAACAGGGTACTTATTCTACCCAGGAACAATGATTCAGTGACTTGGTGTTCATTTCTGAAGAGGGACTTTCAATCTCAGTTTATCACAGCAGCAGTAACTTTCCGTAGAATGGGTGGAATGAAAAGAAAAGGAGCTAGTAAAACTACAAATGCAGAATCAGTGTTGGCAAGGAGACAAAGGGGCATGTTAACCTAAGGAAGTAAATTATTCTTTTAACCTTAGCATTTGCACCTTAGCACTGGCACCAAATCAGAGCTGAAGAATGAATGTCTGACACTAGGCAAAAGCCTTCACTGCCACAACATGTGCTATAAATAAGTTTTCAAGAGTGTTAACTTTAGAATTAAATTCCCTTCCAACAGACTAGAACTTGTACTATTTTAAATAGTTTACAAACATTAATTATATTCCTTAAAATTTTCTAATAGTTTTCTAGTACTTTTGGTTAAGATTTTGAGAAAGAGTTTTGAAAGCAGTTGACTGTAAAAAATATGATGAAAGTTTGTAGATTTCTGTTTACATACACAGTAGTTAATATAAAATAACAATACTTTGGACTTTTGGATTGTCCGTTAACAACATTGTTTTCTAAACTGTACACAGTTTTCCCACACAGCAACTGTGCAACCTTGATATTATTTTTATTCTCTTTTTCTATCCTTATTAACATATATGAATTTTTTCATTCATGTATCTATGTTTATTACCTTATGAAAAGATCTGCTTGTGTTCCTTCCATCTCTTGGCATTATGAGTTGGACTAGCATGTGTGATCTAAAATGTTTGCCTTTTACATGTCATCAAGCTGCATTTCTAGGACAGACTCTTTAATCTTTGTAAAGCTTCCTCTTTACAAAATTCTTTGGATCAAAAGAATTTCATTTAAATTTTACATGTATTGTGTTTACCACTATACTTATTAAGTTGTAATTTCACATTTTTTAACAAGATTTGTCATTTGCTTAATATGAGTCCCTTACCCAGAAGGTCCAAATTCTGCAGAATTGTATTAGCTATTCACCACGTGTTTTATTATAACTCTTTCTTCAATCAGCAAAAGTTAATTAACTGTCCTGGCTTTGTTTTATATCTGTGAGTCTGCTGACCTAATGTAAAGAGAAAACCAAGAAAATAAGTTGAAAATAACCTTTGCTAATGTAAAGAGAGGAAGCAAAAATGATGCTAAGGCTTTTTTTGTCATACTGTAAAAAGGTAATCTAATTTAATTATTACTCTGTCACTGTGCTAATGACTATTTAGCTTTTACAAATGACAGCCTACACTAAAACAGGGAGCTGACCCATGTTTTTAATACTAACCCCATTTTTCTCTTTTGTGCTAATTTCAATCAGAATGGAAAATTGTGTGTAATATTATTACTTAGACTGATTACAGTCATATATAAAAACCTTCAAAGCTTTATGCATTATATCATTGAAATGGGGTATTTTTTGAGAGAATGGAGAGGTTTCTGTTAATAGTTTCAACAGCAAGGTTTCAAGAAGGTTTTTAAAAATAGAGAATTTAAACCAAAAATCTACATACACAATGTTTCATAACAGCATATAAATTTCTGCTAAAGTACTGCATCCTTGCAGCAGAACTCCAACCAGTATCAGATAACACATTACAAATCTTTCCATCTACTTATGTGGAAAAATCACACATGGAAACACCAGACCCTCCTGGTTCTCATTTCTTCTGGGGCTGTGAAAAAACAAAGGCCTTCCTTTGGCATGAACTGGTTTGTCACAGCCTATTCCCTTCTCTGTAGTAACCGCTTCTGCGCACCCTTTTATCCCAAGCTAAGTACAGGGGTGATTACTGCTTTTCTACTGTTACCTAGCACTGGCTTAGCATAACTTGGGCATCATGTTTCTGATGGCCAGTTTGGGCTGCTTGAGGATTTTGATGGGACCTCTTGCCCTGCTGGTACTGGATGAGTGGGGACAGTGACAGTGGTTAGTGCCCTGGATTGCTTCTGCAAATTGTTGTCACTTATGGCAGAGGTGGCATAAGAACAGTTGAAGCATAACATGAATGTTTACATGGTGTTGGGCTGTTTTTGCAGACTAAGCTAAAGTCAATGCTGGATTTAATTTTTAAAAGTGCAGTGACTGAGTATTTGATTCATAAGGTGTCCAGCTCTCTCTCCAACAGGAGAAACAATCTTCAAAAGGGATTGTTTCTGCTTCCAAAAACTCAATATACATATATATCTGCTGAAGATGAACCTGCTTTGGTAGAATATTTTTTCCAATTTCAATAGTAATTATCCTCCCAAAGCAGATCATCTATTGCAATAAAGAAACCAAACAGAAGTCTGTTTGAAAAAGGTGACCAGTATAACTGGAAAACATCTACAATTTCCTGCAAGATGGATTAAAAGGAAATAAAGGAGAACCAACAGAAATCCAGAGTGGGTCTATACTCTACCAGAACTCATTAAAAGTACTAGTGCCTTATTAATTTCCTGGCCTTGTGCTGTCTTTGAGTATGCAATTGAAATGGAGATAGGGCAATGTGATAGATGTGCTACAGGATATGCACTTCTTGCATTTCTGTTCACTATAAAAAAACAGTTTTAATTAGATTTCTTTCAACTAATTCAGATTCTCTTTGAAAATGTAACTAAGATGTGTTATAAGTGACTGAGACATCCTATTAATTTGAAAATATTGAAATGGAAGTCAAGGAGGTTTTCCCTTTTCTTTCCATACGGCCAAATCTCTGCTGTGAGAAGAACATATTGGAATACAATGAAATTGTGATAGAGGTAGTTTCTGGTGTCACTTTTTGTTGCTGTCTTAAAGTTCTTACAGGCACCAAGAGAATGTTTCTTCTTAATTTTCTTCTTTTTTATATCTTTGACCTGATTTGCAGTAAAAATAGAGCCTCTGTTTTAGTATATTGCAAAGTGGTTAAGAAATCCTCTATGTGTATAGATGGCTAAATGCTGTTACTTGAGGGACAAAGGGTGCAGATTTACTTATGAAAAGTTCCCCTAAGCAACTGAATGGGTTTTGTGTACTTAATAATAGCCCTAAAGCTCTTCCCAAAATCATACTTGTGCTAACTGAGGTCAGGTTAATGCTACACAGAAAATGAGAACTGATATCAACAGAAGAAATTTAAAGTCTGAACCCGAGGTGACAAACAGCTCTCTGAAAGACATTCTTTGAGATACAGAGCTTGTTGACCAGGAAATAGCAATGTCACCCTGCTCCTAAGAGCTTCAGTGCTATTTCTGTGCATGGTAATTTTTTTGTGGAGCAAGAAGTGAACAATACATATTATTTGCTGTTGCCTTCAACTTTCTGAGCAATGTGACATTTAAGGCACATTACAGGCAGTGTTTTACAACTAGAATAAAAGAAGAAAAAAATGTTTAGTGTTCTGTGACCTCACAAACATATTTTATGTATGCAGGTAACCTACAACAGTACTAACTTCTTTAGGTAGGCTAAGGACCCCATCTCAAACGTGTAATGTTCTGAGTCATGCTGACTTTCTCAAATGGTCCTTGGGTATTTTGCTTGTAGCAGTATACTTCACAGCTGGCCTTGGGAATCTTGGTATGTTATGGCAAGCTCCTATAAAATCCAGATCTTTTGTGACTCAGCGTTTGGTGCCATGCAGGAAGATGCAGTCTCACGGCACAACGATATGAACTGGGGAGTAAGAGAAACTTCAGATGTTCATGATACAGATGTCAGCATCTTTTAATGGATTTCAAAATTCTGAATCCCTACAAAGAAAATTTGCCACCCCTGATATTTTATTAAGTACAATCTTAAGAAAATAATAGATTTTTCAGACCCAAAGACTGATGGAAAAATATAGAGTGGCTGTAGGTTAGAAGGGCAGGAAAACTGTGGTTCCAGAAGAAACTAGAAATCAAAAGTTTTCTTTGGAAAAACAAAGATAGATAATATATTCAGAGTGACCTACAGGGTCTTGACAGAAGTGTTGGTCAAATAGAGAGGTAACAGTTTAAATAAGAATACAGAATTTTATGTACTTAGTTGAGATTAAACAAACCATTACGATGGCCAGAATTTTTTTCAGTGTTTGATTCTGGAAGTTATTTACCCATTTCATTAAAACAGCATGGAGAAAAGGCAATCTCTGGGCCAGAATTACAACATGGGATGTGTTCCATGATACCAAATAATCTTAAGGTCAAAATATTCCAGCACAAAAAGGAGAGAAATGTTTTTTTTTATTTTGTCGGTTGAACTTATGTTTGGAATTGCAGAAATGCTTTTTGAGGAGTTGACTTAATTACTAAGCACTGTTGGGCTGACAAAAGATGTCCTGTTCTTAGTGGCTCATTTCACAACATTGCCAGGATTTGATGTTTCTTGTTCTTGGTTTGGGGTTTTTTTGTTTGTTTGTGTGTGTGCATTACTTTCATTAAGAGAAGAACACAGCACAGCCATTAAGCACAATGGGGTCTTCAGCCTTCTCTCTGTGTTGGTATTGAATTGGCAGAATAAACAGTGAGTTTCTGGAAATTCTTAGTATTTCCAGTTGATTAACTTGGTTTTGCTTCTGCATTCTTTTAAAGAAGCTTTGTGCAAGTTCAAACATCACAAAGAAAAAGTGGAATAAAGAAACAGCACTATATAACTTAAGGTAGAATTTGAAAGTTTCCATTATAAATATCACTCCTTTTGGTGAATTAATTGCTATAAGCTCACCATGCCTTTCAAGTATGTGGTCTGACCAGTAGTACTTTGCAGGACAATTAAACAGTTGAAGGAATTGCCTATAAATTGTGATATGGTAAAACTCCTAAGAGTTACACAGAAAAAGCAAAGAATTTTAAAGGTGTATCGTAGATCTTGGACTCAATTTTATTTACTACTTCTAATTCTGATCCTGCAGTTTCACTGACATGAATTGATGGCATTTAGGTATTTAATCATTGAATGAGAGTTACTTAAGAAATGTCTAGACTTCTAAACAATTGAACCTAGGCTCTCTGGGACACCCAGTTGATTGTGGGCATAACATTGCAAACAATTAGAGACTGAGGTAAAGCCGTTGATAAACCATGGAAAGTATGAAAATACATAGTCATGTGAAACATTGATATTGTAAAAAGACTGCTAAAAAGTTGATGGTTCTGACTAATATTATAGGTGAAAAAGAAATCAGATTAATAACCAAATACCATTATAATAACCAGCAAAAATTGCAAGTGTTCTTATTTTAAAGATAAAACTTTAGAAGTCAGAATAACTACCCTCTGAAGTTCTTGACCCACCCCCACCCCCTCTTGGCAATGGTACTATTTTTGTTTTGTCAGCAGCACCAATAAATACAGCTAGTATACTGTGTAAAATAATCGTATTATATGGCAGATAAAACAAGGGGTATGCATCAGTTTATAAATAATTTAATTTTACAAAGAAATTTTACATCTTAATCTGTTTGACCATCACTTTCACTTAGACTCTGAAATAAAATTATGTTATTGTATTGCTTGCTATAATCTAATATTTCACCCATAAGGAAATGTCAGGTCACATTTACAGTGATCTAGGGGCCTCTAAGCCAGATTGGAAGGTCATTCTGTTTGAGCATTGTAAATGAACCTGTCCAACAAAGTTTTGGTTAAGGGCAACCAAGGACTCATTATGCAGTCAATTTACCCAAATGCCAGCAAAAGTAATGCCAAGGCTGTTACTGTCTGTCCTTTGAAATTTGAAATGGTATCAAGTATACAGGAATTTATGCTTTATTATCAAGCCTGGGAAGAAATTGTATTAAAAAATATTTTTGTAGAAGATCATTATGGTACCGTGTAAGTAACATTAAGCAAAATAATATTTTGCTAAAATGGACAAACTGTATTTCAGTACTATGAAAAATATGGGTATACATTTGTTTTCATAAACTATACTAGGAGGTTTGACTATCTTTTATAGCCTTCCTAAACTGCTACATAGGTATGATTAAGTTCTAACAAGGGGCTTTTTTGCGTCAAACTGTGACTCCCTTTCTTAGGTATTATTGTGTACGTGTGCATTCACTATATGCGCCATCAGGGAACATGACTGCAATCTTGAAAGTGGTTTCTGCTTCACTTAGCTGGTATTGACACTAGAAATCGGAGAAATAGAGATGCAGCTGCGAGTGGCACCTAAGTCAATAGTCAATCTTTGTTCCTCCATAGGCAGAAAAAGGACAAGAATGATATGTCTTTGAAAATTTGTGAAGGGCCAGGGATTAGTCAACATATTCTGGTTATATACGATAACTTCTGTGTTCTGACTATTGCTTTGCAGTGGCATTTGTCTATTTTCTAGCATTGCAATGTTGTCTCAAAACCACTAAGTTAGCTCACCTTTTAGCTGAGATTTCCCAAGATAGTGCAAAAATAGCAAGTTGCTGACAAATACATCCAGTGGTAAGCCATATATTTTGAGCTATATCTGGGTAAACTGAGTCAGAGCACTTCAGTGCTTTCCTAATATTAATTAATTTTACCCATCCTCACCCCTATCTGCTTTCCTGATTTATATGGAAAATCTACCTATGCATATCAGGTGTGGAGACAATTCTGTTTGAAAAAAGAGCTAGTATAAATTAAAGCATTGGAGTTATATACTCTGATATCGGCACTGGATAGAAGATCTCTAAGGGAAGAAGGAGGATTTTTCCTTTCTGGATCATCACAGTCTATTTTGACCCATGAATAAAATTAGCATAATTGAACTGAGTTCATTCAAACAATTGGAATTGTCAGCAAAAGGTAATCTCTGTCTTCCTCTTCTTCTTCTAGTCAAAGTGCTATATGACTAGTTTTGTCATGATATTGCAGAAGTTCACATGATAACACAAAAAAGGTCATATTTAGAGTGGAAAAGTCCTTTTGTTTTTTGCATCATTCAGAAAGGGAGCAAACCTTATTCTGATAAGCTAAGGCCCCTGATGTCAGGAATGTAGAGAATACATAGGGGAAAATGTATTTTCTGTAGAAAAGACAGTATTTCTCTGTTTACCACCCTGTAGAAATTTCTGCATTCTGCACTGCAAATCCTTAAAGTCCCAGCACAGTAAAGCACAATGTATTTGTTTCCCTGAACAGCACAGTGCTATGAAACTCCTGGAAGACATTGAACAATCTGCCATGGCTTGTAATGTTTAGTGATCTTTTACCACACCAGGCTGATTTTTTGATTCTCTTGAAGGCTGCTTACCTCCTCCATTTCTTTGGAGAGTTGTAAAAAGAGACCTGTCAGAGAGCTGAAGACATCATAGGTTGTAAAAGCAATCTCTTTGCCAAGCTAAGAACAAAACCTTGTGTGATGGGTTGACCCTGGCTGGACGCCAGGTACCCACCAAAGCTGTTCAATCACTCCCCCTCCTCAGCTGGACAGGGGAGAGAAAAATATAACAAAAAACTTGCGGGTCAAGACAAGGACAGGAGAGATCACTCACCAATTACCGTCACGGGCAAAACAGACTCAGCTTGGGGAAAATTAACTCAATTTATTACAAATCAACCAGAGTAGGGTAATGAGAAATAAAACCAAATCTCAGAACACCTTCCCTCCACCCCTCCCTTCTTCCCAGGTACAACTTCACTCCCGGATTATCTACCACCCTCCGCCAGAGGCACAGGGGGATGGGGAATGGGATTTAAGGTCATTTCATCACACATTATTTTCTGCCGGTTTGTCCTCCTCAGGGGGAGGACTCATCACACTCTTCCCCTGCTGTGGCATGGGGTCCCACCCATGGGAGACAGTCCTCCATGAACTTCTCCAACATGGGTCCTTCCCACGGGCTGCAGTTCTTCACGAACTGCTCCAGCATGGGTCCTTTCCACAGCGTGCAGTCCTTCAGGAGCACACTGCTCCAGTGTGGGTCCCCCTGGGGTCACAAGTCCTGCCAGAAAACCTGCTCCAGCGTGGGCTCCTCTCTCCACAGATCCGCAGGTCCTGCCAGGAGCCTGCTGCAGCGCGGGTTTCCCACGGGGTCACAGCCTCCTTCGGGAACCCACCTGCTCCGGCGTGGGGTCCTCCCTGGGCTGCAGGTGGAGATCTGCTCCACCGTGGACCTCCCTGGGCTGCAGGGGGACAGCCTGCCTCACCATGGTCTTCCCCACAGGCTGCAGGGGAATCTCTGCTCCAGCGCCTGGAGCATCTCCTCCCCCTCCTTCTGCACTGTTGGGGTTCTGCAGGGTGGTTTCTCTTACATGTTCTCACTCTCTCTCCGGCTGCCATTTCTGTCTGTCCCAGCAACTTTTTTTCCTTCTTAAAAATGTTATCCCAGAGGCGTTACCACTAACACTGATGGGCTTGGCCTTGGCCGGCGGCGGGTCCATCTTAGAGCCGGCTGGTATGGGCTTTCTCGAACACAGGGGAAGCTTCCAGCAGCTTCTTACAGAAAACACCCCTGTAACCCCCCCGCTACCAAAACCTTGCCACACAAAGCCAATACACCTTGGTAAGGCAGTTTTCCTTCGTGCTATTTATAACGTTAGGCATGGTGGTCACAGGTCTGGCATCAATGCTCTCATACTTACTTCATAGACATCTATAGCTTTGCCACGGCTATTATTATTACTGAAGTGACTTGATGTGGGAAGCAAGTAGTTGTAGCATTCCAAGGGCCAAAGACTCATTCAGGATCACACATGGGTATGAGTTTGACTAGAACAGGGAGGTTTTCTTCTTTAGTGCAATGTCTAATGTAGCAAAGAGTCTGTCAATTTCTGTCAATAAACTTAGTAAGACCTACAGTAGAGCCTGGGAACTTGAGCATGGTGAGGTTCAGGAGGATTGTTTTGTCCAGGTTTCACCCCTTTCCATCACAGATGGGCTTGGCTGAAGGAGAGAGCTGTCAGGGCAGTCAACACTAACTTGCCTGTCAAATTCTCCTGTATTAGGAATAATGCTTTCAAATATGATAGACAACCTTTATGAAGTCCAATATTGGAAAAGTACACTCAGCCACACTGAAGACTTTCATTATTTTCCCACTGCTAATGTACAGTATGTTCCTGAACTCATGAAGGAATAAATGATATTGGGTGGTATAAAACTCCAAGTGAAATAGTACTCAATTCTCCAGGTTCACGTTGTGTTTCCTGCAGGTCTAATTGACATTTCTGGAAACAATATTAGACATGCTGTTTACCAGCAGGGGAAGCGCCGTTTTAAGAGAAGGTTATCAGAAAGGAGAAGTGTGCAGTAATTAATTGGTACCTTACCTGCACATCTCTGGGTAAAAAGGGAGCTGCTGCAAAGTGAGGGTGTCGTCCCTTTAGTGGCCTCTAAGGGCACTGTAGGCTCCAGCATGGCCAAACTTCCAAGAATCCCTCATACTTCAAGCAACCCAGAGAAGCCAAAGTGCTTGCCTGAGGCAGGGCTATCACAGGGGCAGGAAAATGGCTCTGATAGTGTAATTGCTCCCAAATATCCTGGGTGAAATAAGTTGGGGGTTTGGGGGATTTTTTTTTTCCTTATGAAATACTATGTTTACGAATAGGATCAATAATTAGTATTTAGTAATTATAAGCAGTATGAATAAAGTATTACTGGTGGCTAATGGGCTCCCTAATTTCTACACTGCTTCTATAATGATTCTAAGATTAAAACAAAAGTCCTAGTGCATTTAATACATTTTATGCTTAACAGGGTGTTATGAGGCACTAGTCCAAAGAGCAGTCAAAGAACTCCGGAGGTGTACAGAAGCCTTTCATAGTAAGCTGTAAAAGTGGTTAATTTGTGGCACTTTCAAGAAGGTAGCAGATAACATTATTTAGCAGAATGAATTGCCTCTTGAATCCACTCCTTCTGCTGTTTGTCAGCCAGCCCCACTGCAAATGGTCTGTGCCTTCAAGCTTTTTTCCCTTTAAATGGTGCAATCACATTATGCATTCCTTGCCCATAGCTTTTCCCCCTTAAATCAGCCCCTGGCATTTGACACTTGCAAACTAAAAATAAAATGAGCTGAGTCCCTAGTTAATGTCTATTTATTAAAGATGATCTTTCATGTATAGAATTACCAGGATATTTGGCCTGATTTACTGTACTAACATTTCCAATTTGGCCCTGGGTAGGGAGCTGTGCTAGTAATGCTGCACCCTATGGTGAAATAGTGCCTAATCAGTATTTATGAATAGGGTTTTGGAAGTCACTAAAGAGCAGAGCTTTCACAATGGACTGGGGAAGAGGTTTTACCTTCTTAAAACACAAATATTGCTGAGCTTTGGGAATCTATATGGCACATTAGGATTGAAAAGCTTTCATTTTTAAATTGCAGTTAAAAATTTGTAATGTAATACTGTCAGTAACTTAAATGGAGTGTACGTCTTTCAGCCATTAATGCTATTTGTTAAACTTCATAATTACTATGCAAATGAACTGTTGCACTTAAAAAATGGCAATACAGTGAATACAACAGAGAAGAATAGCTTGAAATTCTAACAAATGTGAAAATTTCCCCCCCCCCTTTTTTTTTTTTTTTTTTTTTTTTTTTGTTTTTTGTTTTTGAACTCAATGTTGTTTGGGGAAGACTGCATTTTTGGGAAGGGAAAATAATTTTTTGGTGTTGAAAGGAGACCTGTAGGGCTAACACTATACAACAACAGGGTGCCGATTCTGTAATGTATGTGGTTTTCCTAAATCTGGGATTATTTCTTTAGAATGTCCAGGTTCTAATATTAGCTTTTTTCAGGAATCTGGCCTCAGGGGATAAGTCCAAGCTATGCAAGGGAACTTGATGCATAGATTCTTGTGTTACTGGTGACCCATTTAGCCCCATAAGTTGGATTCATGTAGACATGACAAAGGTCATGTTAGATCCCGTTACTTTCTCTTCTCTCAATGTGGAAAGCAGATTGCTGCTCTTTTTTTTAATGCAGCTAACTTATATATACTTAAAAGTTATAATCCTGTTTTCCCTTCATCTGGTTACCTAAGCAAGTCCATTTTTAAGTCTTCCCCAATTTCCTGTCTTCTGGACTTACATACCTCCTTCCCTCAAGAATTTCTCCAGCTATTCTGTGCCCAAAATTTGATGTACCAGTTGAAGTCTTCTAAATATATTTCCCAATAGCTGAGGAAACTGTAAGAGTATGTTATTTCCATTACAAGGCATAGTCCATTTTATGTGGTCCACATCTATTATTGCTTTTTTCATGATATCAAACCATTTTTAGTTGCTATTACATTTGTGATGCGGGATTACTTTTAAATTCTTTCCTGTGAACTTGTTATCTAGAGGTTTATTCTCCCATCTCTGTGTAGCAGGTTATTCTTGTTTAAGTGTGGAAACCTGTGCTTATCCTATTTTAAAATGCATCCTGTGTTGGGTTTTTTTTTTTTTTTTTTTTGGTTAGTATTTTAAAGGTTATTCTGTTGAATGTGCTTAAGAAAAATCTTCAGAAATTTTAGAGAGGAACATTTGCATTTAAGCACAAAATCAAAAGGTATGCAGCTGATCCACAAGGTCCATATCAAATCTTTGTCCTCTACACATGGTGCCAATGACTTCCATGTCTCCCTCTGCATGAGCTGAAATTCTTTCTTCCTGAATTTTCTTCAAGGTCTGATTATGTCAAGCAGTAGACTTGTACAGCTGAGAGTAGGACATTGTAGAAGACTTGTGGGAAATGAAAACAATCTGGTTGGGCTAAAAGCATAAACCTGGAGAATGTGCACCATAATGAAAACGAGAAATGTGTATGCTAATCCTTATTCTGATAGATAAGCATGAAACATTTTGGTAGAATACAAAATTCAGCACTGGTGAGGTAGGGAAATAGCCCCACACATTTGCCACAAGTAATTCTCAAGGGCATTATAAAACTTTGTATGACTAACTAGTTTCTACAGTAAGCTTGACTTTTGAATGTATGGCTTAACATTTAGAGTGTACTTTTTTAATTATGGAGAAATATTTTTTTTCTACTACTGGAAATAATTGAAAAGATCAGTGGGATGTATTTTAGTAATTGGTCTACTGCGGCAACCAGCATCATTGTACACTCTGTTCAGATCCATGTCAAATGCTGACCTGGAAAAAAAGTCTGCTGGGACATTTAACTGTGTTTGACTTCAAACCATTTACTCATTGCTCTGAAGCTTTAGTATATCTTGGGGAATCCTAAGAAAAAAGTATCTTATCCTTGGTAACATACACCTCTACTAACAGCAAATGTGTGTTAGTAGAGACTGCAATTTTCAGTGTTAAAAAAAACATTGACTAGGAATTTAAGAATGAGTCTTTTCGGTCTAAATTATGAATAATTAGTTTCAGGTTACCCAATTCTGTTAGACTCTTGCAAATCAGAATAGCACTGTCTGCTCCAAATAAGCTGGGAAACTAGTGTATTTGGTGTAAAGCACACCGAAAAGGGCTTATCTTGCCCTGAATCTGTCAGCACAACTTTCTGTTAGTAATGGAAATGGTATGAATGGGTCAAGGTACAATACGGTATATGTGCATGCAAAATATCTGTGCAGCTGAGCATAGAAGTTAATACCATTGAGTTATTCCTTCTCCTGTGTATATGAGTATGTATGAATCTATTTCGAACCACATCTTTTTGCAACAAATCTTCCAAACTAGTCAGGAATGTAGTTGTCTGATGTCAAAAACTCTGCTAGATTCCTCTTCAGGTTAATGATGTTCAATAATAGTAAAAAGCAATGATTTCTGGATCTTCCAAAAACATTATAAATAAATGAGACTAGGAGGAGTTTTCAAATATGGCCACTAAAGGTAATTCCCATATAAGGAATTCTTCCTTTCCTGGCTAGGAAATAGCAAGATATTGAAAATTGGGCAGAGTGAGCAGAGGACAAGGCCAAAATGTCAGAGGAAAAGCCACAGAAGATTTTATTATTAGATCAAGGAGCTGTTAACAAGGATGAAGGATGGTCTTAACCCCGTCTTTTTTCTGTTTCAGTTTGAATGATGATCTATCTGGTTTCAGTTCTCCAATGCAAACCTGTCAGCAGAGGCAGGGGAACTGTAAGATGAGAAGTGTTCACACAATTACAATATGTTAATACTGCTCACCTGCATAACATGGCCTGTGACTGCAGATGAAAAGCAAATGAGTAAAGACCAGCTATGTTAAATGTAAAGAACATTTTTTTTTCTTTTTGTTTTCTTTTCCTTCTTGTGAGAAGGTGATCTGAGTATTTTATTCTAACACCGTAATACAGAGACTTACTTCCAGGATTATTCATCATCTTAATATATGCACTAGAGTGCGGAAATTAATAGCAAGACAACACTATGACTGAATTAAAAAAAACCAGACTAATCCAGTATTCTCTGCCAACACATCAGTGATCTATTCATGGAACAGCTAGTACAACAGTTTGTCTTCTGTAATTGTTTTCAGAGTGACTTGGTACACCTCTTACAAAAAAAGACTGGGGAATCATCTTTTACAAAATGCCATGCACATGTTGTTTAGCAGTCTAGTGTGGACTGATTAAGCCATCAGAAGCTGCAATGAGACCACATGGACTCATTTCTCTGTGGTTTTGTGCTGCTGGTTCATGAAATTTATGACTCCTACATGAGCTTAATTCTGTTCATGGTGAGAAATTGTTATCCGGCAACCAAGGAACACATCCATTATACCATACAGTCCATTACACAGTTTAATCCCCTCAGCTCATTACTATGTTAAGCAATCATACAAATCACGTGTTTTATTCAAATGTTTTTCCTGTAGAAGCAAGTAGCACAGTAAAGGTCACAGTTAGAGGAAATTTAATGTGTGCGTGGGTGTTCCATAGGTTATATAATACAGTGGTTGCTGTTGTAGCACTTTGATGATTCTTTCTTTTGTCAGGTGATTTCCAATCAATACTAAATTGCGTGTGCTTAAGCAAAAGAATTCTGTAAATAAAATTATTGTTGAACTCTTTGGTAAAAAAACTTTGTAATAATGATAACAAGAATAAAAATTAAATAATAATAATAATAATTTAAAAAATTTTCATTTTTTTGTCTTCATGAATTAAAAGGAATATTAGCATAAACCAGAAAAATCATATAGTCATAAGAAAAATGTTCTCTTCTAAAGAAGGCCACAGGCTGCAAAGGGAATAACAGACAATTGGGTCAAATTTCCTCACTTCTTCTGCTGTGCTGTTTTTGAAGATATTATTTGTCATTTGCTCAAAGATATTTTTTTTTTTAACTTGTATCTAGAACAGATATGGAGATATGTGTTCTTTCTCCTTCAGCCTCTCCCTCTCTCTCATACACACAGATGCGTACATATGAGGAAAGCAAATCTCCTTCCTATTTCTCCACTTTATTTAAAAATACTATCAGTGGTTTAAAACATAGTTTTATGAACTTGGTGTCATTCAAGCTCTGGCACTTGGACTACTTTTGGAAGTTCCTTTAAAAATGACAGAGAGCAGCTTGCTCCTTGGGAGCAGTTTGGCAAATAAAAAGGGTAGTTATTATTACAAAGCTGTTCCCAGAATTACGTAGAGAAGGTGTGCATGCATGCGCACACACAAACATCTATTTCTATATTCCTCATTGCCACAGTATCCACCAGCCTTACAGCATTCAACAGGCTTGTCTTCACAAAAACTTGTCAAAGCAAGAGACTGCTTTTATTTCCATTTCACAGGTAGAGGCTAGAGTGAGGCTTTGTATCTTACCCAATCTGTCAAAGTGGGGTGGGGCAAAGCAGGGAACTGGATCTGACCTCCCAAGGGCTAAGCCAGTTGCTTTAACCTACAGGGTCATGTTGCTGCTTTAGCACTGTTGGACTCTTGCCTGATTAATTTGTCAGCTGAGCAAGTTTTTGGAGCAGGATTCATCTTGTTGTTGTAAGAGAAAAGACATTTTGAATCTGGGGTCCTAATTTTAATTTGTGAAATGGTGTTTGACTGAGATGATTAACAGCTGGTCAGGAAATTCTGCCATATTGAAAAAAAGTAGCAGAGGGACTAGTTCTTGTTCTTTAACACAGCAGCAGTCTGAAACTCAAAAATGTTTTACTTCTGCCACTGCCTAACTAGGTGGTGCTGAGCAAGTCTTTTCACTTTCCACTGCATCAGTTTCAATATCTATCACTTGTCATGCATTTTCACCTCCTTTGTGAAGCTGATTGTGACCTACCTGTGGAAGAGCTAGGCCCTACTGTCCAGACCAGAGGTATATTTATATAAATGTGAACTGTATGCAAAGTATTTGGATTCCTTCATTGTCATTTTTACAGTCATTTTCATTAGTGTTTAAATTCAATTCAGTGTCTGTTTCCTCATGTCACAACCTTGGCCCTTGTGTCAACTGACAAGTACATAGCAAGTGATGCCTTTTAACTTACCTTCTTAGGACGGGATCGATCTAACCTTCTGTTTTGCAAAAGTAAGTCATCATCACCACCATTCTTGGTTAAACAACAGCAGTTTGCAGGGCAGGAAGGAGTATGCAAAGAAATTTCATTCTGCAGAATAGAAACTGAAGTGCATGACTGTACTCTGTGATAATCACAATTGTCATTTATATGCTGCCAATTTGTGAAGGCCATCTTGCCGAGATGATACCACTAGTAGGGTCCATCACAGACTGTAAACCAGTTTCAACATTCTGTAACAGTGTTTCAACATTAAAAACAAAAATGTCATCTTTAAAATTTAAACAATTGTTTAATGTTTAAACATTGCTCTTCTTTATAGTTGTCCAACCAGGATAAAAAATAGAGGGGGACTTTTTTTTGCTTCTTCAGACCTCTGACATGGAGTGTTAAACTGCTTAGATCATCTGTATGATGACTAATCAGAAATGAAGTGCATCTCTCAGCAAGATGTTGTAAGGGGCAGAATGTTGGAAAAAATAATTTTTATTAAAATAAGTGACACTTGCTTTGTTTTGCAGTGGAAGGGAAAAATTAAAGAGTAAAACCATACCTTTTATGGACCCTTTTTTAAAGTGACAAATGCCTTACCTCCAAAAGTACCTACATGCAATTTCATTGTGTCTGGGAGAAATACTGAGCTCTACTCAATGTCCCTTTTTTTGAAGGTCTCCTTAAGGCCTTTTGCATAGCTTAAGGGCTTAAATATAGCCTTTATACCCACTGAAGTAAATAAAAGGAATCCCATTGGCTTTTCACATGTTGGAACAGGCCCTAAAGCACTGTTGAGAGAAAACGATGAACCCCAAAGTCCTTTATCCAAAACTGACTTCTAAAGCATTCCTCCAGAACATACCCTTTAGCCATCTTCTGATTGCACAGAGGTAGTCAGCTTTGTTTTTCTTTCCTTCCCCTTGAACTCAGGGAACCGTCTTGCCTTCTAGCATGTAAGCAGATAGCTTGTCCCAGATGGTAGGGTTATGTCTGAGCTCACCACAGGTTTTATTTTCACAGAGCCGGATTTTATTTTGTGCATTGCAGTGTTTAGAGATAGAGAGAGTGGAGGCTATAGCAGAAGAGCCACCATGCAGCACAGGGACCTGAGCATTGCTCCAGGAAACCTGCAGTACACAAAACAGACCATATGAAGCTCAGAGAGAAAGCTTGAATGAAGAAGAAAGGGAAACCAAAAGCTGGAACAAAGCACAGAAGAAAATATGTAAATTAAAGCTGCCAAAAGTCCTTTAAAGTACATATGTAGCAATTTACATTAGCCAAGTAAAATCTGAATCTGGAAACAAAGAGAATGGGCAAAAAAGCAAAATATCAGAAGTATGTGATTAGACATAGCAGATTAAAACAACTGGTACCTATTGGATCCCAGCCTAAGTCCCAGGAATATACTCAAAAGATCTTCAGTAACCCACAAGTTTTACTTTTTTTTTCCCCAATTCTCTTCCCCATCCCACTGGAGAGGGGGGAGGAAGTAAGCGAGCAGCTGCATGGTGCTTAACTGCTGTCTGGGTTTAAAACACTACACTGATATATAGAAAAACTAAATAAATCCAGGAACACTTTTATTCAAACTTTTTAAACTGCTATGTTCAGAATAGCACAGCTTAGCTGGTATCCCAAGTAATGTGCAAAAAAAGGGTGTACTTCTTGATAATGAAGTAAAACTGGGCACCAAATACTATGTTCACCTTTTTCTAGAGCAGTATTTGAAAGGGTTACCCCACAGTTCCTCTTCTCCTCTTCTCTGCCCTTCCTAGTATTTCAGCTTTCAGAAGGAATCTTAGTAATTTTTGCTGCTATTTTATCTTATTCTTTAGCTAGAACTAGGAGCGTACTTATTTTGAACAATATTTTTCTGCACTCCTGCATTCCCTGTGTACCCAGTGTAACATGTAATACTTGGTTCTCGTTTAAATCTTCTCTGCTTGGTGCTGTTTGTGTGCTCTTTTTTTCTGCACATGATCTAAATGACTGGAAATACAAGCTTGTGTGGCTATGTAGTTTCTGCCCCCAAAATGTATTTGCAGAAGCTTTTCTGGTGGTCATGAAAGTGTGTCGGCACTGATCTTTGCAGAGGTTGCATTTTGCTATAGGAAATTACAGTGATGCAAAAAGCAACTTATATCCGTTTTACATACGCATGTAGAAATGGCTGCATACTGCATTCTGCCATAATGGTGCATTTTCACTCAGGCTTGTGATATATTTATGTTTTAAAACATCTTAGAGCAGGGGCTAAAATTGCTTTACAGAATCTTTGGTTTTAAAATTTGACTTCCCCTCCCCCCCATTCTCAACTATGCAAAAAATTGCTGTTTTCGATGTAATGCTCCCATAAACTATTTTTCCCTCAAAGAACTCTCAACTTATTGAAGTTAAAGATATTGCTCCTTCTCACATTAAAATCAGTGCTAAAGTTCTTCTGGCTTTGGTGAAAACCCATACTTTGCTTTCTTTTAAATGGATGCTTTACCAGTTCTTTAGAACACCTACTTTTCTCAGGTGTCACTTCGAAATACACGAATCTCACCTGTACAAATGATTGACCATTAGCTCAATTGCAAAAGAAAAAAACTTCTTACCTTAGCATTTAATTAACATTCCTTTTAAGATTTTTAATTGGAAAGGTTACATCTTTGCTGAAGTTAACTTCTTTCACATGGTAACTTGAAAAGGTCACCCAAACTAGTGCTAAAACAAGTGTAAATTGTATGGCTCAGTGAAAGCAGAACACAAAACTGAGAGGTTGTGAAATACGTTAAAAAAATGCCCAGTAACACGAACAGAGGGAAAGTCAGCAAAGGAATAAACAGGTAGACAGGAACTTTGTTTTCACCTGTCCACACACTAAATTTCACTATGTTCTTCCTGGTGACCTTGGTAGAGTCCAGTTTTCACTGTAGTGAGTGAGGAGACTCTCAGAATAATTAGAGTTGGGATGGGTGAGGCTTTGTTCCTTGTTCTCTGATAAGTAGCTGAAAACAGGGATTATAGCTGTTTTGTGGAAGCTATTTGCAGGAGGTGGCTTGAAACAGCCCAGGGGAGTACATCAAACACGTCTCATTTGCATTTTAGTCTCTTGGCTCCTAGCATGAAAGAAAGGGTGAAGACTACATGAAAAGAGGTTGTTTGTCACATTTCTTCCATACTGAAAGAATGGCAGAAATGAGTCTCTGGAGAGCTAGGGCCCCTTTCTAGACACAGACTTCCAAACTAAGTTTAAGTGCTTGATCTGCACTGAAAAATACTAAACTTTTCTAAAGTCTTCCTACTTGTGTCCTAGAACAAGCACCTGTAGTCTAGTCTCACTGACACTATTAGCTGGGTTGCAGTGATAATATTTCTTCCACGCATTTATGATTCTCAGTTGCTCACTCCCCACACTTTTCTGTTACTTCTGTGCATGCTTGTAATTCTTTTGCTCCCCAGTGACATTGGTAGCACCCACACAGCTTTTCCTACAGAAGGCACTCTCCTGCACCGTGCCCATACAGCTTCTGAACCTTTCAGACAACATCCCAGCAACTCACCCTAATTCTTACTGGAGATCTTGCAAAAGATTAACCACCGCCCCCTGCCCCTGCGCAATAATGCCCAACAGTTCACATTCCAAAGCTGTTTATTTCCAAAATTATCTGTTTGAAAAGATGATTAGAATCTTGAGAAGAACAAAAAGATAAGCAGGATGAAAATCCTGTGGAGATCATTTTGTGAAATATATTAGCTGATACGGGCACTTGTAAAAGTTGGCAGTTGTGTGTATTGACTCTGGATGTTCCTTGTAGTTGTACATCTCCCCAGAAGTCTCACCACAGAGACTAAATCTTGTCTTAAGCCTGAATCCATGTGAGAGTATGATGTAACAGTCTTAGTGTGGTGTTGTGCTGTTTTTACCCAGAGGTTGCCAGCCTCCCTCTGCTAGTATTTGAAATGAATTTTCCTCTGCTGTTCTGAGAGTCCTGAGAGTAATAGCTCTCTGTGGCATATGCCTCTGTTGCTAAGACTATATTCTGCCAGCCTTTTCATTTTATAGTGCCCTTTTCTTTATGCACTTCTGGTCACTTCAGTGATAACCTTTCCTCTTATGATTTCAAACATGAAATTATCTGTTAAAACAGTGTTTGGGAAAGTATATTTCCTCAGTTATACATGCTGATTTAAGTTTCCTGCTGTCTCTTTTCTGACACTAGGCTGGGTGTAACCAGCATTTAAACAAACCACAGACTTCTCCTTAGTCCTCTTTTTCTTCCCATGGTTTATACATAGCACTTCAAGGGAATCCTTTGAGTGAGGTTAGATACTGCTGTAAAGACCGTTCTACATACACTGAAATCCTTATCTCCTAGAACTTGCTTAGGTTACTGTCTACTAGCATGTTCACAGTTTTTTCACCCCAGAAGGTATTTTGCTGTCTTATTCCAAAAGATCAAGCACTGTGCAAAAATAAGAACCACGTTTCTTAGTAATAGCTATTATACAACCCTAATTATTCCAATTTTTATCTTAGAGAGGTTGTTTCTGACAATCTTGGTGACAACCATGTATCTACTCTTTTGCAAACTTAATCTTTATTCATGCTTTTGCAAATTCCATGTAGGCAGAATTTTGGCTTCAGAAGAGATTGCTAGTGTAAAGATTTAAAATTTGAGTAATGTTCTTAGGATCTAGACTTCAATAAATGCATCAGAGACATTATCAATCTGTTTAGAAGTGCCATTAACATGAATCATAAATATGTCATTTACTAGTTGATTCTGTTCTGGTTAATTGCATCAGTGAATGAAATGGCATGAGCAGGGAGTGAGATATGGTCCCAATTCAGTAACAAAGTTTTCTTCCTTGTTTTTTGTTTAAGTTACTAGCTTACATAAAAAATGTGAAAACTGATAGTGTTTGTCTGTCTCTCACAACCCAAAGATATTGCCTGAAGAGGTTTATATTGAACATTTTTGGTGTGCAGGTGCCAGAAGAATGCCCTTCTCAATGCAAAAGAATTGTTATATTCCATAAAATCTCAATGCTTGAAAGTATAACAAAATAATTTTCATTTATGAAACAACATCAGAGAGGAGAAATTTCATCAGCTTTAGTGCATAGGTAAGGCTCAACAGTGTTTGACTCCTGAAATTGATAACTTGCCTATTAAATGATTTCAAGACCTTGAACAAATTCCATAAAACAAGGTGTTAGTAGCTATTA
The DNA here is from genome assembly GCF_000737465.1 of Haliaeetus leucocephalus. Classification (NCBI taxonomy): domain Eukaryota; kingdom Metazoa; phylum Chordata; class Aves; order Accipitriformes; family Accipitridae; genus Haliaeetus; species Haliaeetus leucocephalus. Next base: position 4,125,020 of record NW_010973041.1, read on the forward strand.
CCAACTATGTATGGTGTTTTGTAATTGTGTTTTAATAATGCTATTAATATTCAGCAAGGTAAGACGCATTGAGTGTGCTTGATAATATATGTATTAGGTATTAGAATACCCAGCATGAACAAACTGAAATAAAGTAATTATCACAAACCTTGCTAATTTAGCACCTGTACTCAAGCCTTCATTTGCATTGCCTTTGAGTTATAACATTGAAGACAGATTTCTTCTTAACAAATTTGGAGGGCTGTGATACTATCTAAAAAGATGTCAGTGAGAGAGTAAGCAGCAGGCAGGGATTGATTCACAGACTTCATAGCTGGTTCTGGCTCTGTATTTTTTGATGCATATGAGTATTTATGGGAAATTTCAGTATCTTCTGTTTCAGTAATTTATTTGCTATTGTAGAGAAATCGGTCCTCTGGTATGAAGATGCAGCTAGCACTTTAGTACTAAAGTTTCTTGATATTCCCATTCTAAGTCTGTCTATTTCACTGGCTAAGTGCTCAGACTGAAATTATATTTATTGACTTTTTTTTTTCTTTCCCCTTGAAAGTCCACACAAGTGTCAGTTTTAAAATGAGACATTTTCATTGTATCCAGGATTCCCACCAGAGACCTGCAAGTGGAGGCATTGCTGCTGGCTCTCTGGAGTCATCATCTCTGGAAAGAGTAAAATCTCTACCCTTAGGTCAAGTTAAGATCTGCCTGGTGAATACGCATCACAAATACACACTTTCAGGTTTCCTATGTCCACATCTCGACTCTGCAATAGTGAAGGAGACTTCTTCAGTTATACAGAGATGGAAGCTGAATGAGGAAAGAGGCAGTAGGGAGATAAGCAATAGTCGAAGTAACTGAAACCTGCACTGAGAAATTGGAATCTATCACAAAATTAAACCAAACTGATTTGGTGTGCCTCATTTTTTTGAATGCCTCACTGGAGTCCTGAAATCTGATTTGTAGAAGTCCTGAGTGCTTGCAGCTAAAATGGAAACCAAGACAAGCTATCTTTTAAATAAGGTAAGTGGTATATGCTATTGAATTCTCAAAAAAAAAAAAAATTATAGATGCTTTGACTTGGGCAGTCAGAGTTTATGGGTACCTTTGACTCTTATCTGGCTAGACTTCAACAATAAATTTTAAAGATTCTTCTTCTCTCAAAAGAATGAAACATAAATATGGGGTTCTTACATGCAGTAATGGAAATCTCATTATTGTATGTATGCAATATTAGGTGATAAGATAGTATTTTAGCACTGGGCCCTAAGTAAAGCATGAAAAAAAACATCAAGGAGAAAATAAATAGTGAACTGATGTTTACATAAATGAGCACCAGCTTCTCAGTGAAGTAAAAGGGTCTTTGAAAAAGAAAAAAAGCTTATCCAATCTTCAAACTGGAAACTGTGTATGTTCAGTTGAAATTGAAAGGTGTAAGTCCACTGGTGTGAATCAAGGTTGTACCATCAATTTTAGTTCTAGAATTTTAATATTCCGGGGTGTTTGCCGTTATAAACTTACTATTATTCCATTTATATTGAACATAGGGTTTGCTACGTTATGCTGTAGGATGATTGGCTTGGAAATAGAACAGTTCTCTCTGCAAAGGTAATAAAGGATCCTGCTAAAGGGTTGTCCATTACAACACTTGCTATTTGTTCACTTTTCTTCCATTAAATGTCTTCATGGGAAGTAATGGAGACTTGCTTATATATTGACAGTGTTGTTAATAAGAAGCTGTTTGACTCGAGTTGGTTAAATTAATCTTATATCAAAAGAGTTTTTACCCCACATAAATCAGAACAGTCATGTTCAGAGAAGTATTCAGCCCTTGACTGAGAGCGCTTTTCTTTCTCTTTGTCTTCTTTTGTCTCCCAGGGGAGGGCAACCGATGTTTCCATTAAGTTTCTGTAGGAGCTCCACAGCAGTTTGCATGAGCGTGTGCTGAAGAAGACCATGCCACACAGTAGCTTTCTCTGGCAGCAAAGGAACAGGAAGGGATTGTAGGACTGAACCCAAGGCTGATACGACACATATTATTTCCTAAGGTTTATAATTTGCAAGCAGTGTTCAAAGTACGTAAATTCTGAATTCTTTTTGATATTGTTAATGTCTGTCTTCATGTTTAGCATAATTTGATTTACTTCAATAATAATAAAGCTATACTTGGGCAACCCTAATCCTAGCTCTGTGTGTTTGCATTGGATATAGTTTATACTTGCAGAATTATTTATTAAACTTTTCCTTATATGTGTTGTAGAATGAAGAATGCATAGCTGCATGAATTACATAAGATAGTGTTGGTGATTTTTTTTTTATTTTTGACTTGTAATCATTTTTTTTAACCACAATACAGATTAGAGAAAAAAATGCTGTAAAAACTGCTGTAAAATAAAATTAAAGATTATATTTAACTTGTCATGTAAGAGCCTTCAGAGGAGATGCTCTTCTTTAATTTAGTCCTTAGCTCACCCAGTTGTACATGAATATTCTAAGACTTTATACATTAGTAATATGTGAGATAACAATATCATCTAAAAGCTTTGCAGTACCATGGGCATAGCAGCACGAGATGAGCTATTCTTATCCTTACCTTTGTCTTTCAGGTAGCCAGCTGAACAGTTCAACACAGATTTTCTTTTCTTCTGTTGTTGAGAAACAGTTGGCAATAGCAGCATACGTTCAATGAACTAAGTTGTTCTCATTCCTTTCACATCCATGGAGCTGCATGAAATGTGATCTTTGCCTCATTGTATTGAAGGACATCATGTTGTGTATGTGTAGGTAAACAGAGGCAAATATGTATAACATGCCTTTGCAGAATAGAACATCAGAGGCTTTGTTTGTTTTAGACACACATATACATCATAAGACATTAAAGGAAATCCTACTGAGTGTTATCACTGCACATGCAGTTGATGGGGTGGGAAAGATGATTATGGCAGATAATTTGCAAATCAAAGGCAAACAGAGTTTCATTTCCAAACCAACTGTTAGCAGTTGCAACTGGAAATCCTGAACTTACTGTTATTACTCTAATTATTGTACTTTTTTATTGTGATAGTGCCGAGAGAACCTGATCATGGTTCCTCTTGTTCTTGACATGTGCACATCAGACGTATAGTTAGTGTCTGCCCCAGAGACCCTATAATCAGAGCAGCAACAAAAGGAGGCAAGAAATGGACAGCTTGGAAACTCACAGTATTAACAAATCCACTAAGATTAGGGTAATAAGCAGCTCCCATGCTACAACTGTGGAAAGGAATCTATTACCTTTCTTTCAAAGCCCCTTACTGATTATATGGATATATTCTTAATGATAATCGTATTTTTATGCAGTTATAAATTAAAAATAATAAGCTCTGGAGTGTCTGGAAATATGCTTGCATGGCATAAAGGGAGCAAGAGGTAGCAAGGCAAGAAAATAGTTTGCTCTGGGAAAAGTTTCATGTTTGCATCCTTTTCCCTCATTAGGAATAAGCCTTTGTCCTGGTGGCTGGTTGTGCTGATTTTGGCTGGGGTAGAGTTAATTTTCTTCATAGTAGCTAGTATGGGGTTATGTTCTGGATTCGTTCTGGAAACAGTGTTGATAATGCAGGAATGTTTTCATTATTGCTGAACAGTGTTAACACAGAGTCGAGGCCTTTTCTGCTTCTCACCCCACCCCACCAGCGAGTAGGCTGGAGGTGCACAAGGAGTTGGGAGGGGACACAGCTGGGACAGCTGATCCCAGCTGACCAAATGGATATTCCACACCATACTCAGCAATTAAACTAGGGGGAAAGTTGGCTGGGGGCCACTGCTTGCGTGGCATTGGTCATTTAGTGGTAAGCAATTATTTTTATTTGCATCACTTTTATTTCTTGGGGTTTATTTCTCTCTTTCTCTTTTTTAAAAAAAATTTTCTTTTTCATTACAATTTGTTATTATTACTATTGTATTATTATAATAATATTTTATTTCAATTATCAAACTGTTCTTATCTCAACCCACATGTTTTCTCACTTTTACCCTCTCAATTCTCTTCCCCCCATCCTGCTGGGGTGGCAGAGAGAGCAGCTGTGGGGTCCTTAGTTGCCAGCTGGGGTTAAACCATGACACTGGTAAGAGACTAAGTGAGAGACGACACATGTAGACTACATGGTTAGCACATATTTCAGTGTTTCCATTAGATCCTTTTTAAAAAACTTTTTTACAGGCAATACAACTAAACTGAGTGTTTCTTGTATGGAAGATCCCCCTGTGGTCAGTGGCTTTTACTATTACAATGCATAAACAGTCTGGTGAAAGGTTTGGGGACTAGAAGATGTGGGTGTTGGGAGTGACCCAGGAACAGCAGCAGCATGGACAAACACAGAGCAGACAGTCCTTTTGTGTTAGGGTGTTTATTTCACTGTTGCTCCTGCTGTTTAAGTCTTATTTCTAATTCCATTGAAATTCAAATTTTTACCTCTCAGCTGGTGCTTATGGGATGTTGTATCTGTATGAAAAGTGTCACGTATTTAGTACAATTTTGCTGATGCCAGCAAAAGAAAAAATCCTATGGGAAGCCTCAGACTTCTTTCCCTAAATTATCCGGCAGCAACTGTTTTAGAGAACACAGTTGGTGTGTCCAAAGTTGAACATTTCTCTCTAGGAAAAGAGTATACAAAATAGCATGTTGAGCTTTTGTCTGCTGTGACTTAAGGAATTTCTGGGAAAATGGCTGGAAACAGCTGGGTTTCAGGAAGTAGGGATGAGGTATGTCACTGTCCTGAGAAGGTGCATCTCTGTTAGCTTGCTTTGAAGATCTTGAGTAAACATGAAGGGACAACTCAATATAATACTTATCCCAACATTTATTTAAGGCTTGTTCTGTCCAGGTGAGGAAGTCTCCTTTGCACAGGCTTACCAACCATAGTGGATGTAAGTGACATTCTGTTTTCAGTGCAGTTTTTGGGCATCTGACAGTCTTAAAGCTTCAGTGTATCCCTATGAGGCAGGAAACTGACTGCAAATGGGGAAACAAGTGGACAGAGAAAGTAATGAAGGTCCCAGAACTCTTTGGCTTGTACTTGGGTTATTTCTCCTTTTTTTTCCCGTGTCTAAGAGGCATAGTGCTCAGGACAAAAAGAGGTTAAGAGAAATGTCACAGAAGATCACTTCTGCTTGGAATAAGAGCAAGGATGTCTCTGAATTTGGAGACGAAGAAAAACCCTGGTGTTAGTGCTGGAATGAAGAATGGTTTGAGGGCAGAATCCTGTTTGCATGCTCTGCAGAATTTCTGTGTGGAAAAATTTGCTAGATTAAATTTTTGTCTTCTGAAGTGGGGTCACAGTGAGGTGGACATATGGCAGATTGTATAATCCTGAGAACAAAACACATGCATCCTGGATGAATAGTATTGGTTTCAGGAGGGAAGCAACAAATTTACAACCAGCATATACCAGCTTTGTGAGCTGGTCCTATTTGCCCCTTGAAAAACTAAAGTTTTAAAGAATATGTGAACTCTCACGTATTGGAAAAATGCTTGGTACAAATATCTGTGACTTGTAATGAATATAAAATACCAACATTAGTACTTTTTTGGTGACAAAAGTACATTGATTGCATTGCTAATGAAAGGATCTGAGTCCTCAGCCAAAGAGTTTACTATATACTAGGAACCAAGACCTAAGTGGAAGAATATTCATACATCTGGATAAAGAAGGTAGCAGTTCCTTTATTGTATCACACTAGTTGTACATCTGGTGCTGGATCTTTTCTCTGGCTAGGCAAGTTATACACACTTCAAAGAAAAGAGGGAGTGAAAGGGATATAAGGTAAAAAGTATAAAGGGACTCCTCAGGTATCAATGGTGAGAATTAAGCATTCATGTAGTGCTCTTAGTTTATTTGTTGGTTTGGTGTGGTTTTTTTTTTTATTCTCAGGAAAGACAGAATATGAAGCATTCTAGAATGATTATAGTAAAATTCATATAATAACTCATTATTCATTGGTCTTATAGAAGTTTGAAAGCATTGGTTGTAGCCCCAAGGTGAAGGGATGTAAAAGGCTGGTGTGTAGGCAGAAGGCTGGAATCAGTATTTGTTTTTTTTTTTTTTAAATGATATTTTGACCAGATAAATACAACGACTAAATTTGTGAGGCTGATGTTATTTCATAAAGGGCAGAGGTAATACTGAAGAAAAGTTTTAAAAAGTTATGCAGCTCAACTATAGTTTATGTCTTTGAGTGCAATGAAGCCATACACCCCAGCTTTTTATGTAATTATTTGTTTTATGTTATTCTCAACTCTTTGCCATAGCCTCCTTTTCCATCCCAGTGAAGCTACTCCTTCTTGAGTGGGAAACCATAATGGATCTCTATATCATACAGAGTTTGGAGGACTTACTCATTTTTCCTGCAAAAGTTAAATAAAGTGCAAAACTTTCAGTCCATCAATCCTTTAGCAAGCTGTCCAAGGTGACATTTCATTAGCACATTTTGTCAGTGGATAAATCGTACAACATGCTCTGAAGAGAAGGTGGAAAACATCCAGTCCTTTTTCATTAGATCTATCCAAAGCTGAACCACTAGAGATTACATACAAAGAGCACATGAGACAGAGAAACTGCTATTCTGTCTATAAACTGCATTAATCATTCATTCCCTTCTGAGTGCTTTGAGTCACTGCTCTGTCTCTGGTTAGGCCCAAAACTGGCTATTTAATTTTGAGCTGCATGACGGATACATTTCAAGGAAAATCACAGACATAATGACTCCTGCCAGGCTTGATAAAGTCCTCATTCATCAATTAAGGAGCTTCCAATAAGGCAATACGGATAGCACAAAATGAGGCAGATCACATGATAATATGTACAGGGTTGGGGTTGCCAGTTTTTTTCCCCTCTTCCTCACCACACACAAGCACATATTCCCCAAAACACACACATGTGTGCACATGCACACGCACACACCCACCCCCTCACACGTGCTCCTTTTATTGATTCTGGGAATAGAAATAATTAGGGAGCTTTCATTCACTAGTACGAACTAATTACCTAAGGGACTGGGACTGTATTGCTGCTCCACTGACAGTAAGGGTCAAAGGGCTGATCAAAGATAATAAATACCTGAGGAGTCACCCATTTACTGCAGTGTCAAAATGATTTTCTCTTAGTAAAATGTTTCCTGGCTATACAGAAAATGAGTGTTAAAATAAAAATGATTTATGTAAAGAAATAGCAGTGCCACAAAATCAAATTAATTGCTGGAAAATGCGCTACATAAACAAGTGAAGCTCCAAAGATAAAGAAGAGACACAATGAGATAATGACCAATTTAAATTAGTGATAACGGGCACTGCTAGATTAAAATCATGGGTCTGATACAGTGTTAAGTCAGTGGACGATTAGATATTGAAGGATCATTTTGCAGTTCAAGACTTGGCTAAATACAAAGTCATTCCTGCTGAGGGGTTCCTAACCAGACATCTCTGACAAACTTTATTTGTAGATGTTCTAGCCTAGGACAAGAAGGCCATACCCTTCAGCATCTTGGAATAGCTTTTACCCCAAATTCCTCTATTGGGTGGTGAGAGCACAAATATTACTGGAAGCTCTACAACTGTTTTAAAAAAGTCAAATAGTTACCTATCTTACTCAGCTCCTTTGATGATACCAGGAGGAACTGATTCATAAACCTTGTTTTCCGGGTCCTCCCTCTTTTGACTTTGCTCTTTTTTTGCTTTTCTAACAGCTATTATAACCTGTCCATCTCAATCACCACCACTAAGAATGTGGTTTCTTTTATTGCCTAAGAAAGAGGATATATTATTCACAGAAGTCAGACATATTTTGCTTTCCAGTGGGTCATTTCTAGTAAAACATTCTCGTTTAGGCTATTTAAAAGAGAAATGGTTGGATCCCCCCTGGCCCACAATGAAAAATGTGAAATACTGCAATCTGTGCTATATTCAGAACAGATTTCTTCTTGGAAACCTGGTGCCCTGACTTTTTGCTGTACTTCATTCCACCTCAGTGAAGGCTTTTTGTGATGTGTGGAGAAAATGAAACTATAATACCTCATATTCTTGTCTTCTGCCTGTCTTTAGATTGCCACTGGAGGAGACATAAATCATAAACTGGAGTTGTCTTATGACCTGAAGTTCAAATGAAGAGTGGGAGAGCACAGAAATGGTGGAAAGTCATCTTTACCCTCTCTTCTTCCACCTTTTAGCTCAAGAAACACAGTAATAGATAGTTTCCTCATAACCTAAATACATGGTTTGTGCTCTTTAATATTTTACTTTGGTGATGAATATTGCTAAGTAATTTACTTCTCATTTGTAATCAGTTTAACCTTTTCTTCCTGATGTACATATATTACTGTGTTGTTTACAAAATTTGCTGGCTGCAAGGAATTGTTTGAATCTCAAAATGTTATTTTAAATTAAACTTTGAAAGAAGGTTTCCAAATTCCTCCTTCCTTTCCTCCCACCTCTTTCTCAAATGTTTTAAAGCTTCTTCTTACACAATGCAGTGCTTAAAAGCTGTTTTTATAATGGATTTTTCATCTTCTAGATCTTTCTTACCCATGTGATGGAACAAAAGTAAATCTGACAGTTAAAATTTCTTTGTTGAGTTCTCCGAAGTAATAAAATAGGATTGTGAAGTTGTTCAGGTTAGCAGAAGTTAGCAGAATTTGCTCAGCTGCTCAGAAGTAATTGACTGTTCTGCTATTAATGTCTGTACTCTGGATGGCAAGACCTTTTCATTTTCTACAGCTACATTAGGCAACATCCTCCTTCTCATTAAGTTTTGGCAGTTAGAAGCACTCAAGTCTTTCTTTGCAGAGAAATTTTCACTTTGGAGTAAACTTGATCTTTATTTTATGTACTATTTTCCATAATATCTGAAATGCCCAATATTAACAAGTGTTTTCAACTAGCCAGACTTTACTTTGATGATGACACACTCACATTTTTGGCATCACATCCAGTTGCTTTATAATTTGTGCTTACAAAAATATGCAAGAAAACCAATTTCACAAAATTATCTGTGAAGACATGAATGCATCTTTTATGTACTCATTAATTAACCAACTCATTTTGAAACTTTCACCTGAAAGAGAAAATAGTGATCATGCTGCAAAGGACTTCCTTTGACAGATGCATTTTTCCAAAACACTTCGTAGACCTTTTGCAAGTGAAGACAGTAGACACCTGACACTTCTGAGAGCAGACTTAAATGGCTTACATTGAAAAATTCCAACTTTTCTTGTAATTTTTGCCTTCCTTTATGGTTCTACATGTCCTGAGTTTTTACTAAAAATTGCATGTTGTTGGGTTTTTTGTTGTTTTTGTTTGGTTGGGTGTTTTTTTTTTTTTTTTTACAAATGATGTTTTAAGCCTCTTGTTGGAACACTAAGGATACCTTGGCTTTCATGCTACAGTCAGTGGGAAGGCTTCTTCCTTTTTTTATAGACATCCATGTGTTCTTATGAAAACCATTATATCTGAAAGACTCTCCCACTGAAGAAAAGAGAAAAAAAAAGGCAGCCAGTGCAAATACATCTTTTGCTGGTATAAGGAAGGCAGGTGATGTTTAAGGAATGAAAGATCACTCTTTAGCAGCAGTCCTGTAGGTGATTCTCAAGATATTAATTTTAGAGGCCTAAGGTGGCATTTTGGATGTCTTTAGAAAGTTGGGCTGAAAAATGTAATGATGTCAAATTCAAATCTTAGCCTGGGGAATCTATTGCCCCAACTGTCTGTTTGGAGTCCCCACTGGGAAATGTGAATGGAGAAAACATTCTATGGGACACTCCCATCTCCCACGGAGCTTGAAGAAATACAAATATTGCCTCCCTTATTTTCGCCATATTTCCTGTGTATTTGCAGGCAAGAAGGCACACAAAGCCTCCCTGCAGTCACAGAACAGTCTCTGGCAGCTTTTCCCCTGCTGTGCTTCCCCACTTTGCCAACGGGGCAGGAGACCAGGCAGGGGTGGGAGTGCAGAGGTCCTGCTGTGCTGCTCAGTGGGCAAAGGTGGTTATGGACCCCACACTCTGGGGAATGAAAAACTTTGGTGTACTTCACCTCTGTAGGAGAAAAATGTTCTCTGTAGACTTTTTAGAATTTTGAAAGCCTAAATCAGACAAAAGGTGATACTGGGGAAAAAACAAGAGGGTATTGAAAATTCTTGCCCATAGGCCTAATTTAGGGGCATTTACGAGTACAGTGGCACCCACTGAGACAATAAACCTTTTGCCTCCTTAGGAATGTCACTATTGCTCATCCAACAGTAAAACTAATGTTCCTGTTTGCAGGTATTGTTCACAATGCCCTTATTTTTTCCCCTTCATAAAATTATATTTGGATTATGCATATTGCAGTAAAACTGTATTAACTATACAAATGCTAATATAAAATCATGGCCCAAGATGTTTTATTTCAAGATGATCTTTGTTACTGTGGTTATGACAAGTTTATTGTAGTTATAAACTATACTGCAGTTTTATCTCAGTATCTCTATTATAACCCAAATTTGCTTCATGGAACAGTAGCTCTTACAGTTTCTTTGTAATGAATGCTACAGTTTTACTTTCTAACTACTCAGATTTTATTTCATTCATCCTGAGGCCGGAAGCTTTTAAAGGCAGATGAGGAATGGGATGGAAAAACAAGGTAGATTCTACTTCAAAGAAATCTGAGGATTATTCATAGAATCATAGAATCATTTAGGTTGGAAAATCCCTTTAAGATCATCAAGTCCAACCATAAACCTAACACTGCCAAGTCCACCACTAAGCCATGTCTCCAAGTGCCACATCTACATATCTTTTAAATACCTCCAGGGATGGTGACTCAACCACTTCCCTGGGCAGCCTGTTTGACAATCCTTTCAGTGAAGAAATTTTTCCTAATAGCCAATCTAAACTTCCCCTGGCACAACTCGAGGCCATTTCCTCTTGTCCTATCGCTTGTTATTTGGGAAAAGAGACCGACCCCCACCTCGCTACAACTTCCTTTCAGGTAGTTTTAGAGAGCGATAAGGTCTCCCCTGAGCTCATCAACTTGTATCTTGGTTCCCAGTAATTTGGTGAAGTCTATAAGGAGCTTCTGAGATCCTCTGACAGGAAACTTTATGCAAGCACTGTAATACATGCATGCATAAAAGTATTTATATCTTTGGCTACATACACACACAAATTTAGATACTTGCATATTTCTAATTTTTTCTTATACATGTATATACATACATGCATGCAGAAGTATATATGGGACCAACTATATGACATACTTGTGTTGGTATTTTTTTATAACTGGAAATTATCATTGATATCATCAGCCATTTTTTTGTTGTTGTTTTAAAAAATGATACTGTTCCATTAAAAGAAAAAAAAGAAGAAATCTCTTGTGTGGGATCTTCTCATGTTCCTCTGTTTCTACACTGTAGAAAAATATGTAAGTAGGGCAAAAAGGAGCACTTACAAACTAGGAGAGTCTTTTTGTTCTATGTTGTGGTTTAATAAGAAACCAAAACCTAACGAGGTGTCCTAGAGCAATACATTACATGGTGTCTACTCTAGACTGAATATCATCTGAATGGATGGATTTAAGAGTCTAGGAGAAAAAGTATGAACAGCGTGGGACCTACATACAATGACAGTGGCACCTCACCATTTACTTTTATTGATGTTTTATAGCATAATGTTGATGTTTTGGTTGCCCATAGACAGTTTTCCTACCAGATTTGAGAAAATATTCAAGCCATATCACTACATTTTGCACTTTGAATTTTTTTCACAAGAAATAAAGCACCTTCACTAGTACTTGACTAAAGACTTTTTTTATTCCCAACAAGTTTTGATGTTTATTGGACCATTTGGACTTCTGAAGATTAATTACTAGGCATGGGAAATCAGAATATGCTCACAGAAGTAAAATAGTAGTTTTAAAATTATGCTTTGACTTTTTAAGCATCTCAGAAGTGTGAATATGGAGTATTCTGTTTTCCTTCTCCTAGTGAGACCGGGGATAACATGGGTGAACTTTTCTTTCAATACTTCTGATTTTGACCATTCCTGAAGCACGCAGCTTCTAAACAGTGAAACAGAATAGAAGAATCAACTCTTGTTGAATTTATTTGGGTCTTAATTGGTTTGGTGACCCGTAGTGGATATGTACCAATTAGGTGAGGATGAAATATCATAAAAGCCTAACAGCAGGTCTCAAAGAGCATATAGAAAAGGTTAAACTAATTACTTTCTCAATAATAGCTCTAATAGTCTTCCATGTAAACTATATAAGGTGAAATTTTTTATTTTGAAAAGTTAAATATGGGGCACACCTCAGGTAGCTTCATGGTTGGAAATAAAGCAGATTTCTCACAACTATAAACCTAGCTGTCTTCTCTTTGTCTTGCAACATTTTACAATACAGTCCAATTATCTGTGCTACATGCTACCAGTTGGTAAGTGAAAACTTTGCCTTCATTATGTTTTCATTACATTTCCAATAGCCTGTTATGGAACAGAGATGTGGTTTATAGTATGATCAAAGGCATTAGTGTACCACCTGTTCTGTACCATAATACTTACTCTGTTTAATGGAATAAAGGTCATAGTGGGAAGTCCTTTAAACATCCAAAGGAAAGAATTCAAAAAGATCATATTGCATACTACAGATTATATAGGACACCTACACCATATACTCTGTTTTCTCCTTTCTTTTGTGCTTTTAACTTCTATTTAGATGTCTCATCTGTCTATGAGATAATGGCGATGATGTATTTAAACATAGGTTTGGAGCACAAAGCTCTACTATCTCAGTGTTTTTCTTTGCTAAAGGCTATTATACAATACTGCTTAGAAATAGAAAACAACCTTGAAAGGTCTTTATATTCCTATCTGGTTTATAACTTCTCACATATTTCTTCTTTTAGAGCCTAGTAAGCTTAGGACACCTAAGCCAGTGGTCTTGACTGATAATGTGGTGGCTAACATTGGTGCTTAAAGACAGAAGACCAAACCCAAAAAGCGCAGAGTAACTGAGAAAATCTGTCCTACATGAAAAGGAATGGAAGGCCTTTCTTTCCTCTCTAGGACAGTCAGATTTGGCATCTATAATAATGTAAGAGTTACAAACAGACAAGTTATTAAAAATTAATCTCTACTTTAAAATGCCTGTGTGACTAATAGGAAGAAGCCCTTGCAGATAGTGCTATAAATCATACAGCTGGCACTACATCCTTGTAATGATGGGTTAGACTAACAAAATGTGTTAAAATTTATGTGCAACAGAGACTAATGTGATTTTTAAAAATTCCATCTTTAGCATGGAACTAAACAAGGGATCTCTTAGGGAATCCAAATAAACAAGTAGGTGCAAATGATCTACTACTCTCTTTAGTTTCCTGATAGTAAATACTTATAGGTGATCAGCTTCTGCTGATTCAGAAAAGAAAGAAATTAAAATAAAATCTAGCTGTCTACAGCTACTATCAAGATACTTAGAGTGAAGCAGTTGGTTTGCACCTTCATTTGGATTTTCTAAGACATCTTTTTTTCTTCTTCTTTTCTGTTATTACAGCAGGAGCAGATTCAGCCCAGTTGCTTTAAATACACAAGCATATGACTATAATTCAGAAAGCTTTAAGTAAACTTTGAACATGGAGTCTTTATTTTGACCTTGGCTATAATGACTGCAGGCAGAAATGTTTCTACTAGTATTCGAATGATAACAGTATTTTAGTTATTAAAATGTTTATATTTTTAAGGAATTAAGAATTTAGAAAATGCCAACTTTTTGCAGATTTAAGTGAGAGTCAGATGTCTACACACCTTCACAGTGTGGTTCTGTGAGTTAAAGTCTGTTCCTGAGATTCATGAAACAGATTATTAATGATTTCAATTTTTTTAGTCTTCAACTGCCCTTCCGCTTGAAATTCTGTTGTTTAGAGTTCTGTTGTTATAAGTGGCAGGTAATGAAAATTAGGCAGATAACTGCTTCTTAAAATCCTTGAAAACATTTATATCATGCATTTCCCTGGTCTAAAAGTGTTACAAGTATTTGTTAGGAATTATTTCTGTAACTCACAGGCTCAGGGGAGCACATTTAAGTATTTAGCTCAAAGCTCAGTCATGTATTTTTTGTGGTAAAAAAAAGTTTCTTTGTTACCTGTACTTTTCAAACTAATAATCTATTACAATTCCAAAGAACAAGAATATACTTCTGTATAAACCCACAACCTTTAAGAAAGTTTTCAATGTTTGCAGGACAGTTCAGAAAGGAATAACTACCATATTACTAGCACTGTGTGAAAAGTGGCCTGACGATAATACAAAATACATATGCTTAAAGGAGTTTATGGGAATTAGCTCTCTGTCCCACTGAAAATCAGTGAAATGAGTTGCTAACTATAATAATGCTTTGAAAATGCTAGTATTGGATGCAGAATGCTAAAACTCTGTATTTGTGGGTGTGTCTGTATGTTGTAAAGCAGTACTTTTACAAAATTCTTTTTGTTAAGAAACAGTTTGTGAAATGCTATGGTAATAAATTACTGTTTAGGGTTTTATCCATCTCAAAAGGAAAACTACTATATCCCACTAAATGGTTGGAATATTAGTGATGAGAAAATTATTAAAACATACGCCTTAGAGAGAGGAGAGTTTGTATAAAAAGTCAGTAAAGATACACTGTAATATTACAGGGAAAAGATGTAATATAATTGGGAGCTAAACGAGAAGCTAAGCATCACTGAATCCATCAATGACAGGGCTAGGGTCAATTCACACAAACCCCTAAAGTAATTGGAAATTCACCTTGAAGTAATTGGTTACTGACATGTCTAAAATCAATCAGAAGTCAGTAATGAGCCAGAAATACTAGTCCCTTTTATCTATTTGTGTGAAATAGAGTTGTCAGTTTTAGAGTATGTATGAAATACAGGCTTTAGTATGTGAAGGGGCTCTAAAAGAAGGTGAATGTTCTTTTGTCAGATGGAAATGGACCTTCTGTTTCCTTCTGGATTGCTGATTCAGACAGTAGACACTGGGCTGTTTTCAGTACCCTGTACTGACAGCGAGCACTGGATTATATCCCTTTGAAATTTTTAACATGCTACATAAACCCACTGTCAATCTCTAGGTCCTCTGAGATCCACACAGTTACCTGTCTGCAGCATTCCTGGACCCAGTAGGAGCTGGCGCAAGTGCAAGGACTCAGTGGGAGATTAAGCAATTAGTGATCCAGTGGCACTGGAGCAGTTTCTACCCCTCTACTCATTGTTGGTATGATAATGAGTGAGAGAGCTTGGGGCAAATCTGAGTGGTCAGGGCCCAGAGCATGCATCAACTTACCAGCACTGCCAGGGTTTTTGTTCTGTGTGCTCATGCCAGCTCACAGATAAGGAGGTTCATAGCTGTCCTCCAAGAAAAAGCTGAAAGAAGCCTCAGTGAGGCTCAACGAGGGGATCCCAACCATCTACTGAGTGATGCTGTTGTGCTTGATCCCCTCCTGGGCTGTGCTGCGGCCACGCTGCAGTGAGGCACACCATTGATGCAGATTTGGCCTCCCAGCTTGCCCATAGACCTGCCTCATCTGCAGACTCACCTTAGAGGTCACTGAGCTTGTGGTAGACCATCACCAGGCCTGTGCTACACCCTGCGCTTGGGGATAGTGGGACTTGTCCTTGTTAGTGAGGTCACTGCCTCTTCCTGCTTTGTGTTGTGCTCTTCCTTTTGCAGGGCAGCCTGCCATTGTTGATCCCTTTCAAAACTGTCAGAGAAGAATTTAATAATGCTTCTTGTGTTTGGAAGCTTGGCAGGTTTACAGACCAGTATGCAGAAGAGAGCATGCCTGGAGATGGAAACATTTGGAAAGGCAGGTCTTGGCTGTAAGCTAAATTAATTCCATATTATAAAGCTGATTCCACAAACCAAGGGCAAACCAGTAAAAAGCAGACTGGGAACCCAAAAGCTTTGGGGACAAGTGTGTCCCCAAAAAGCATTTATGACCAAGAAGGTGGTGGAGGCTGAGCCCAAACCCAATATGTGTCAGCGAACACAGAAACAGCATCTTGAGAAGTCTCAGGTCAGTCAGAGGGACAGACAGAAGATGCCAAATAACTAGCAGAATGAAATCAAATACATTATCTTAGTAAAATCAACAGATTTTGTCATGTTGTGCAAAGCAAAACAAAAAAGATGTTTTCCTCAGTTGACTCCTTAAAACCCTCCCCCTTAAAATCAGGAAAACATGTATACTGTGGAGATGGCATTGTGAGTCTGTTTATGCATCCTTCTAAGAGAGGAGGAAAGAGCAAAATTAAGGGAGTTGCTTGTATGACAGTAGGCTACCTGCAAGCAGTTTTTGTACTTATCACAGAAGCTGAAACCCTTTCTCTCTTTTCAGCCAGGTGGGATCCCAAGATATGGACAATACCATGGCTCTGCTATTCAAAGATTTATGAAATATATGTAGGGTAAAGCATCTAAGTTTTGCCCCATATCACTTAAAAATGCATAGTTCAGTGTAACATGGTTTTCTGGAGTGCATGACTGTGCAGGTACATATAAATAAACAGTCAATAGATAGGGTATAATGTTAGCCTACGTGTCAAGTTTTTTGACGCTGATTTCTATGTTGACTGCTTTACTCAGCCCCTTAAATGAAGAAGAGGCCAGAACTCTGTTAAGGGTATCAAGGATCACCATGGGAAGACAGCATTAAATGTACAATAGGACTTGTCACTGAGCAAGTCCTATGGTTCCCAATTATTTTAAAAGCATCTAGGGAAGAGTGGGTAAGGTAGAGTCTCAGTATTCAGATTTCCTGCTTTGTGTGTGTGTAGAAATGTCATTCTTATTTTCTGTTAAATTTAATAAAAAAACAGGATTCTTGGAGCACTCCTCAAAGTTGTGGAGAGAGTTAATGAGGCCACCTGTAAATAAAGCAGGTTTCTCAGTCAGATGTGCATTGGTCAAGCAAAAATATGTCATTGTTGGAGAATGGTTCCAAACCTCCACAGATCTGTTTATTTAAAAATAGAAAGGAAGATATTTTAGAAGACCATAATCTGCAGGGGGATTTACCCTCAGGAAAACATGCAGACATATGACAACAGAATTGCAGACTCAGGTCAGCAGGGACCTCCGGAGGGTCTTCAGTCTGACCCCTGGTCCAGAACAGGCTCAGCCAAGGAATTAGACCAGGCTTTATCCTGTGGGAGCTGGAAACAGCTGCAGCCTTGTCCTTACAGGCTGCTTGTCCCTGATGTCTGACTCCTCCCCTAAAAGGCTACTGCTCCCTTAGCATCTGACACCATTATGGCAGCTTGAGAAAAGTCAAGAAGGACAACTTGCTCTCAGAGAACCAGACTATCCTCTGAAACAGCAGAAACCCATCTGTTAGATGTACATGAGGTGAAAAGTGGCATTGTTTTCCTCTTGGGTGTCATAATGAGAGATTAACCCATTAAATTCTAATGTATTAGTTTATCTGTTATCTTTAAAGAAGTCAGTGGTGTTGATTAGTTAGGTTAAAGTTTGTTTAACCTTCATGTCTGTCTGTCACACCCTCTCCAAAATTGCACTATCTTTAGCCTATATTGCTCTGTGATTTCTAGAAAAAAACCTGTCATGTGATAGGAAAACCCCCTTTTCTTGGGACAGAGCATCCCTTCCCTTTTGTTTCCAGGGAACATTTGAACTCATCGCATAAGGTTTCTTATGATACCTGTCAACTAAATCTCTCTTGTTACCAAAAGCACTCAGGACCAGCACTCTGTACATTCCTTCTCATGCAGAAAAATGTAGTTTTGTCTGAAATTTGCAAAAAAATGTTATAATCAGAGGGACATTTACATCAATTTTTTTTTTTTTTTTTTTACTTTTACATCCAACAGTGTATGCTAATAAGCCCTGAACTGACTCCATAATTACAAGGATCCTTTATCTGGACCATGCAAAACCCCAATATTTTAATTCTTGAGGCTCTTTGTGATTTTTTGGAGCCTGATCCAATGGTCAGCTTGTTTCAGATCAAAGATTATCCACAAGCATTACAGTTCTC
This sequence comes from Haliaeetus leucocephalus, assembly GCF_000737465.1. NCBI lineage: Eukaryota > Metazoa > Chordata > Aves > Accipitriformes > Accipitridae > Haliaeetus > Haliaeetus leucocephalus. The sequence continues at coordinate 4,143,054 of NW_010973041.1, forward strand.
ATTAGAAAGTCAACAAATTTCCTTGTTCTTCTTATGTTAAGCTTGATTCTGTCAGAGCTTAAATAACTTTGATGTGAATAACTTCGTAAAACTCTATAAGCTGAAACTTTCAACTTTGTGTGGCTTGACATTTTTGTTTATAGTGTCTCTGGTCACTGCTTTTCATTACCTTCTGTAGCTAAATTTAGCTGAACCATTTAAGATATGGTTTCATTTTTTTTTTTTTTGTATGTGCAGTAATCAAATCATTGCTCTTAACAGATTCAAATTTCATTAAAATACAGCTTTTGGCAACCACAGTGCTCTAATGTAGCAAAGTGGATCCTGTAGGCAAAAGGTAATGCAGTTCTTCTGGTAATGTTGTTGGTACCTCAGCTTCCCCAAAATACACAGTTGCGTAGGTGTCTTGAGCTTAGCAGTAGCTGGTGAGTGTACAAAGTTCTGGGGGAACTTGTAGCAGTGAAGAATGAAGAACTGCTTGTAAATACAGTGTTTTCTGGAACACCACAGAGAGGGAAGAGTAGCCCCAATCAGCAGCAAGCAGTCTGGACCTCCTGCAGAAGGTCACAGTGAAAGTCACTGGAAAATGAACCTGTCCGTAGAAGTCTTATCTTCCAGAAGAGGTAGCCTCATAGGGATGTCAGGTTTTTTCTCATTGCAAAGCATGTGCTGGAGTGGCAACATACACCTTTATTTTATTCAGGCCTTCTCAGTCTGCATTAACTACCTCTCCCCTTCACTTTACTGTGCCATGTTAAACAAATCTTGCATTTTAGGTAAAGGGTAGATAAATTTCAGTAGTAGCTGATGTGATCTTTGTTTATAAGCCTTGGTACTGCAATCATCCCGCACAAAATATGGTGCTGTCTCTATGAACAGCTCTTTGGGAATCCAAGAAGAAGCTCAATCTACTCTCTAGTTTTGCAAAAACTTCAACTCCTTGTTTAGAGGTCAAACGATGATTAGGTACCTTTTCTTCACATCACCAAAATTCATATGCATGCATGAGGAGCTGCTGGGAGATGCCAAAACCATTTCAACTAAACAATTATGAAAAGCATAACAAAATATAACACATAAACAGCATTCGTTTTAAATGAAACCCATAGAGCCAGTCTAACCCTTTATTTTGCATGGTTTTTTTTTCATTCACAAAGTCTTTTGCTCTTGATTTAGACAAACACTTTAAAAAAAGGTGTAATCAGGACAGCAACCAACCACCATTTTTTTTTAATATAGGAAGGCAGTGAGGCAGCAACACCTCCTGCCCTGACGTGGAGCCAGTAACAGAAATTAGCAGTGCCAACTGCAGCATTGAATATGCATTTAAAGGACTTCATGTGCTGTATAGCAAGCATTATGGTATTCAACAGCAATTTTTGCTAAGCTAGCTGTACTTGTAGTCATCTTTTAGGAGATTAAAAGTCTCAAGGATGTAAAGAATTTAAAGACTGGAGAATGTCCATATCCTCTAGGCTGGACAAGCCTGGACTGTCGTCTGGCTTATCAGAAATTGTCCACTTCACGTCATTGCCTTTCTCACTGTATCTTAAATTATTTTCTTTCTTTCCAGATGTAAATCCAGGACCTCCAAAATGTGGTTTTGTTGTATGGTCCAGCAACATTACTTGGCAATTTGCATGCTATATTTAAAGTGGTTTTTGTGTAAAGTGAGACTTCCTGCACTGCCTTGGCTGACTGACCCTGAGTTAGCATCCTCTCAACTTTTTAAGCTATTGTCTAGAAATTTAGTTCTTTAGACTACCTGTGACAAGTGTTACACAACCTTAATGGATAAATTTTACTATAAGACTTTGTCATATTTGTTTCACTGGCATAATAAACAACAAGCCGCCATTTAATGTGGCATCATACGTCTGGATGAATGAAACATAAGGAGAAATATTTCAAGTTTTATTTGGATAATTACTGGTGTATCTCTTCCATTCATTAAAAGTTTTCAAGATGCTATCTGACTTCACTTCCCAGGTGTCACAGTTTGATCTTTGATTTTAACTTCTGAGAATAATTTTTATGTGCTCCTTTTTTAGAGATAATGGACATGTTGGGGCAGGTTATTGTTTTTATTTTACATAACGTGCTGTTGATCATCCCCCTTTTTCTCTTTGGCATCTTTGGCCTTAGAAGAAATCTTAGCATTGATGGGCTTAATGACATAGAAGTTAACAGAACACAGTTGAGGAAGGAAATGTTTTTGCTGAAACTGCTTCAGTCAGTGTTTTTATTGCTATGTTTCTGTTGTTGACTCAGATGTTACAGCTGAGAGAAAAGTGCCTTTGATGAAAGATTTTCTGGTTGCATCCTTCTTATGCCAGACTGAGAAAACTCAGTCCTCGCTTCTGAACACTATGAAGTTCTCAACAGAAAATCACAAAATCAGAATTTCATGTTGCTCCATTAAATTGTATAGTGAACTTTGGAAAAAAATTCAAAACAAACCCTTTTAAAACAACCTTTTTTTTAAAGTGAGAAACTTGAGGGATACCTTTATACACATAAAGCAAGTAGAAATGGTAATATAGTGCTTTCTTCCTCTTTCCTATTTTGCAGGTCACTTTTATTAATGTTACCACACCAGACTCAGGATTTTAGGTTAGGATTCTGAACTTTTATAAAATATCTGTTTTAAAATTAAATTCTAGCTGACTAATGGCTATGTGACTAATGAGTTAATAGATAACCAGTATTTTTCTTCTTTTATTGTTTCTTTGTCCTTGACCACTTTGATTTCCTAGAAATTATTCTAATGAGCCCCGAGTTGATATTTTAAGCAAAATGTTAAAACAAGCTGAGCTATTGATTGTATTGATAAGTTTCTAATCATCAACTTTATTCTCTATTTTTCTTTGATTCTTTAATTTTGAGAATTTTTATCAGATCATTGTAAACATGTATGCAGAAAAGAAAATACTTCAACAAACTCCTTATTTATTGCTTATTTTTATAGTTTTCTTAATGTTTTTTCTTATTTTTTCCCCTGGGAAAAAAAAGGGGACCTATTTAACTTCTACTGGTTTTGCAGCTTTTCTTAGTTTCTCGATTAACTTTCCACAGTCTGTGCTGAAGACCTCCACTGAGCAAATTTTTTCAATTAAAACAATACATTATTTTTCGATTCAAATTGCTTGGGAATGTTATTCTAAAATGGCAACTGACTTCTGTTCACCCAACCATTTTCCTCCAGCAACAGTTGGATTTTCTGGTTCTAAGTAACAGGCAAGTGTACTGGTACTTCTGATTCATCAATGAGTACACTTCATTTAATGTATTCTGTCTAATTAGCTAGTGCCTGTTTCCTTTTCACTACCTTGTATCTCCTACAGTAGTCTGAAAATTTGGATTTTTAGATTGTGGGGGATTTGTTAGGTTTTTGGGTTTTAGTTTCCCTTTTCCCCCTTCCTTACCCATACCTCAATTTTCAGAAGATTCAGTATTCTAATTCAACTGATAGGAAAACCTAGACTAAAGCTTTTTACTGTACCTTACTTGAATTGAGACAGAAACAAAAGCAACTCAAAGCCTTTCTGGAATAAAGGAGGTCATGGAAATATTAGGTAAGACCACTCTAAGACCCAGTGCTGTTTCTGAGGAACTCAGCTCCCTCTACATCCCTAGTTTTTATTTCAATATTATATGTTGTTTTATCTCTGTTGTCTTTTCTTGGCCAGCTTCCAAACTCTTATTCTAATAGTCTCTGATAAATTAACTAACAAATTCCAGGTGGCACTTCAGCAAAGTCTTTGCTGAAGATCAGCTCTAATTGACTATTTGACTTGTAAGAAAATAGATATTAATTTATAAGCTAACTCTTTGGCAAATCATGAGAGATACCATCTCAATATGGTATTTCTGAAAAAAACCCACATGGTACTTTAATCCCATTTTCCAGTTTACTTTCAATACTTGCAAAAAAATTTTAAAGCTATGCATACTACAAAATCAGATCACTATAGTTGTCTAAGGAATTTCTTCTCTTTTGTCCCTCTGTTCCACCTCACCATTTTACTGAAGAATAGAGTAAGACCCCATCCCAAGTCATGAAACTCTCACAAGTATACTTCTATAACAAATGTTGGCATTATACCCTGTGACCTGGTAACTAATATAAAGCTTCCCATATTCTGTGTCTGAAAATCTGGATTATCAACAGGTCTCCTACTCTTTTCACCGGGACTCTGACAATGTGGTTTAAATGAGCTAAACCGAGGACTTTTCAGAAGCACTACAAAAAACATAAGTAAAAGACATTATAGAAACTTGTGGCTATCTGTAACGATGCAAGATTTCACATGTGAAAAAGCACTCCAACCCACACTGTTATTGAGAATGTAGATAGAAAGTACAGCTTTCCACCTACTTGTGTCACTAAAGAAAATTGCACTTTCAGAATCACCGACCTTTGTTTGTGGGCTCAGCTCCTGTATTCCAGTTACAATATTGCACACCGTTGCATGACAACCACCTTAAGGAGAATTGACTTCCTATAGAGAGGACACGTGAGTGCCAGGGTTACAATAATTTCACAAGGAATTAGGCAGGTAAACAGCCAAGCTGTGGGACATTTTGTCAATAAAACAAGATCAAATATAGGAGTTGGGTTATACATGAGGTGAAAGACACCGATGGTGTAACATCAGGGGTAGCATGCAAAAGCAATTTCAAATAGAATAAAGATCAAGACAAACAGGTGTGTGCTCACAGATTCGATCTAGATATCCTACAAGCCTGGCTCTCTGTTGCTAAATAGTTCTTCATACTTTCAACTCATCTGTCTTCTGCCTTTCCCTTTTTTCCCCAGTTTATCTTTCAGAAGGACCCACAACTAGAGAAAAGAGATCTTATGTGTGAAGCAGAACATGTGAACACATTCTATTTCAGTGAAGATGAAATTATTTTGTAAAACAGATAAAAACATCGATAATGCTGTTTTCTTTATATCTTAACTTTTAGTGAACTCTTAATAATAAATCACTTGTCCTTTTACATTTTATTGCTTGAAATAAGTCTTTAATTAAAGACCTGATTCTGCTACCTTGACACATTTAAAATTGCATCACATTTCTTGACTGCAGCAAATAATTTCAGTGGGGTAACTGAGCACATTAACTGAGGTATTACTGAAATATTGAAGTCTGACCCCCAGCAACTGAACAAGTAAAATAGGCTGCAAAATGTCCTGCCTTTAACTGAATTAGTTGTGCTCAAGTGAAAAAAAAGCCTGTGATGCATATCCTCTTGAAGGTTCTCAGCAGGGTTTGGGTTCAAACATAAGTGCCATGGGTCTTCTCAGTTCAAATTTGTGAACTGTGGGAATGAGAAGAGTTGTCTGGATGTACAAGTTAGGATTTGGGAGGGATGCTGGAAGGTGGTCATGAACTGTTGATGATATAGGCTGTCAGAAATTGCTATTTGCACCCTTCTGCTCTACGTAAGTCACAGTTTATGTGGATCCCTCTCTGTCCAACTCTCAGAAGCATAGAGAAGATTCACCAGAAAACAGCAGCTTTCTGCCCAGCTCACTGCTATTTTGGCACTGCTTGCTAAAGGTCACTTCTTCTGCAAACATCCTGGTAAGAAAGGAAAGGGAAGGAAAAGCTGAATGAAAATGTAGGGGAAACTGCTTCCTATAGCAACAGTGTTAACTCAGCCTCCTACCAAGGGTGCCAGATTTCAGGTATTTGCCACAAGATTATGACTTTTCTAGGTGAGTGAGGAGGGTTTTTCTTCCCACAGGTGAAAACTGGAATATTGTACAGCAGCTGCCAATGTTGAATTCACTAGACCCTTTTCTGTGCTTCTTTGGATCACCTTGGTAATGTGCTTTAACAGGACAAACTTTCATGCTGCTTTAAAACCAAAAGTATGTATGCCAACTGTCAAGATTTGATGAGAGTTACAGCATATCTATAAAGCAAAATATGATCTTTACTGTACAGACATGAAAAATGTGCTATAGTGATTTACCCTACAACATGCATGACTAGATAGCTGTTTACCATTCCAGTTAATGTTCCTGATTCTTATTACTTCTATTGCTGTTCTAGTTGTCTTGTTGCATCAGCCAGCAAAAAAGACAACGTCATCATCTCCCAGATTTGTTGTGATCTTGGCTGTTACACAAAGGTTCAGTTTAAAAAGTTTGAGACTATAGGTATAATTAAACTGTGGATTGGGTTAAATTAGTATCTTGTTGACTGTGGAGACAATGGCAAGTTATCCAAACTAGGTTTATTAAATATGCCTCTGTATTCGTTTGGAGGAAAGTGTTCAAATTTTAAAATGAAATCTATGACTACAGAATGCCACATAATAATAGTAGATACTGATGAAGTTTTTATTTGCTCTGCCTGCTATTTCTTGTGCCTGCTTCTCCTGCTGTGTTGTACTGTATCTTGACAGCCATTTAATTTTAAATTAATATTTCCATTTTAAGTTAACATTTGTCAACAAAAATTTTTAAAATAAAGATACAGTTTTATTTGAAGAAAATGGAAAATACAGCAATTTTGTCATGAAAAGGAAAGGAGGGGAAAAGGCACAGAAGAATACCAATTGTCCTCTCAGAAGGCAATTTTTTTCCTTTTTGAAAGCACACTTACATATTTTTGCTGTGTACCAAAAAGATAACCTTTTTTTTAATGAAGAAGCAAATTCCATTACTATTTCCCTACTTTAATAAGCTGTAACATGCATAGTAATCAGATTTCTTTTATTAATAAATTACAGGGAGTAATTGATTATTTAGATCTAGTTTTAAGGGCTGCTCATGTAATTACAGATGTGAATAGTTTTACAAATGCAAATAAAAAAATGCATTTTGTTGTGGCAATCCTCTGCCTATCACACATGCAAATGTTCGTTTATGTATAAATTTCTTAGGACTGTTTAAATATGTGTTCTGAATACATATGTGACAGATAACATGTATTATCTGATCCATGAACATTGCTTTTTAAAGTTTTCTATAAAGTGAGCTAGTCTTGGAATGTACTTTATTAGCCTCTGTGGAACATGTATTATTTTTTTTCCCAACCCAAAAATGCAGCAAACTTACCAGAGTGAGTAAAAGCTAATAAAAACAGTTGGTGTTTTTCTTTTTCTTTTTTTTTTTTGGTAGGGATGCAACTTGAATCATCCTACTGCAGTTATGTGGTCAGTTTCGTGATGATCTTCAATCTTGAAATATCTAAACTTAGTATTTTACATTTTTTTCTCTCTTTAGCTCCAAGTATCAGAACCCCCAGTACTGGGAAACATAATCACTGGACCAACTGCCCAAATTCAGTGAAGTCTATCTGTATATGCCCAGCAAGTCAGCTGCATCCCACATGGCGTTGTCCTGCTCTATATATGTATGCACTGATGAATTCTACAATACAATGTGAGAGGTCCAAGATTTCTTGGACACCTGCATGATCACAAAGTATCCTTCCTTGCCTGAAAATCCCCAGAGAGAAATTGCAGAATGTTAGCCTAACACCATAGGGTGATTGATCCTCGATGTAAACTCAGCACAGCTGGTGAGATGGGACCTCATGCACAACCGCTACAAAGGGGTCAGTCCTTGCTTTGTGTGGCTTAATCCTGAAAACCTCCAGCAGTGAAGATTCCACCACCTCTTCTGGGCATCTTGCTTCAGTGGTGGAAATTGTTTCACCTAATGTCCAACCTGACCTGCTCAACCTGCAATTTGTGGTGGGTGTCACTTGTTAGGTGATCTACCAATAACAAGTAGAATCTGTCTTGCGTTTGCAGCTACCTTTCAAATAGCCATGGGATGGTATCATGTCATCCCTTAGACTATTCTTCACCAGTCAACACCCACCAATTGCTGTAGGAATTATACAAATACTAAGTATTATACTAATACTAATAACAACACCAAGGAAAGGAACAGTTGGGCAAATATAAATACAAACATGTATACAAAAAGCAAACTAATGAACAAACTAAACTTTGTTGGATATGTAGGTCTGCAATACAGTTGTTTGTATTATAAGTTTCTACAGGCTAAATCAAGGACACATTAACTGTATATGCTATCATATATGTTTAAACTTCTTTTCAGAATTATATCCTGAAAATTCTTCCTTAAGAAAGAGCTACGCTGAGGCACCAGCCTGGCATGTAATTGACCTAAGACTGGGGGATTGGGGAGATTTTTACCCTGTGCGTGATTCCTGAGCTGCATCATGGTATTCTCCACTACCATTGAGGCACTGGGTGCAGTGATGCAAATCAGTCTGATCTGGATAAAGAAAGAAAAACCCATAAAACAGTTCTATGTGTCAAAATGCTATGCTGTGAAAATTTGATCCCTAGGTCTAAACAATGGCACTGAGCAAAAACCAGATCACTGGAGGAGCAGATGGTAGTGTTAGTAGCTTTGGGATAGACTTTAGGCACATATTCACCATCTGCCTGCACAGCATTTTCTCAAATTTTGCTAAATACTGTTTATTGACACTAAAGCTTATGAGCATTATGAGACAAGTTACTGGGTCTCACATTCAATCAAACATTTTTTTAGCAGTGTATTGTTAGTCAGATAGATAGCTTGGGTGGGCTGTGATGAGCATCTCCTCCCCATCCTCCACAGCTATTCCCTTAAACAGATCCTCTCTCTTTGTTTAACTCATCCCTTTGCTTTTTCTGTATAATCTTATTATAAAATATGCAAAATGTATCCTTTATAGCCCTCAGAGGTTCCTTAATGATAATTTTTTTTTTTTCAAAATGTATGCAAGTTAATGGTGTTTTAAGTGCTCTCTGGTATTTTGACACCTGTTGTTTCATTTTCTCTCTCATTTTAATAGATTTTCTTCTCAGAAATGTAACAATTGTTTCTGTTATAGATGAGTCAGTTGCCACAAAGTGTCTTTTCCAAGCTTCTTCCACTGAGAATCACTTTGTTTGTAATCAGGGGAATGGGCTGGCAGCTACGTTTTTGATAAGCATCTGTGTTTTTTTCCCATAACTGATTAATATAAATTTCTAAGCATATCTCAGGAAGGATTAGTTTAAAGAAGGTTAGCACTGAATGTCATCACGTTGTATATCCACAACCCATTTGATTCTTCATACCTCTGATTCCTGTGCTAGATTCTGTTTTGGTTTTGATGCCTGTGCTTATTATTATTACAAACATTTGGTCTTCATTCATCACCTGACCTCTGATTGCTTTCTAAGGATTTTGCATTTTCAATTAAAAAATGGTTTAATTGAGCCTTGTTTTGAAGAAGGGAGAGCCAAGCATTTTCAGCCCCTGTTTAAATAAATACATTAATTAACCTGTGTTGAAGTACTGTAGTTTTATATCAAACTAACAGGTGAACCCTGAATTTCTCCAAAGGTGATTTGTCAGTAGCTTAATTTCAGAAGCTCATTATAATTGTTAGTTCTTTCTGTCTTTTTTTCTTTATAATACATTAGATTATCTAATCACAAAGAGGAAGTGGTGCCATATACCTTAGTGACCAAAGAAGAGAGAGATCAGGTTTTCATCTATGTTTCCAAGACATTCAGCTGGTACTAGTCTAGTCTGGTCAGTTGGAGCTGGGCTTTGGTGGTCAAGTTTCATTCATGTGCATGGTGTTTCTAGTTAGGTTACGCTCAGTGCCAGGACAGTTTTATGGTAGTAGAAATTATCACTGCAGCTGGTTTGAGCCATTTGTCCTAGTCTTGAGCCTGGATTCATTTTACTAAAGGTGGTGTGATCAGATTTCTGCACAATCTTGATGCTTCCTTCTGTACAGGTGTCATTAAACAGTATGTATTTATTGAGGAAGGATGTCACAGCAGTGTATAGACAGAACAATTTCTTTACTTGCTTTGCTATAACTTCTTGGGATCATACAATCCACAAGTCATACTCTTGTAAGCTATTTTCTTTATCAAACTATTTATAATGTGGTATCAGAAATGCTGTCCTCTTCTCAGCTGGTCCTGTGTTGCTGGACTTTCTCCCCCTAACTACAGCCTAGATATACAAAAATTGGGCTGAACAAAAGGGAGAGCTAAACAGCCTTTCTGGTGCTTCAAGGGTCCCTGTCACTGGGACCAAGACTGCAAGATGATCTGTTTATTTGAATGAATACAAAAGTTTCTTATGGCCTGTTGGACCTAAGCTGAACTTAGTGGTAGATGATGATGAGAGAAAACAAACTCAGTATCACTGTCTAAATCATGGAGTGAATGAGCCTTGTTGTCACAAAAAGAAGACAGGTAAGAGTCAATTTTTAAAAATGGACATGTCTTGTTTTTGCAGGTCAGGTGAAAAACTGACAGTTATGAACTATAGAATGATATTTGAGCTTGACTCTTTCAGGAGAGTCAGACAGTTATGCATATGCATATACAAAGATGTTGCTAAAATTAAAAAATATAAGATAAAATAATAGTTCCTTGATAACTCTGCCTTAATCCTAATAAGTGGATGGGATATTCTACTTCAAGGTATTAGGACACGAATGCTGAACATCATGCAGTTATTTAGATATGCTTAATGAGTGCTATTAGTAGGACAGTAAATTCTTACTAATTTGTGGAAAAGATGAAGCAACATGTCAGGGTTGTTTTTCAAGTTAAAGTGCAACCATGCAAATAAGTACACACAGCAATATGTATGAACAAGGAAGATATACTGCAAAGCATACTTCATTCTTTTTAAAAATTGCCAGTATTCAAGTTTCATTGAGTGAGACCTCCAAAGTACAGTGCAATACATCTGTAAATATGTCACAGAAGTAAATATAAACAACGAAATCTTGCTACTGATCACATAATATACTTAGTATATCTATATTGACAAATATTGTGAGCTGTTATTTCAAGTTCTAATTACTGCAGATTGTACTCAAACTAGCTGTATGTTGTTTGATTAGTTAATTGCTACTACATTTCTTCTTGATCAGGTGTAAGATTTTTTATTTTTTGTTTCGTAATATTGGTGTCAATAAACAGGTATAATGAGATAAACACCTCAGTGTTACATATTCTGTCCACAGTTAACATAGTCAATACTGATTTATCATTTTTATTAGCATATCCTATACAAATCTATTATTTCTTTTTCTTTGAAATTATGCCTGTATCGAGTTGGTGCTCCGTTTTGCTTAGCAATATACCAATGCAGAATATAGCACAGTAGCTATCCCCCAAAATTCAGAGCATATAAAAGAGAAAGACACTACACAGAGAATGGGCACAGCATGTAGCCTGAATGCTTTAGTGTCCAGAAGGAAAAAAAAGCTGCTTTCCATAGATATCTGGAATTACTGCTTCATATCTCAAATCTAAATATGTTGGGCAAATGAAAATTGTAAAGAAAAAATCAGCTTTGTTTTAGAGAGTCATCCAGAATTCCGACACCCCTCCTCCCCCTTCCCCCCCAATCTTTCAGCTGATATGAATCTCCAGTAAACACAGCAACACAGAACTTGAGTGGCAGTGTGCTAAGTACACAAATGAGGCAGGTGTAGGCATAAAACGAATACTGCCCATGAGCCAAAAGTCCATGACTTTCCCATGAATGCCAGAGGTGAGTACTCAGAGGGCCTCTGTTTTCCCTTACACATGTTGTTTTCTATCCTATGCCACCGTAAGGAAGATGCATATGAAATAAAGGCTGAAGTGTTTGGGAAAAGGATACCCCAGCCATTAGCATGAAGGCCATAGTGAAGATAATCTGGAACATCAGCGGTTGGTGATGCATCCCAGGCTTTCAGGCTTCAATGACATTTTTTCCCTGAGGCAAGGACAATTTATACAACCATTATATATGTGTTATTCATATGTCTTTTCGCATAGGAATCACTGATTTATTCTGAGCTTTTGTGCAGAAAAAGAGACAATTTAATCTTTTCTGTATCTGGTTTAACTACAGGAGGCTGATTTAGTTGTATACCTCTTTCAAAAGCAGCACAGCTCTGGAATTTTGGAGTAAACATTTTTATGGCTTTTATATTGTAAAATTGCTATGGATGGGGATTGTGAAGGAAATCAGTGTAAAATGCTTCCTATCACAACACTCTCTGTGCTAGTTATGTGTTGAAAAGAGTTCATTTCAGGCTTTCTGCTGTGATTTGCACAACAAGCAGAATAACTTCTGAATTCCTAAGTAACCATTTTTCTCCCTGTGAGCACAGCCCTGTATTCAGTTATGATGGACAATGACAGTGCAAGCCAACAGGCCCAATGAATTGGCTATCAACATCTGGGAAGGTAAAAAAATGGAATTTGACACTCATTAAAATCACTAGTTACCTGTATAACATTCAGGATAAAATTAGTGTCTTACATATTCACTAGTCACTCCTAATTTCCCTTTCAAGAAAATACATCTACTGGTCTGCTAAACCTGTATCTTGGTGTTACTGAACGAAGAAAGTGAGGCTTCCTTCCTCTGAGAGACCTGCATATTTGATTGAAAAGAGTTGTTCTGCAACTTTGAAAGACATATACTAGATGAATCCTGCTCTGCAAAGACCTAGACCTATCATGCTGCCATTATTTCTCTATTCATGTAAGTAAGTAGGTATTATTCTTGTGACATAATTCTACACAAAAAGTTACTATAAATAATAATCTAAATATCCCTAAAATATTCCATATTTAGACCATCAGTTTCTGTAAGTGAACAGCAATCTGAAAATGTCTGCCCTGAGCTTTATCCAAATCAATGATCTAGAACTAAAAGGCTCATTTACCAATTATTAATCCCAAAATCTATGGAAGTGCCATGAAAGAGGGATCATCTCAAGCATAGTTTGCTTTTCTGTTGTATATCAATACGAAAATGTTTCATTATTTCTCAGAATACTATCTATACAGTAAGAAAAGACTGGGTGTATTAAGCTCTTTAGTTATGATTGGATTTTTACTATCACACATAAATTTTCCATGTGGTGAACTTTCATACATCTGCAGATTCAATTTCGTCTGTCATTAATTTATCTACCGTCTATGCTACAGAAAAAAAAAGTTGGCTTTCTCCAAATGTTTAAGCCACTTTCTGTGAAGATGAGCTTGTCTTCTGCAGATAGATGCACACAACTGCACATAGCCATTGCAAAAGCATCTGTCCCTTGCAAACAAGAACTTTCTACAAGACAATGAAATGCCCAAGGGTTTTGGACTTCAGTGATTTTGCTTTTGGCATTTCTTATTTTTCCCAGCTCTGAAATGGCAAAAGACTTCCTGTCCATCTTTGCATAACGTTTTGAATGATGACTGTGAAGCCTTCAGTGGCCACATGTAAGGCAGTAAAGAAATAGCTTACAAACACAAGCTTTGTAATAAAGTCACTATGATCATCTGAATGGCTCTGTATTGTTCTAACATAACCCCTAACAGCTGTATAAAGCTATGAGTAGCTGAGAGAGACATTGCTAATGTAACTTTAATACTTCTAGGAATGTTTTTTTGAAGGCATTGAGTACCTTGGCCTTCTCTGAGTCATTCTGAGTGTTGTCCAAGTGGCCAGTTCCCCTGACCCATTCAGGAGTGGGCTCAAAATTTGTCTAGTTTTCCTTTTGTCATTTATACACTTGTAGAAATCTTTCTTGTTGCCCTTCACAGCCTGTGCCAGATTAAACTCCAGATGGGCCTTGGCCTTATTAACCTCATCCCTGCCAGATCAGACAGCAACTCTATACTTCTCCTGGGTCACCTGCCCCTGTTTCTGTCTCTCGTACTCTGTCTTTTTATGTCAGAGTTAGATCAGTAGCTCTTGCTTACCCATGCAGGCCTTCTGCTGCATTTGCTTGATTTCCTACATGTCAGGATGGGCCCTTCTTGAGCTCAGAGGAGGTGATCCTTGAATATCAGCTGACACTGCTGTACCTCTCTTCTCTCTGGGGTATATCCCACAGGATTCTTTGAAGCAGATCTCTGAAGAGTTTGAAATCTGCTCTTTTGAAATCTAGGGCTGTGTTCCTGCTTTTGGCCCTACTGTGTCCCCTAAGGATCCTGACCTCCACCATCTCATGGTCAGTGCAGCAAAGGCTGCCTCTGACTTTTCGGTCCCCCACCAGTTCTTCCTTCTTCATGAAGTATCAGGTCCAGCAGACCACCTTTCCTTTGTTGGCTTCTCAGTTACCTGTGTCAGGAAGTCACCACTGATGCACTGAAGAAATCTCTCAGATTGCTTAAGCCCTGCTCTACTGTCCTTCTAGCAGATATCAGGGTTGTTAAAGTCCCCTGAGGACCACGGCTTATGCATGTGAGGTTTCTTGCAGTTTGAAGAAAACCTCATCTACTTCTTCCTGATCGAGTGATCTAAGGAAATATCCACTACAATGACATCCATGTTGGTCTGCCTGTTAATATTGATCTATATGGTTTTGACCGACTCCTGAGCCATCCAAAGGCAGACCTCTGTGCATTCCCGATGGTCTGTTACAAAAAGGTTCACTCCCCCTCCTTGCCTTGCCAGCCCCTCCTACCAAAAACCCCTGTATCCCTCAATCACAGCACTCCAGGCACTACTTACCTTTGCAGCTGTATAGTGCCAAGAAAGTTTGATTTGAACTTTTCTTGAAAAGTTCATGTATGCCTTACAGGTTGGTATATTTGGATGTTTCTATTATGTTTGGATTGTGACCTTAAACTAAGATTCAGAACTTGATTTGTGAAAAATATCTTTCAGGCTAAAGCCCAGCTTGGTGTTCATGATACTAAAATCTCTGAAAGACTTTGATGTGAAATGTCAAAGTCATATCATTCAATGCAAAGTCATGCATTCTTTTATTTTAACTCAAATCTTGTGAATATAAAATTTTGAGAGAGTTTTTATATACAATGAAAACTGTGGAGGAAAAAAAAAAAGGTTTTCTTTGGAGCTTTGGACCAGATCTGTCATGTTCTTAAAGGCTTTTCATCCTGTATGAAAATTTCAGCAAGCTAAGGTGCAAAATTTAATCTCTGCTAATATGTGTGTAAGATACAGGATATGAACAATTGTTTAGATTTTGTATGAATCATTATACAGAATCTGTGGGTAAATATGTTTACTGTCTGCAACTTTCTGAAAGCTGTTCTGTGAGTAAATTTGATAGGCTGAGCCAGCAAATATGTAAGTTAGAATGATTTTGAAAAATTGCTTCTCCAGAACAATAGGCAATTTCACAATCTCATTTAGAGAATGGTCAGCAGCTTCTGTCCATTATGTAAAACAATCAGAAACTTGGCTTCTTTACCAAATAGGCTATAAAATAACTTATTTAGCAAATTAAATTAGAAGATTTCATTTGCTCACTTTGCAAAATCAGCTACCATCATGGTTTAAAGATGTTTTTAAAATATTCTGCTGGAGATAATATAAATCTCAGAAAATTTCCTAAAGGAAACATGGGGCCATATCTGCTAAATCACCATAACATATTCTTTTTTTATAAAGTAGTGTTTATAATTTATTTCTTTCTTCTCTTCTATATAATAACCTTTGGGATCCACTGACTATCAGTTTCCCCAGTGATTTTAATTTATATGGTCTATCTGTGCACATTATTTCAGGCATTATACAGGTATTTGCATATCAGTATTACTGTTTTTCTCCTACTGAATGCAGAGATGTAGAAATGTGGCATACGTTTCCCTTCTTGCATCCTTTAATCAAATTCTTATCTCTGTATGCATTGTTATTCAGCAGCAAGGCAGGGTGACTTTTTAAACGCTCCTCAGCGATGACAATGGCAAGGCAAATGTATGGCTAAATCAGTGACAAAGCAGAGGCTGGGGAACAGGGTAGGGCCATAAACACAGATGTCTGTAGTTGAAAATTAAAGGATGTTCCCATTTGCTTGCATAGTCCATGTAATCCTGTGCTGGCAGGGCTGGCCTTACAACTACAAATGCCCAACAACAGTCTGCTCCCATCCACGTTCCCATGCTAGTGCCAAAATGATGACAGGAACTTTCATTGGCAAAGACCTGTCATCTGCTGAAAAGGGTAGCACAAATCTGGGGCTTCTTGGAGGAGTTCTGCATATAGGATACACAAAGTTGTATGTCAGAATCACTTTCTATGATGTGGCCCTCTTCTCCACTAGTAACTCCACTGACTGAGATGATCGTCTTATCTCCAAGAGGTTTCCAATGACCAATATTTACCTTCTTACAGCCAAGATGTATGCTTACTGCAGCCTAACAAAAAGTTGACTCTAGCCTGGTTTCCAAAGAAAATTAGACTTTTGCAGTTTTACTGAGCCAATAAACCTCAGGAACAGCAAGTTCCACCAAGTTTTGGACTATGTGGAGCTGGTTGACCGTTAGAGACACAAACCTTGCTCCGATGAAACAAAGGCCCTAAGTGGACCCACTGGGCTACCAGGTAGCTCACAGAGTGATCAGAGACAGTCCCAGCCATGGGGAGCATGGATGGAAGGCAACTCAGCTCAAAAATATATATGGTGGAGGGGTATGAATAGGTAAGCAGGTCTATAAACTGCATGAAGGAGAGGTGGTCTAAGTAGACATGAAGCAGAATGAGTGTGACGCTTTTCTGGAGCAGGTCATGAAGAGGTGCACTCAAATCGTCTGAAATACAAGCTCTGTTGGTCCTCCTGTTCATGGAACAAATTTTGCCTTCAGTATGGTTTTTTAAAACTTTCACACCTGGGCTTTTATTTGGAAGATGTTGTGCATGATTAACTGAATTCTTGTTTCTTGAAAGAGGCTAAAATTGTTCTCATAGTAACAGATGGTTCAATTATTGCAAAAGGAGAAAAAAATCTTTTTGCTTTAGATGAAAAATATATTAAAAAATTATTTTTATCACATATTATCTTTTCTAGATTGTGTTGTACCAAGTGTTTTGCCAAATATGAAGGAAAGTTCTTTGTAGCAATCCATGTAAAGCAACATATTTTGGAGCTTAAAGGTCAGGTTTATGAGTCTTCTTTGCTTGTGCTTAGAGTTTTCTGGTTTTAAAGTTAATTGTTATTATTCTATTGCAGTGATGCAAGAGGGCTAAGCCTTGGATGTTAAAACTTCTGTTCTTCTCAAAGATGATAATTTCTGACAGGCCATCCATGGAGAACCCTAAACTAATCTAAAATCTTGTACACAGTTCTTTCACCCCTAAATTTCCATTGACTGCGGGGGAGCTATGTTTGGCTTATGCTGATTATGGGCACGTTTGTAAATTTGCCATGTGTCTAATGAATGGACACCTCAACTGAAGTGCTTTAGGTGATGTCTAACTTACAGATGGTGATTTTTGATTCTACTGCCAGCCTTCTTTGCCAATAGACAGCACTTTCTTTCTGAGCTACAGCAGCAGCATTGTCCAGGCACCTCTCTGTCTTCTCACTGCACAGCTCTGCAGAATGAAGTTTAACAATATCATGAAAAGTGTTTTCCTGAATAGGATTACTTAGACCTTTTTGTACACGCAATTGGTGATGATCTGTCGCCACATGAGAGCAGTCTGTATGCGGCTGCCTTTACTTCAGTTATTAGACTTCATGTCTGTTCCCTTGGTCTCTGGTGGGAGTTCTTAGGACAGTATTTCTTGTAGCAAGAACAATTTTCCTCATCAACATCTAATATTTCTCTCTGAATCCCTCTGGGAATTCTTCCCCCTTACCTGTAGGAATTGTCAGCATTCCTACATATTTAGTTTTTCTACAAGTCTCCATTCTTTCAATTTTCCTTTCTAAGCTCCATTTAGCTTGTCTCACACCAGCTGCAAAGCTCTTATTGGCTTTCATAATTTCAGATTTATTTTTGAGTTTCTCAGTTCGACTTTCTATATCTTTTATATCATTATCTAGCTTTGTGCCTTTATTAAGGGAATGGTGTCTTATGGCTCAAATACTGAGTGAGGCTTTCTGGACTCTGTTTCCACTTTTGTCAGAAAAGTTTTCTGCAATCTTTTGTGTCCCAGTGTCCTAGCATTAAGGTGAAGAAACAGCATTCTCATTTCCAGGAATTATGTGAAGTATACTTCACTAATGACTGTGATGAGATTATTGGATGACAATGAAGTGACTTGACTTTCAAATTACATTAGCCTTTTCACAACCGTTTAATGAAAAAGAGGTTAGCATTAAGATTGCTTGACCCATTACAACAAGCTCTTTTCTCTGTTTTCACTTTGCAATATTTTAGCCATTTTGATTGAAATATTCAGTTTGGTACTCCAGGCTAAATTGTCAAAATCTCCCCCAAAACTGAAAACCTACAGAAAAAGTGGTTCAACAGTTCTTATCACAGAGCTAGGAAGTCTACCGTATTTTGGCCAGTGTTACTAACATTATTACTACTGCTGCTGCTGCTGCTGCTACTGCTACTACTACTATTACTACTACTACAAGAAACAGATTTCTTCTTCTGTGGGAACACAACTTTCCATTTTTTATTTCCCAAGTTTCAAGCACTAGAATTTATAGCCTTAATGTGTTCTTTTAACATAGTTCTTTTTATGTGCAAACAAAAATCAAAGACCAAAATTAGCAAAATGCTGTCTCTGCTCTACCAAATACATTAGGATGAAAAAATCAGTAATTCCTTGTCAGTAAATTGCTTTCAAGCTGTGTAATTGAGAACAATACAGAACAAATAAGACAGGACACATAGTGGGCAATAACACTGTGCATACACATGATTTTAACAGATGTTTCCCATTAATAAGGCTACTTAGCAGTTCATTTAATGTATTCTTTCTTTTTTCCAACAAGCAGAAGGTCTTTCTGATTCCGTGCTGCTTTAATATTTGATAACCACATTAGTTACAGGAAAATTTTATTAGAAAGAAATTTTTGTATGCGACTATAAGGATCCTAAAGTAGTATCTGTCAGCACTTAATAATAGTGGAGCAGAATAATTTCTTTACAATATATAATACTACTCCACCTAGGTATGAAAGTGTTTATAAGAAAGAATTATTATTTAGGAACATCGAGTTACAAAGAGGTAAAGTGGTTTGCTGAGGTTTTTCTGCCCTTTACGCTAATAGGAGAGACAGATTTCTTTCTTAAACTTTTAACCATTGTGCTGTTTTCTGGATCCTAGTAGCGGATCCATTTAGGTTTCTGGGTTTTTTTAACAGCTGAGGAAAATCAAAGCAATGTAAGCAATGAAGAACATTTGTTAGTTCTACTCAAACATGGCAAAAATAAAACTCAATTGTGTTATGGTTTATTTGCTGAAGAAGCTGGTGACAGAATTGACTGATAGTATTTATATGTTCAGCTTCAGCTTTTCTGGCCTTCAAATTAAAATGAATAAAATTCAGCTAATTGGTGAAAAAGCAGATGTAAACAAACGATGAGGGATGCTCTGCAGAAAATGGTTTAAAATCATTACTTGCTAACAGCGGTGATTAATGGTGATTAAGCATCCAAAACTAAATGTGTGTCTACAGAAAGTGAAAAGCTAAAACTAACAGCAGCACCCAGAGGGACTAGCATGAGGGTAAGAGAATGAAGCCACATTGTCCATGGCCTTGCTGAAGCTGGCCACTGAGTCTTGTGTGTAGTTATAGTCTTATAACTATAGGCTTGCACTTCATGAGATTCTGGTCCAGTTTCTAAATGCTATCGCAGTGAGTAATAATAGTACAGTCTTAACCTTGAGTTTTGCTTGGGAAATACTGTTAGGATCAGGAGGAGAGACTGTAACTGAAGCCCGTAAAAGCAGTCATCTATGTCAGAAAAGGACATATAATAGAAAACTCACCTTAACTTTCATGTATTACATAACTTATTTTTGCAGAAGAATGTATAAATAATACATATGAATAATAATGAAGCACTTCAGTGATAAAAAAGGAACATGATTTCTTTTTAAATCCATAGAAAGCAGTTGTTGTCTCTGTATTTCTCAAACCCTTAGTGGAGAGGAACTCTTCTCATTCTTCAGACTGACAAGGCTTCTCTTCTCTCTTCATTGTACTTTAAGAACACTGTTATTCTAAATGTCTTTCCAAGATCTCAGGTACTGATTAAGAAAGAAAGGATTGAAACACCACTTGGTAGTTCAGCCACCCAGTCATGAAACCATGAATAGGAATTTGGTTCTTGGGACTGATAAATAGATTCCTCAGCCTGACATAAACAGGCCTACAGCTGGAAGGTATCACAGAAAAAGTGATCTAAATTTGTCACCCTAGAGGGGAGCCTTTTCAATTACAGAAAAGCCTATCATATGATTATACCAGTTCCCATGAGCTAGTAACCATTTACTTCCACAGATTCAAAAAGGCTTGCTCTAATCAATTTCACTGCAGCTTTTCCCTCTACTCTTCTTCAGTTAATCCAGGTTAGTACAAGTCACAGTGATTGTTCACAGTATCTTATTTCCTGACTGGCTGAACCTAGAAAGAATTGCAATACTCATAAGAAAAACTCTTTTCAGGAGAATTTAAGAACAGTTATTTGCAGTACTTATGTGGATGCTTAAAGTCTTTCCAAGAAGAAGAAGAAAAGTGGGGGATTTTGAATAGTGTTTTTCACAGCAGTAGGAATATTTACAAGTGGGAACTTGAAATGAGAGTTGGCAGAAAAATGAAGCATTAAAATAAGTGACATCCATGGTTAAGCAACAAAAGCAAATTATGCCTATGAATGACTAAAAAGGCTATGAAGAATTTTTAATTCAGCCTAAAGTAAGGAATAGACTATCATTGTGTTGTCTCCGACAGATCAGCTTGCAACTCACTGTGCACTGAGTCAGATTCCATATCAGTCACCACAGATCTATAATTTTATTCCTTACTAAACTTTTTTACTATCTGTCTTAATTTTGTTTCTTTTTTTTTAATGATCCTTACAACATACATGAAACAATTAACAAAATATGGTTATGTCTTTTTATTTATATGTCAGTGAGAAGCTAAGTCCAGAGTCTGATATAAAACCATGGAAATGATATTGGGATAAAATGGGGAGCACCTTCAATGCCTCTGTCCAACTCTTACTTTGAAAAAATGTCTGTTATTGAATGTGATTAACTAAAAAGTAAAAAAAGTTCTTTAAACAGTTTTTGCACCCTTGTTATATTATTTATGACAGGGAAAAAGATTTTGTAGTGTCTGGAAAGGAGTTCGCCAAGTCAGAGAAAAAGGAATACATCAGAATTTCCTTCCTTTGCATGGCAGGGTATTATAAGGAGCTTCCTGCAGTAGCTCAAAGTCTGTACTAGCCAGCCATGGGTTACCAGTGATTTTCCTCTGTTTGATTAGCCTTTTAAAATGTTTGGTCTGTGTTTTCTTGAATTGGTAAATAACTTCAGAACTGTTTTGAATTCTATTAAGGTAAATACAGTTCAGCCTTGCCATAAATAATCATAATGATGGCATAGTAAGAACCCTAGTTGGCACCCTAACAAATTAGGCACCCTTGCCTTCCAGGTTATATCTATGGGTCTGTGCAAGTTTTCAGTTCTGATCCTTGAAAGTTACTGAATTCATGTGGTATTATATTAAGCATTTCTGACTGCAGCAGCCACAAGCTGGTTGTGGGTGGAACTGCTGTAAAACACTTGCTTTGTGCTTAGGATAAGGCACAGATGCTTCTGGTCTAGGTAGTTGTAGATTCAATCCTGTTTGAACATCATCTTAGTACCTATGCACATGTGTGTTCACAGAATTTATAATTGAATTTGAAAATAGAGCTGTAACTTGATTTCTTTGCTTGTACATTGTAATGTTTTAAAATAGATACAACTCTGACAGAGTTTAATAAGCTTTTTAAAAAAGCATAAGATAAAGCAAAAGTTGCACTCTTAGCTGCATCCTGCAGTTAAAATGATCAAAATGCTTGCAAACAATGAATTGGAATATCCTGATCTCAAATTAACAAAAACTATTTAAAAAGTTTAAAAACCCTCTTGCTGAGCAAGTGTATGAGGCAGTGTATATTTTGTAAATAATAAGAATTTGATGAAACAAGATAGGTATTTCTCCATGAAACACAACCAGAAATTGTGGACATAATGTGGAAATTGTTGGCTGAAACTCAATAGCCTGTGTAAAGCAGTAGGTTAGACAAGATTAATGTTATGACCTTTGTAATTTTAAAATGGGTAAATCTAGTGGAAGTTTTTGTAGAGGTCCACATGTGTAGCAGAGCATCAGTAAAGTCAACTTGATGGTGAGTAAAGGTACTATTACTACAACTGTTTCTTTTATTAGCTATTTCTATTAGATTTTTCTCTACAATCTGATGCAGATATTTGAGCTTTCATCTGTTAGGCAGCATAGTAAATGTGTACTAATCGCTGGATTAATACATGAAAAGCATACAAGCTGTAGAAAAGAGACAGAGGAGAGACTGAGAAGCAGAGCTATGGAGTGACATGTTTAAGCACATGCAGAAAGTTATCACCCAAACAGAGATTAGTATTTATTTCACGTACTCAGTATCACTTCTCATTTCCTTTGAAATAATCTTAGAATTCATCATACTTCTCTATTGAACAGGTGGTAGATTGAATGATAGATGTAGTTTATTGTGTTACATTTAAAAGCAGGAAAGGTTGTCCTGAGATGCTAATGAGCTTAAGAATTTGTCAGGATTTTATAAAAAAACTTTAGGCTTTTACATAGGTAACAAGACTACTTGGAGCTGATAAAGTAAATACCTAAGAGAAATAAATGGCTTTGGAAGGGATGCAAACACTTTAATTCTGGGGCTGTAAACCTAGGGGTTAGAAGCACTCATAACTATTGGATGAAGAAGTCTCAGTCTGCTGCTGGACCACTGCTCTCGTATTGTGGCTTTTGTGGCCTCTCTTCCTGCAAGCCCAGTAGGAAAAGCTAATTAATCTATAGGCATTTAAAGTGATCATGATTTCCCTGTTTTACAACAAAAACTGGAACCTGTGGATTAATGTCAGCAAGCAACTATCAGTCATGACCAGTGTTGTCAGGTTGACCTCCTTTCCTGCTTGGCTCCTAGGCATGGAGAAAAGGCAGATTCAAATGCTAGGAGAGCTGCTGCTCCATTTGGAGGACAATATGGGACACCTTGTTAATTACGTTACTTCTTGGGTGTAAAACGGGCACATCAAGGTTTGATTTTTGCATCTTTGATACTGACAGAGGGTAAGGAGAAATAGTTAATTCTTTCATGTGAACCTTTATTTTAGACACTCAAATCTCTGACCATCAGCATTACCCATTCAGTAATTTTGCTGTGATGTTCATGCACAAATGAGTCAAAAAAGAAGATCAAATCTGTTTTCTTCTTATCACTGCTCAGTTCTTGCTCAGGAGCATGTGTTGGAGTAGGTTTCAGCTTTTTGTTAAGAATGGCAGAAGTTTGGTTTTGTTTATACTCCCCCTTCATTCTAAGTTGACAAGAGTTTCAGGACTAGTGACTACCTGTCCTCTGATTTTCTGGGAAGGATAAGATAGCAGCAGTCTTTGCATGTGAATTTCTGTTTTAAGCTTTTTTGCATTCTTTAATATATTAAGAATGGTATCAAATATTAGGTTTTAATATTTTCTCACACTTTACAGTTTTAAATTTTGCTCATTTGGGTACAATATTCATTTATAAAATGATAAAAAATTCTACAAAATTATTTCAGACAGTGCTTGGTTTTTTGAACATCAGAGATGGTCTTTTTAATATTATTCTCTGTCCCTACATTTGGGGTACCATTTTATTTTACTTCAGATCATTCTGAATAGACATCTTAAGTGAACTAATTGTTTCTGAATCCTTTCTGCTGAAGGCCCAGCTTTAAAATTTGCCCTGAAACTAATGTAGAGTTATGAAATTTAGTTATATTCTTCTTAGACCAAATGAAGATATGTATAGCTTTTTAACTTCTGCAATGTATGACACTAAATACCATGGTATGCATTCTTCTGATCCCAGCTATCTCTTTCTCCCATTCTTAGTTGTCACAAAGTAATTTTCCACAAGTTTTATTTCTTCATAGTGATGCCTTTAAATAGTTAATAGTATTAAAGCTTATTGTGCCACTGTTTAATGAAGCTTTTGGTTCTTTGAGCCACCATAAATAGCTGAAGATGCAGTATAAAACTAGGTACAACTTTCTTGCTTAGATTGATTTACTTATTCTAGCTATTATGTATTCAGGCAACCTGAATGGTGTCTGTATTTTATTGTTGTTGTAAAAGGTAAAATTCAAAGCTCTGAGGTTCAGTGTGTGTCCAAAATACTATTTATAGTTAAAAAAAAAAAAATCAGAAGATAAAAGGGCCAATATACAAAGCATTAATGGCTTTCAGAACTGGATTAGCATGATATAGAAATCAGAATTTTTATTAAATTGGGCCAGATATGGAAGTCCCACTCCATTTCTTATCAGTTTCTAATTCAAGTGAAGTTGTCACTGGTCTGAACCCTGAGACCTGAGGAGAAAAAAAAAAAAAAAAAGGAGGAACTCTCCATCTGTATAAAGCTTATTATGTACTTTGCTTTTTGATATACATTTTTTACACCATGGAAGACAAGATCTCCAGAGTCAATGTGATTTTCTCCTGTCCTTCCCTACCCTTCTTCAGATTTCACATAATTTTTTACCATGATGCATAGCATATTCTGAGGCCATGTAAGACCCTCTTGACAAATGTTCTTTGTAAGCATTAACAGTACTCCTATGCCAGTATTATTTCCTGGCTATTTGGATTGCTTACATAAAAGAAGA
This sequence comes from Haliaeetus leucocephalus, assembly GCF_000737465.1. Lineage (NCBI taxonomy): Eukaryota > Metazoa > Chordata > Aves > Accipitriformes > Accipitridae > Haliaeetus > Haliaeetus leucocephalus. The sequence goes on from NW_010973041.1 coordinate 4,167,700, forward strand.
TCCTTCCTGAACGGTAAGGATTTTATTTCTGAGTAAATCATGACGATTTACATAAGTAAAGATGGCAATAATAGTGGCATAGCACAGTGACTGATTATGGTCTACCTTTCACAGTCACTTCAAATCTGTGTGATGAAGATATTTTCTGCCTGAACAAGGAACAATTCTTGCAATGTGACAGGTAGATGTTGAGAGAAAAAGGAGTGATGCCATCAGTTGCACTTAATGAGTTCAAACTACCAGCACACTGTCAAATGCCATCACCAATTACGGTCTTTAGTATGTAGGTCTTAAATCTTTTAATTTTCAAATACGTCTTTCTGGTATATTCAGTCATCTGATGTTTCTTGGGTGCTGCTAATAATACTGCAGGTAACAGACTAGTTGAGGAAATGTGTAACCCATGCAATGGATAAATCCCCTTTGTAAAATGCTGTTGATTTCTAACAATAAGGAAGAGGTTTTGGTTTTTTTTATTTTATTTTTATTTATACTGTAATACATATATGGAGTGAGGCAAAGAAGTCACGGACAAGGTTGTAAACAAATGCTAAAAAGGAAAATTGCCTTTGGAACATGTGCATGCTTGTGTATGAATCTGTTTCTGCCATTTCATCTTGTGTTTGTTCATAGGAAAGGTGAATAAAAAACACAGCAGAAAAAACAAACTTTCTCCAGTGGGTCTGTTCTTACATAGTTCTTGCGCATTGAACTGATGAACTCAGAGGAAGGACTGCTGTCTTAGAAAAAGAAAACTATTGGCCATGTACCACAAACAGTTTTGAATGTTGGCAACCTGAGTTGGGCCTTGTCATGCATCTCTCAGTCTATGATGCTCAGCTCCTGCACAGAAGCAATTTAGGTGCAAATATCAGGTCTCATTTTATTAATCAAACAGCAAACAAAAAAAAAATGACCCTAGAATAACTATGACATTTGTGCTTTCAAAGGAAAGCCTTGAATACGTTAAAATAGACTATTTTTAGACATTATCAAATATTAATAAGAAATTAAAAGTATATTTCCCTTCTTTTTAAACTGCAGAATCATTAGATCACTTAATTTAAATCATTAAGCTGCAGAATATCTAAGCTATCCTGTGAAATGAGGAATGTGAACATGTACTCTTGAGAGAAAAATGGACCAAGAAAATCTGCCAGACATAGCTATAATCACCCAAGTGGTGAATCCAAGACAATGAAATATTTCTTCATATGAAAGTGTAAAATCTAGAGAATAACAAGGCGATGAGAAGCCTACAAAATGTATTTGTCAAGACAAATACCCTCTAACCAATCTGGTTTTCTTTTGTTGCAGAATAGTTGATTCTGTTCATAAGACAATTATTTGATAAGATACATATTTACTTAAGTAAGAATCTTGTATAACAGGGGAATTTGTGATCCAAATGAAATTGTTGTAAAATTGATTGAGAACTGGGTGAAAAACTATAGTCAGAGAACATTATCAATGAATCGCTATCAAGCTGACATTAAGAAATGGTGATCTTTACTGTGTTAAGTTTGCACATATTCACTATTTTCTTAAAAATGTACAAGACTTCTACATCAGAAGTAAAGAGAATTGCAAGGACTTTGAGTGTCATTAGAAAGAAAATATGAACCTAATATTAAGTGAAAAAATACTAAAAAAATCCATGGTGGACATTTACTAAAGAAAATGCGAAGTATTTTTGTATGATAGAAAGACATCATCTCCATTAAGAGGTGGAGGAAAATAAGCAGGCAACAACAGTTAGTCTTAAAGTGGTCCACAAGTTTAATATGGGTCAAAAAGGTGATGAAAAAAGTGGTCTGTAAGTAAAAAAAAAAAAACAGGAAAAAAAAGGTCTTTGCAGATATTATCTGGAAGAAAAAACTCCATAAAAGTACAATAACTATCTAACAGACAGCAATTTTGCAAGAGCAAACAGTATTTCTAGGAACAGGAAAGAGTCCCCGCTCAGCATACTGCTGTATAATTGTAAATCAAATTACACAAACAACAGCTTTTGGCAGATGGTGTTTTACTTTTTGTTGAAGTGTCTTTTGAAACAATAACATAATTAAAAACACCACTGAAACAGCATGAACAGAAAAATACACCCAAACAAAGAGAAAACAAGAAAAGCAAGATAAAAAGCAAATTTTCAAAACAGTTGAGTTTTATACAGCAATAGCCCACAAAAGACAGTCGATGACAAAAGACATGTGCCCTCCTCCCATGCACACTCACACGTGCCACTTCCCATGTTGATATGTCCTGTGTGCTGCTACCCTCACATTTTCACAGCTGCAGTTTTAGCATTGTTAGGTCAGAAGATTCCTCCAGGCACTTCTCATTCTCAGAGATATTAATTCAAAAGCTGTTCACTCATTAGCAACAACTACAGAATCCACCCTGGCTGAGATCAAATCAGCTGTTAAGGCTATAACCATTCACCAGGCAAATTAGCAATATGGGTACTGTTCCTCTGTAAGCAGCTAGCACTCAGTTAGCTGTTCTTTAACTAGTACTACTAAAGCTAGATACTGTTTTCTGCTTTTTTACTGAGAAGTTATCTGAAAGTTATTTGCTCGGGTTTTTTTTTGTCCTCCCCCTGCCCCGCCCCAATCTATTCCTTATTTAAAATCTGAAGTATACAGAAGCTTTGAGAAATCTATGTTTATTAGTCTTAATTCTTGTAAGAATTTAAGACAGGGTGCTGCCTGTGGCTTCGTCTAGTCCCAGGACACTGCAGCAGGTAACAGGTTCAGTGGTAATGAAAGTAGCTGTAATACAGTATGGGAGTTTGGTTCAATGATATTTTTGGACTTCTGAAAAAAAAAAAACAAACCATTTTTTTTTTTCTGAAACGTACGAGTTGACCTGAAATTCACTGGAAATATGTATCAAACTTTATTCAGTAAAATATCTGTATACAAGAAAAAGTATTTATGGGGAAAATATCTGCACAGAAGAAATAAAGTGATATTTAACAGTATTCACCTATTCCATACATGGAAAATAAAAGGATTTTTCTAAACTGTGACTCCTGTGTATTGACTCTTTTTTAACTCTGTTACGGGAACTTGATAATCACATCCTTCCTAAGTTTACTTTTGTGATAAGAGAAGATAGCTAGGTTATCTACTGACAGATTTGCAAATAAATAAATGTACCTCAACTTTTGTTTATTACTAAAAACTGCAGCAACCTAATGGCTTTCTAATCAAATTCTGGGCTGAAATTCCTGCCTCAGAGATTGCAAAGTTTGGCCCAGATTTTCTCATTAGTCTGTACACCACTGATAGATATATTCACTGTTACTTTTTGGATCAGGGAATAAAGACCTGATTATAAAGTAGTACTTAAATGAATTTTGACATCCAGTTTCACTTAAGTGTTAACAAGTCCTTTTTCCTATGTTCCACTCAGATTTTTTATGTCAAATGTCACAGATTTAAAAGCATACTTTTTAAAAAAAACGGTTTGCTTTGTCATCTTGTGCAATACCTGAGTAAATGCATTATGTCCAAAAGTTTTCAGTTGAAGAAAACTGTCTCTTCTCTGGTTGTTTGTCTTCTGAGACTGCAAAATGCATTGATAGAATAACAGCATTGCTTATAAAGATGTACTGTTTTGTAAAAATGTTTTGCATGATATTGTGACTTTTAAAAGTGGAGATTAATAGGGTTGAATTCTGAATTACATTATTTAAGATATGGATAAGATGATTTGGGGTAATTCCCTTTCCTTCTTCCACTTTAAGGGATTTATTTTCCTTTGCTGCACTTAAAAACAGTTATGGAGAAATAATGACCTTCATACTTGATTTAACGTACTAGATAAACATAAATAAAAGAAAGTATGTGTTTATTCCACCTTAATACCCTGATTAAAAAGTTAAAAAAACAATGGTGAACCCATCATGTCTTCCCTGACTATTCTGTTAATTTATTTCACTGTGTTTGGGGACGGACAATATAGGGTGCAAGGAAGAAGGGTAAAATCTACAGGCATGTATTATTAGGTATATGCTGCCTTCGCTATTTCTGTGCCCTTCAATCAGGTTTTACAAACACCATGGACAAAAGTCTACCCAATCCAATTTCTGGTGTTCTTTGACTCCTTTGCATGTTTACATCTTTGATGCTTAATCTGTGCCTACTTAGCACAAAGGAACAGCTCATGAATGTTGTACAGGGGGGAAAAATAAAGTTTGTTAGAGAAATACTGTCTGTCTTTCAGAGGAGTGTGATCTTTATCAGCAGATGTAGGGCTGCTATTCTGCAGGCAAGTATTTCTTGTTGCTGGGAAACAGACTTTGGTGAAATAATAGGTGACAGGTATTAGTGTATGGTTTGGAAAGACCATCATGAGGAAGAGTCTTGATTTACTAGTTGAGGAGACTTGCCTTTTTGCATTGCATCTGTGCCTGATATCAAAAGATAAGCCACAGTTTCGTTTCTTTGGGGATGATGCTTCTTTCCTATAAAGCCATCTGACTCAAACATTCTTTCCAAAGTACCTTCCCTGTCTTTTGGACTAAACTGGCTGCAAATGATTGATTTCTGTGTTAGGTGGGAGATCTAATTCCTGGTACCCTTAGTCTGCACATACTAAAATAAAAATAAAATGCTCATATAATATATTGATTCATCCAGATTAGTTTCACAAAGAAGATTTAAGTTTTGAGCGGTTAACCTTACTGCTTTCTCCCTTCCTCTTCTCCATGCTCCAAGGTTGAATCACCAGATCTCAGAAGACCACAAGTCATTGGAAATTATGTCTCTCAAACTCCAGAGTGTGTTTGCTTTGAATATATTTTTAATTTCTCCAAAGCTTAGGAAATCACATTCAGGTTTCATAGGCATTTTTTCCTGTCTGTGAACTGCTTCTGACTCACTCTGACTCTAAGTAGTAGGAAACTGCAGTGTACCTCTTCAGCTTGGTATTTTTCCAGTGCAAAAGGATGAACCCCTCATTAAGATTTCAAAATACAAACAAAAAAGGGAGACGGAAAATCATAATAAAACCTCTTTTTCCCTGAAAGTAACTTTTAGTCTACCCTTTTCTTTTTTTCTTCTTTTTCTTTTTAAAAAATCCAAACTGCATGAAAGCATGCTTCAAGCATAGGACTCTGATGCCATGGGTTTTCATCCCGGAACACATCCATGGCATAGTATTAACAGTATTAATTATCAGTATCATTAAATGACAAGGTGACAGGCTCTGTAACAGTTGTAAAGTTTCTATACTTCTATTTCAGGGAGGGTTTTAATAAGTGATGGCTAAAGACAAAAATAAAGTGTTTGCCATTCTGCACGAGAACTTTTCCACAGAACATCCCATAAAGCTTGGTTTAACATCATCAAAGACGTGTGAAAATCAGCAAGTTAGATAACACCTAATATGAAAACCTATTCTGAGATGTCTATAGATTTCAAATGTAGAATTAGGAGGTTTAAAAATAAGGTTTTAATTTTTTGCCCATCTCCATTCAGTAGAAAAAGACAAAAAAGACAGAGTGTAAAAAAGGAGGGTCTAAGTTTAATTTTACAAAATCTCATAAATTTGTTTCATAAAACCAAGCCAATGACAGATCATATCTGATGCCTTTTCTATAGAACAGCTCCACATTTCAGGGTAGAGAACTAATATGCAAACTAGACAAATGGTCCTAGTGTGGTTCATTGGTATTTCTGACTACCTATGTCTAAAAGGGATTTGAATAGCAGACCTTGAGTAAACAGTGGTAGCTACAGTAAGAAATTACTTAAAACTGAAAATAATACTAATACAAAAGAAACCCATCACAGTTTACAACAGCATAAAATTTAACTGTGTCTTCCACTGTAGGATTCTCTGTTGATTCTACATATGGAGCCTGTCTTACAGCTAACCTAAGCAGTAGTCTATGTTACTTTTAAGTGCAGTACTTGTCTTGCAGTTGATGCAACTGGATATAGCAGCAAAGAATTAGAATAGTGCCTCTTAAACACAAGAGCTGGAGAGTGACCAGAAAAGGACAGGAGAGAGAGAGTTCCAGAAAACTTGTGCTACGTTTGGTCCCTAATTTTGTCAGACACTTAAGTGGGCCAGATAGGCTCTAAAACTAGTCAGCTCAATAACCTACAGCTAGTTTAAACCCATGGATAATTCATTACCCACATCTCTTTAGTAGTTAAGCATAGCATAAAGATCACAAGAGAATTTGAATTGCTTACTGTCACTTTCACTTTACGACTTTCAGCTTTGGCCCTACTTTTAAGCCTTCCCAATTGGCATGCATGGTGTCTATGCATAAAGCAATTTAACTCACTCAGGATATGTGATTACCAGTTGCCTTTCTGTTGAAGGTTTTTCTGTTGATGTAGAGCTGACAATTCCCATCTCCTGCCTCAGTGCCTCCTGTGTTGTGCAAGTAATCTCTTCCGACATACCATCTATTTTAATATAACGTCTCCTCATTTTTCATCCTTCTGTTTTGACTCCTGACAAAAGCAAATATTCCTCTGAGAGATGGGAAGGTAGGAGAACAGGGAGCATCTCAGAAACAGTGAAAACTTTGTTTAAACAGCATAAATTAATCCCATATCACACAATGTAAGTGACATGCAATTGCTTGTTGTTATCAGCCGTTAAATCTTGAAAGCTATTGTATGCAAAAAGAGAAAAGCACATAAATAATAGAGAACTGCTTTCAAAGCCCTGGATGCTTGCAAAATTTTTGTGAACCGTGTTCTCACTTCCCTAGATGAGGTGCATTATAACTGTTATACTTCAACAGAGGCAGTGGATGGAAACCCAGATCTTGTGCTTCGATTATGTACTAGTAAATTCATAACTGCAGTATTTGATGGTCTCACAAATACTAATGATTTTGTCTTCAGAACGCCTTTGTGAATTATGGAAACATGACCTCCAAAGTGCGTATAGGAAACTGGTGCACAGAGAGATGAGATGACCTCCTGTTGTTGCACAGTGGGTCTGTAGCAGACTGAGGAAGAGAAGAGGAGTTTCGAAGTCCCTGACCAGGCATTTTTAGCAAGTGTTGGAGATAAAAGCACACCTTGAAGTAGGCATTAACAACACAACAACCCTCACCAAGTAATTGCCTGGGTCTTCCCCTAGTCCCACCTCATTGCACTTCTGTATGAGGCTATTGTAGTGTTTTCCTGCCTTGTTCCTGTGGTTCATTCTGTAAACGTTCCACACCACTACAGCTGTTAGAGCAGTGGTGTCCTTCACCATGGTGGAGCTCAGGAATAACAATATACCCCTGTGAATTTTATAAACTCCAAGCAGACTGGTCAGAAATGCTACAATCTAAGCTTTCTCATGAACGTATGTCTACGCTGATAGGTATTCCTGTGCTCTGTGGAAGGCCCCTGAGAAATACCACAATGACGCACCCATCTTACATCTCTATGAGGTATTCAAACTCCTACCCAGTTCACTCATTGTAGGATTCCTGGACTTTATGGGCTTTGCTCTGATGTTTAATCCCAGATTCCCTTACACCGTAGAGTGTTCCTGAAATCAAGCAGCAAGTACCTTTTCTGAGTCTCCTTAAAAGCAGAGGAAATTGCAAAAACCTGCTATGACACTCTGCTTATGGAGAGGAAAAATACGCAAATATGGGATTTTTGGAAAGCCCAGTTCAAGCTTTCTGATTGTAGGGCAGCCATTCAGACAGACCCTTGAGAGCTGCTGGAGTTCTTAACCATCCCTGCTAGGACAGACGATGCAAGTAATAGCAAAGCAATCAGATGAAATAGGCTCTGAAACTCATAAAGCAGATTGGACAATATGATTCGTATTACTTACTGTTGTAAATGGCTCCGTAACATAGAATTTCAATGCTTTGCAGATGTGAGAAATCTAGGCTTTATCATTTACAACTTTTCTCCTCTGTTTGTAATAAATACAGGTAAATTCCTTCACAAGTCAGTAGACAAGAAATTTTCCTTGTAATCTTAGCATCTGCCTTTAAATGTGAGGAAACACAGCTTGATTTTTGACAGATTTCAGCAATCATGTCACAGGATGTGACAACAGTGCTTTACAGACTGATGTGTATTTGTTCCCACTTTTCTCCCTACAGCCATATTTCTATACACGAATGCTACACTCTGATTTTAAAAGTTGATAAGAACACGTTTTTGGCTGTGCGTTCTTTTTTGGCTGAATTATGCCCTGGGATGAGTGAGTGATACTTTCACTGAAGTCAGAGGCTCTTGCTAATGCATAACGAAGTGTGGTGTCTTGCCATCCAGATTTAGTTACGTATACTGACTCTATAGGTCAGTAATAAGCAAATGTTTTTCTTTTGTGGCTGGACCCACAAATCTCTTTGATGGAGCTTCTTTTTAAAGTGATCCTATTATAAATATTAACCTGATTAAATGTTGTGAGTAGTCTTTACAGTAAGAGGTACTAAAAATATTCTTTTTATAAATCCTGGCTCTGTTCCGCCTGTGCAATAAATGTCCTGTGTTAAGTTAGCTACTTCTAGAAATTTCTGTTTAATCTCCACCACTGCCTTTTTACATTTTAGGTTACTTGCATCTTTTGAAATGGTTTCATTTTTCAATAACTTTCTACTACTTTTTATCTTCATCTTGAATCAGATGGCTATAAAGACAAAAAAGCCTACACAGCAGCTTTTTAGTTAGCAATTAATAGAATCGGTTCTTTTGCTGCTGCAGCTATACATCAAAAGGAAAACAATTATTGTTACTGCTTCTTAAAATACCATCAGACCACTGTTTGAACTGCAGCCTTTTGCTCCAGCTGAAAAGAAATGCAAAACTGAGATTTATGTTACAGGTAATTTTCCCCATTTCAGGTAATGCACATCTGTGCCATGTTTGACTTTGAAGGTCTTCATATCAACATGAAGAACAGTTTATTTGTTGTATCTCTATCTGAATTTTGTTCCTCTGTGAGGTGTAAAAGCAAATACTGCTATATTCTTAACTATCAGTATGGCCTATGAGAGATATTATGATACCGCCAAGGGCCCTTCTTCATCTAATGTAACCCCCTTGAGGCATTTTAGCAATTAAAATGAGTGACTAGATGGTTTCATGGTTTAATTTATACACTATTCAAACATTACTTAGGCAATGCTTTCATTTGGATAAATTTGCTTGAGCATAATGGAAATTCTCAGTTTTCCCTTGAAAATTTAAATTCTTCCACAATAATGGTTTCTACCCAGTGATTTACATAGAGTGGTAGAGTCATGCACCTCTACATGTACATAGTTACACCAGTGATAGGAGAAACTTTAAAGGTCCAGTGTAAAAAAAATTAGAAATCCAGATAGCAGGGCTTCACTTAAATTACTCAGATCTTGAAGGTGTACAAAGATGAGGTTAAATTTCAGGACAATAATCTTCCCCGTACTATTAGCTTTGAGCTAGGCTGATAATATTTTTTTTCTGTAATTCAGCTCCTGGTCTTCACCACAGAATTTCTTAGTGACAATGACAACAGGGCTTAGTAGGAAGGATAATCTCTATTAACAGCACAGCTACTGTAACACACTATTGATTCAGCCTGTCTGCAATGTGAAGCGCACTGTACGCATATGCTATGAGAATGTATTTCTCTTTGAGCAAGGCATTTGGTCATTCCATCAGTTTACAGAGAAATTGCTTGAATTTTCCAAAGAATATTTGCAAATTATATTCATATGCCTCTTCTCATACCTTTATACACATATCCCTCTTCTTTTGTCCTTTAAAAAGGTATTGAAAAGATAAAGAAGGTCGTAATCTCTTTTTTTTTGCTTTGGTTCTCCACAAAAGGCATATGTGTATTTTGAATGAAAAATCACTGTATCAGAGGCAATACCTCGAACTGAAAGTAGTTCCTTGGTGTTGCGCTGCTACAAAAGTAACCTGGATTTTGCAAGTGGTTGCTAGAAATGACAAACTAGGAGGCTAGCTGTCAGATCCCATTTCAGAATAGAGATTAGAAATTAAGTGAACCTATTACTGTTTGCCTGAAGAGAGAATACAAACTAAAACAATTGCATATTTTGTGTATGAACTGTTTATTCTACATATATTTTGAAGGCATCTATGAAAAAAAAATCCTTAGACTTGCTGAGGCTAAACATATTTCCCACAGGGAATCTAGATTGGCCACAGTAGTAAAGATGAAGAAGCCCATCTGTTATGTACAGGAGAGTAAGAGCGTGTGTGAGACAGAAAGATGCTGCTGGTTTCTTCTGTGTGCCTGACTGTGCTCTGTTAATAGATTTTCATTGCTTCTGGAACTTAATGATCACAACCTGCTAGGCACATCTGCTGCACTTCTAGCCACAGGTTGGCTGTCATTTAAAGACAGTGGATTACTGTTTTGTGCTTTTACCTTGAGATCTTGTCTTTGTTCTCTTTGGGGGATCTGCTTGTCTTAGCAAGAGTAGCTACACAGAGACAGAGTCTCATGCATGCCCACATATGCATGTATACTTATGCCGACATGCACAGAGTTAGGTAGGATATTTAATTTGTAAGTATGATAGGGACAGAAGGCCCAAATAATTGCAAAGTTAAAATGTAGAAACAGGAATTTTAGCAGCTAGGCAAAAGTAAAGGCAAGAAATCCTCATAAAAGCTAAATCTCCTTTTACACGGGATTTAACTCAAATCGCAGAACACGGTATCTATTTATGGGTTTTATCCTGGGAATAAGAACTACCCAAAAAGAACCACAGAATGACACCAGTTAAAATTAGCCTTAGCCAGGAAAATATTTTCAGCAGGTTTAAGGAGCTTGAACAGGTGACCATCTGTGTGTTTCATGCTGAGACAATGAAACTTAGGTATAAGCATTTTCCTTATTTGTGAGCCCCTTTAGGCATAAAAACTCTGCTATCTTGATAGAAAACTGATATTTAAATACATATTTTAATGCCTCACACATCTAAATCACTTTTACAAGTGATTGTTTTTCCCTAAAGCTTTGGATTCTGGGCTGCAGAGTTGGACCTCCCACTAAACACTGCAGGTGAGGTCCTTAGCTGGTGTAAATCACAGTAAGTCCCCTCATTTCAGTGAGGGAAAGCATCCAAATTATTGACCTACAGGGATAAGTATCCCAGCTCTTATCTGCTCAAGCTATTTTTGTCAACTAAAGTGTTTTTCAAACTAAGTTTATTTTTAATTAGTGCATTTATGTAGCTATATTCGTCACTGGTGATCATCTGATTTACACTAGTGGAAGACCTGGCTTGCTGAGAATGTACTTTGCTGCACTGAACACATGGCAGTAACAGCCTGTAACTATCCCTTTGTGGCCCTGATCACATTTTATTTGTGCCGAATTTCCCATAGTGGCTGCTGTTACCAAAGACCTAAAAAGATTATGGAATGTGCTTATTTTTAAATTGTTTTATTTATTTATTTATTTTATTTTTCCTGAAGTTGCCTTCCTGCACTGAAGGACAGTGGTTTTATCTTCACCTTGTGAATGTTTTGTTGAACTAGTGGATTTAAAATTTCTTCACATATATTAGTATCTCCACTAGTATTGAATCTTTTGTTAAAAATGAATTTTGCCTACAGCTATATGGGAATCTTCCAACAATGCATGAAACACACACAAGGTGTGTAGAAGAGGAAGACAAAAAAAAAAGACACAACAAGCACAAATTCATAGGCATTAATCTTAAAAAGAGATCTTCTTTAAGTGAACATTGTTTTCCCTTTATGACCTTTTTCTCACTGCCAACTCTGTTAATGTTTCATTCTCAATATATTTTACCCATATTCACTGAATTATAGGAAAAAGATTAAAGGTTAGATTTAATTGTAAAAGTGAGACCATTCTTATTAAATACAACAGTGAATGTAGAAACCTTGATGATACCAGCTCAATACATCAAAACAATACCGCCTTTGTATAAAAAAATTGAATCCCAATGAGACCAATGATAAATAGAGGAAGGTGAAAAATATTTATCACAACATTTTAACATTTTAGTAAATGTTTCTTTTTCAGTGATTTTTATGAGGAAGGAGAAAAAAACTTCAGCACATTATTCTGTATCACTTAATTAAAGTTACCAGAAGGAGAGGGATGTGAAAATTTGATCATTATTACTGAAAGCCATTTTTAATCCAAAAACTGGCTTTCAAAGACTGAAAAAAAATATGAAAATTAATTAAAACTTATGCCCTATTTTTCACAAACTTTCATATAAAAATGCTTGGCAATATTCCTATATTTCTAATGAAAAGTTGCAGAGGACAGAGGAAAGGTATAAAACAGCAGCAATGCAGATCCCTATGCCTGGATGAACTACTTTTACCTTCTGTGAATTAGACCTTCTCTTGCCAGAAACTGCCAGTCATAATGACAAGGAACTTTATTTGGGTAATTTTTCCAGCTCTAGTAATCCATGATTCAGCAAAGCATCTAAACTTATGCTGAACTGGACTAAAGTTTTGTTGCAAAGGCACTTAAACTGAGACCTTTAGACTCTGCTGAATCTGAGCCACACAGAACACAACCAAAATCAAAGTCTTGTTTTATGTCTCAATTTGGGCTTGAATTTTGTGGGAAGTTTCTGGTTTTTGACATACTGGAAATTCTGTTGTAGCCTTTTCATGAAAGAAAATCTCCAAAATAATCCTACAAGTTTTCATATGTAGAAAAGCTGAATGGAAAAATTATTTCAGTTGCCTACATGTTTAGTTTGCTTTATTTTCAAGTTAAAATTATTCAGCTTCATCTTGACATTGTAACCTTTCAGTATACCAGCGTTTTTTGTGTGAACAGTTTCTAATTATAGTATGAAATTTGTCAGCCTGAGGTTAGTGTTATAGAGTCTGGAAGAAACATTGGGATCACTCAATATTTGTATGGGTTGTTTTTTGCTTCAGGACTTGCAAACTGTTGTGGTTTTTTTGTTTTTTTTGTTTGTTTGTTTGTTTTTTTTTCTTCCTTAAAGCTATTATGATGAAGTGGTGTTCAAAATTAAACAATCTTTTGTCACGTTCATAGCCAGGAGACACACCATTGTGACCCATGGGAAAACTGCATCTTTCACAGCCAGAGAAGCTTTTAGTCTGTCTGCTTTTTACTCAGTCATGCTAGAAATGGACACACAACGTATTTATCCACGGCATATTAACTCTCAGATAATGTTGAAAGTAAAATGCTCAAACGCAAATTTTCCAGCAAGAAATACTATCTGTGGAGGATTCTACAACGACAGAATCACAATATACACAGGCAAGACTCCAGCGGGCCTTTGATTTGTAAAGAAAGCAAATGAATATGGCCTTTACAGTGTTGTTCTGGTCTCTGCCTTCATATCTTACAGGTTTAACAAATAAGAAACACCATCAGATTTATTATACAATATTTATTTTCTTGAATCTGATACAGAATAGAAATGACCTGTGATTACTTTACTAGACCAAAATAAAAGGTGACTGGTAAACCAAACCAAAACAAAAAAGTTCAAGTGAAGGATTATATTTTAACAACTGTAATTAAACTTGAACCAAAATTATTCTAAGTACTCATACCTCGCATCAGAAGTGTGGTGTGTTTGCTCTACTGGAGCCATTGCAAGTCTCTGCAACTTAGGCTGGGGGCGGCACAGTTGAGGGCCATGGACTGCTGGCACTACTAGATTGCTAACCTTGGAGGTGAGCATTTTCTTTCTTTAGCCCGTTTAGAATCATAAAATCATAGAATTGCTTGGGTTGGAAGGGACCTTAAAGATCCGCTGGTTCTAACCCCCCTGCCATGGACACGGATTCCTTCCACTAGACCAGGTTGCTCAAAGCCCCATCCAACCTGGCCTTGAACACTTACAGGGATGAGGTATCCACAACCTCTCTGTGCAACATGTTCCAGTGTCCCACTACCTTCACAGTAAAGAATTTCTTCCTAATATCTAATCTAAATCTACTGTCTTTCCATTTAAAACTGTTACCCCTCACTCTATCACTACATTCCCTGATCAAGATACCTTCCCCATCTTTTGTGTAGGCCTCCTTTAAGTACTAGAAGGCAGATATAAGGTCTGCCTGGAGCCTTCTCTTCTCTAGGCTGTCCTCACCAGGGAGGTGCTCCAGCTCCCTGATCATCTTACTGGCCCTCCTCGAGCAAGTCCATGCCTTTCTTATGCTGGGAGCCCCAGAACATTGGCTCTGTAACACTGAACACAGCACTCCAGGTGGGGTCTCATGAGAGCCGAGTAGAGGGGGAGAATCACCTCCCTTTACCTGCTGGCCACATTTCCTTTGATGGAGTCCAGAATATGGTTAGCTTTCTGAGCTGCAAAAGCACATTGCTAGCTCATGTTCAGTTTTTCATCCACCAGTACCCCCAAGTCCTCCTCTGCAGGGCCGCTTTCAATCCATTCATCACCTAGCCTGTATCATCATCTGGGATTGCGCCGACCCACATTCAGGACCTTGCACTTGGCCTTGTTGAACTTCATGAAGTTCTCATGGGCCCACCTCTCTAGCCTGTCAAGGTCCCTCTGAATGGCATCCCTTCCCTCTAGACTGTCAACCACACCACTTGGCTTGGTGTCATCCACAAACTTGGTGAAGGTGCACTCAATCCCACTGTCCATGTCTCTGACAAAGATGCTAAATAATACTGGTCTCAGTAAGGACTCCTGAGGGACACTACTCATCACTGGTCTCCACATGGACATCAGGTCGTTGACTGAAACTCTTTGAGTGTAACCACCTAGCCAATTCCTTACCCTCTGAGTGGTCCACTCATCAAATCCACGCACCTCCATTTTAGAGACAAGGATGGTGTGCAGGACAGTGTCAAATCCTTTGCACAAGTCCAGGCAGATGATGACAATTGCTTTCCCTTATCCACGAATGTTGTAATGCCATTATAGAAGGCCACCGAATTTGTCAGGCACAATTTGCCTTTAGTGAAGCCACATTGGCTGTCACCAATTACCTCTCTGTTCTCCATATGCCTTAGCACAGTTTCCAGGAGGACATGCTTCATGATCTTGTTGGACACAAAGGTGAGACTGACCAGCCTGTAGTTCCCCTTTTTAAAAATGGGGGTTATGTTTCCTGTTTTCCATTCAGTGGGAACTTCACCAGTGTGCTACAACTTTTCAAACATGATGTTTAGTGGCTTAACAACTTCATCTGCCAGTTCCATCAGGACCCTCAGATGCATCTCATCAGGTCTCATGGACTTGTGCATATTCATGTTCCCTAGATGGTCTTGAACCTGATCTTCTCCTACGGCGGGCAGTACTTGATTCTCCCAGTCTCTCGCTTTGGGTTCTGTGAATTGGACAGTGTGGCAAGAGCATTTGCCAGTGAAGACTGAGGCAAAATGTTGTTGAATACCTCAGCCTTCTCCATGTTGGTTGTAGCCAGGTCTCCTGTTTCGCTCATCATGGGAAGTACAGTTTCTTTCATCTTCCTTTGTTTTCCTAGATACCTGAAGAAACCCTTCTTGTTATTTTTCATGTCCTTAGCCAAGTTCAGTTCCAGCTGTGCCTTGGCTTTCCTGATCCCCTCCCTGCATTCTCACGCCAAATCTCTATAGTCTCCCCAGGATGTATAACCCTGCCTCCATTGCCTATGTGTTTTGGTTTTGTGTGTTAATTTGGCTAAGAGGTCTTGATGTAGCCAAGCTGGCCTCTTGCCTCCCCTGCCCTACTTCTTGCACATCGTGACTGAGAGCTCTTGCACACTAAGAAAATTGTCTTTATCTCCCAACTCTCATTTGGTTATTTGCCTCTGAGGGCAATTTCCCAATGGATCCCATGTACTAGTGCCCTAAGCAGCTGAAAAATTGCCTTTCCGAGGTTTAGGGTCCTGACTCTACTTTTTACCCATTTTGTACCCCTCAAGATTGAGAATTCCACCAGGGCATGACCACTGCAGCCCAGGCTACCTCCAGTCTTGACCTCTCCTGTAAATTTTTCTGCTTTAGTGAGCAACAGGTCCAGCAGTGCCTCTCCTCTGGTCGGACTCTATCACCTGTACTAAGAAGGTGTCCTCAATGCACTCCAGTAGTTTCCTGGACTGCTTGCAGTTTGCTGTGTCACTTTTCCAGCAGATGTCCGGGTGGTTAATGTCCCCTCTCAGGATCAGGGCCTGCGAGCATGATGCTTCCTGCAGTTGAAGAAAGAATTCGTCTTCTTAACCAGGTGGCCTGTAGTAGACACCAACCACAAAGTTTCCTTTGTTGGCCTGGTCTCTAATTTTCACCTATAAGCTCTTGACTTGTGCATTGCTGTTCTTCAAAGATAACTGTGCAATCGATCCCATTTTTGACAAAGAGGGCAACTCCCCCACCTCTCCTTCCTTGCCTGTCCCTTCTGAATAGTTTATAGCTGTCAGTCACAGCACCCCAATCGTGTGATTCATCCCACCAAGTTTCTGTGATAGCAATCAGGTCATAGCTTTCCATTCGGGCAGCAGCTACCAGCTCCTCCTGTTTCCCATATTGATTGTGCAGGTATTAGAGGCACTTCAGCTGAGCTACTGGCCACATCCCCTTTTTAGAGGAGGTCACCCTAATTCCCTTGAGGCAACTCATAGGTGTTTCACTGTTGCTTCCTAATGTCTTGGCAGCCTCTGGCTCTTCTCAAGTGCTTAGAACTTCATCTCCTCCCCACTGCTAAATCTAGTTTAAAGCTCTGTTTATAAGTCCAGCCAGCTTATTGTCCAGGGCACTTTTGCCCCACTTGGTCAGTTGAGCCCTGTCAACTGTCAACAGGACAGGTCTCTCAAAGGTATGCCCAAAGTCATAAAAGCTGAGACCTTGAGCATTGCACCAGCTACACAGCCAGTCATTCACCTGTTCAATTTGTCTTCTTTTTCTCAAACCCCCTTCTTCAACTGGGACGATAGAGGAGAACACCACCTGTGCTTCTGATTCCTTTAACATTGTTCCAAGGGACATAAAGTCTCTTTTTGTATTTCTGACTTGACTCTTTGCAGCATCATTCAGCTCTACTTGGAATAGTAAGAATGGGTGATAGTCCACAGGCTTCACCAGGCTCGGCAGCCTCCCCATGACATGTAGTTTAGCTGATAGTTGCCTTGATGTTGGGCTAAGAATCTTAAATAAGCCAAAAGTTTTAAATCTATGTCTTGTTTTCACTAAAAAAGAAGTTGTCTGAAGGAAAGATTCCAGCTTCATTTCCAAATGGCTGATAGTGTTAACTGAGGTCAGGAAGACTGACTAGATTCTTCACTAAGTAGCACACCATTTAAAAAAAAAAAAAAAAAAAAAAAAAAAAGAAAAAAAAAAAAAAAAAAAGAAAAACAAACCAGTGGGTGGGGGAGTGGGGTGGCAGAAGACATGGCTACATTCAACAGCCAGTATAGAATCACTAAGTGTAGGGAAAGGGAGGTTAATTAAAGTCTCATAGAAAACAATGACCCTGACTCAGGAGGCATGAAATTTATGTTTATGACTTATTACATTACTAATCCTTGTTACCACTATACCTCAATCTCTTACAAGGCTGATGTAGTTTTACTGGGAGTATCACTACAACATAACAGAATCTGTTCATTCTGTTGCAAAATATGATGACCCATGGAAAACAGAGAATTAAATCTCTTTCCTAAGGGAACTGAACACCAACTCCACAGTAAGTTTGTGAATTCATAGTCTTTTTTCCACACATTATTTCATTAATTAAGAAAGAAAAGGGACAGCAACAGTTACTGTGGAATATGTATTTCTGAGCTGTTTAAATCGTAATGAAGGATGTAGCATGTGAACACTTCTATTGTGTTTATGAGTAAGCGCTTGTTCTGTGAGAAACAAGTAAATAACCAATTTGCCTTTAAAAATGAAGAGTCAAAACATCTAATATGCTATTTTCACACCTGTAAGCCACCAAAACTCCACTGACGTCATCTTACTATGGGAGTCAAATACTTTTCCAAATGCAGTATTATTATCTGCTGTTTAGAATTCTCATCTCTGTTGTGTTGTCTATGCTTTGGGAGTATAGCTCCAGAAAGTGAGGAGCTGCACTCTTGTGAAGCTTTTTGAATGCAATAACACTGGGAAGAAGAGTTCTTATGCTGTGTGCATCCAGACTGATACAGTAACTTCAGTCTGCCAATATATTTCCTATGAACAATAGCACGAAAATCAAAGCACATGGTCTCCCCACACCTCTTGCATAAGAATGTTTCCTTATGTGTTGTAGCACTTAATTTAGGGTTTTTCATATCCCTTAAATATGTTGCAAAGGTTACAGC
The DNA here is from genome assembly GCF_000737465.1 of Haliaeetus leucocephalus. Taxonomy (NCBI): domain Eukaryota; kingdom Metazoa; phylum Chordata; class Aves; order Accipitriformes; family Accipitridae; genus Haliaeetus; species Haliaeetus leucocephalus. The sequence goes on from NW_010973041.1 coordinate 4,185,936, forward strand.
TTCATTTTTTTTTCCTCAGGAAGATTAAAAAATAAATATAAGCACAGCAATTATCACTGCCTGCAAGAGGATGTATTTTCATAAAATGAATGACACAGTTGCTGATATTAGATCTTATTTTCATTTTTTGAAAGAACTCACTTTGACAACTATAAAACCACTTTCCACTAAATTGTAGATATTTAAAACTTAATTAAATTGTAATAAGCAGATCTATTCAGAACAGTCTGAAAGAAATAAGGAGTGCCTTGAAGATTATTTACAGTTCTGAAATGCCAGAAAATGTACAGCCACAGCCAGCAGTGCAAAATCACCTCCTGTGAGGGAAACATTAATTTCTAATGTCTGTTTTATACTAACAGAACTACATCAGCTCCCCTTACAATATGTGGTCTATGTTGTGGTGGAAACTTGATGCTGCAGTAATATGAAATAATACTTCAGAATGCAGGAAGAATGCTTCCCCCTTCTTTTTGTCTTTGTTGAAGGCCATGGTGTTGTTAAAGCATCTAGAATAATTACCTACTTTGGGACTCTTAGGTAATAACTACTGTACTTGCTATTTGATTTAGCATGCGTACTTGCATATTTTTATACTAAATCTCAATGATATAGCATACATGTACTATATTTTTCATGTTATGTACTGATATAACCCTACTGTACAGCTAAGGATTGACTTGGAACTTTATCCTTACTTAAGGAGTGAACCCCACTGGAGTTTGCAGACCTACAAGAAATATGTAGTTTATGTTCATATATGATTACAAGGTTTCAAAAGATTTTTCTCAGAAGAGAATACTTCCCACCCCCCCCCACTTAATTTTACTATTTTCAAGGCAGAGTTATTAAGGGAATGGAGCTTATACTAGCAGTTATAGTTAATTAGAAAAAGATAAAATTTTCATCAAAAAATCTTTAAAGGCATTTTAAATAACAGTTTCCATCTTCCAAAAACACATGTTCTATTTCTTGGTGGAAAATTGAAAATGTTAATTAAAAGCTGTTTCAAGAAATATGACATCTTTGCTTAGATATGTTCTTAATGTATTTCTCTTGGTACTAGCCGTTTAATGATTTTTTTTCTCTACCTGGCACATTCAATGCCAGAAAATCAGATATTCAGTGGTGTGGTTGCATTGATGAATATATGTTTTGACTTCTCCCAAGAACAATAAATGTAGGTTATGTCATGGTTTAATCCCAGCCACCAACTAAGCACCACGCAGCTGCTCATTCACTTCTCCCGCCTCCTCCCCCCCCAAGTGGGATGGGGGAGAAAATCGGGAAAAGAAGTAAAACTCATGGGTTGAGATAAGAATGGTTTAATAGAACAGAAAAGAAGAAACTAATAATGATAACACTAGTAAAATGACGATACTAATAATAAAATGATTGGAATATACAAATGGTACACAATGCAATTTCTCACCACCCGCTGATTGACACTCAGTTTAATCCCCAAGCAGCAATCCCTCTACACCAACTCCCCCCAGTTTATATACTAGATGTGACATCTCATGGTATGGAATACCCCTTTGGCCAGTTTGGGTCAGGTGCCCTGGCTGTGTCCTGTGCCAGCTTCTTGTGCCCCTCCAGCTTTCTTGCTGGCTGGACATGAGAAGCTGAAAAATCCTTGACTTTAGTCTAAACACTACTGAGCAACAACTGAAAACACCAGTGTTATCAACATTCTTCTCATACTGAACTCAAAACAGAGCACTGTACCAGCTACTAGGAAGACAGTTAACTCTATCCCAGCTGAAACCAGGGCAGATTATAAGTCATTAAATTGAAAATTTCACTTTAGACTGCTGGTTCCAACTCCTTTATAGTATATACAGTGAATTGTCTATTAATACTTCAAGGTGTTTCAAATCTTAGCGGTTGCAAATTACTTGAAAATGAACAAAAGAAAGGAATAAATAAGAGAGAGAGAAAGAGAGAAGGAAATTGATGAGTGAGGGAGAGATAAGCACATGAATCTTGATCATTTCTAGGAAAATAAATAGACAAATGTTTTGGTTAAAGGTCTGTGATTAGGAGTGCACTAAGATGAGCTTTTGTTTAACAAAGATTTTTGGCAATTTAAGTGAATAGTTCTGAGTTGACATGTAAACCCTAGTCATGTTAAGTTTCAGAATCCACTATGGAGTGCCCCAAGTAATGCAAAATATGGTCACATAATGGTAACCTTATAATTAAGAATAATTTTTATCTTATTTTCACCCTCTCTTAAACATAGAATGCACTACTAGAAAACGTCAGTCAATGTCCCTTTTGTGTTATCACCTTTGCGTTTACAGGAGTGATCAGTAAAACCAACAGCATTTAGTTGGATAAAAATGCATGTATACACACACATCATACATATATATATACATTGTGGCCTGGAAATCCTTGGAAACCTGGGGCAAGTTCACAAAGCCAGCAAGATACCCAAGTCTCCTTGGATTCAACAGATCAAGGACTGTTATACCAAAACTGTTAGAGAGATCTCTTCCCTTGCACAGATCTACTCATCGTATTGCCACTTAATTTAAACCAAAGTACCAAAAATAGGGATAACAAGCAACAGAAGGGAAGAGGGTGATGAAGTAAGAATAGGTAGTGAGATCACACCATATATGTACTTAAATGAGAAAATAAGGAAAAATCCTCTGTCTCGGCTCCCCAGCTTAGCTGTCTACCAATCTATGGTTACCTTCAGACTTAGCAGAAGACATAATCTTAAGAAAAAGTTTGGAAGAAGAGAAACTATTAGTGAAATTGATATTCAGAGCAATTAAAGGACATATTGAACTGCCCCATCTTTGGAGAACCTTTCATCTTTTCTGGAGTTAACTTATGCTAACTGACTCTTCCAAAGCCTCACACTGAGTTAGGTCTGGCACAGAGCAGAAACTCAACTTTTACTTTATTGCCCTCATTAAAAAAAACCCATACTGCTTCATTTGAGGTGAAGTTGCAACCCATTCAATCACACTTGAATAGAAAGTGCACATAAATCCACAGCCTTGTACTCTCACATCTGTGCAGAAGTGGATGATCTTTAAAACTTTGAAAGAATGGAGTCTCAACTGCATGCGTCCAATGTGGCTTCATAAAAATGTAGGTGAATTAATTAAATATGAAAACAAATTCCTGCACAATGCATTATAGCCAGAAATGCATAGCACAGAAACATGACACCCCAAGGAAGTATTCAGTGACTTCCCATTCTTACAACTGCTTTATACATGTGCATTTATGACTATCAAAGTTGTGGAAGAGAGGCACAATACTGAGAACTGGGTTTGATGAATCAGTCCCTGGTTAAGCAGCCTCTCTCGCAGATGATTCCTGCAGGTGTGGCCATGAATACTGTTCTATCCCTTTAATTTACAAAGCCCCAGCCCAACCCAACTGTTGACTGTACTTAGATGGTGGTCTTACCTCTCCTCCACCTTTCTAAAGCATTAAATCCTAGGAAGCAAACGCTACACTCTCTGTTACCTGGAGACAGTCACCAAACATTTCCCATTTGGGTTTGTAAGAGTAGAAGAAAAATTCCTCTCAGCTGCACCACCTATACTCACCTCTAGAAGGCAAGGGACAACTTTCCAGGTGTTGAATTATCCAAAATTATTATTATATGGATTTACGCTTGCATGGGTACTCTGAGCCAGATTCTGTGGTGCACCAGAGCACAAACAATTCTTCTTTAACTTCTACAAACTTACAACATCTTCAGGACATTTAGGCCACCAAATGCTATCAAAGCAATCACTTTCCTCCCCTGAAAGGGGAGGGGCAGAAACAGAAAAATGCAAAACCACCTCCAGCCAGTTAAGAAAGAAAGATGCCCCAGTATTAGAATTCCTCTGTGGGAATTCAACAATGCTGTCATCTATGTATTTACAGTCTAAATTAGCCCACATTTTAGATAATGTTTTTCAAGCTACATTCCAAAATAGTAACCATAAACATTGCATGTTATGTACGGTCAAAGCTTGGATTTGCATTTACCAATGCTGATAGGTGTGTCTGTCTGTATCCACACATATCAGAAAATCAGTTAATGCATATTAAACTAGTGGAGTAGGGTTGCATCTGGAGAAAAGCTCAAAGCTTTTTCTTTAATTTCTGGGGTTCAGTTTCTGTCAGAACAGAGCAATTCAGTTTCAGGAATATGCGAAAAAAACCCAGCCTCTATTTTGCTCAGCACAGCACTCTGAAATTTCACATGACGAGGAGCACTTCTTGCCATGTATAAGCTGCCTTGGTGTTTCAGAACATATGGTACATAAGATCACACATTGTTCTACATCTCCTACTGTGGGTAAGAGCATCAGGGAGAGTGGAGGAGCAGAAGGCAGCATTAATTCCAGATTTGCAAGCACTTCTGGTTGGATAATATTGCCTTACTTTAATGAAAATGGTACTAATAGAAAAAATTAACCCAGTGTGGCAAATAGTGTAAGAACACTAGGCTTTAGAAGGGAGGTTGATCTTAGGCAGGATGTTTATCCTACCTGCTAGCTTTTGGAAGCTAGTCATCCACTGTGGTACTGAAGTGCTGATGTATTGTGACATCATTAAAAGATGAGGGAGGGGTATACAGACAGAGGCTAAAGACTTATGTTACATTTCCATCCACACATGGGACATTTGCAAGTCCACCCCCTTCTCCCAAGGCAATCAAGCTGCTTATTTTCCCAAAGTGCAAATACACACGTAAGTGTTGTTCTTTGTATCTTCAAAACAGTGTGAGAATGCCTATTTACTCATACCTTCACTGTAGACAATCTTTCATGCAGTGTACAACAGGATACTACTTAGGCAGGCAGTGTAGTTTATCAGCAGATGCTTCTGCCTCTATTGTCCATTTCAGTGTGTTTATTGTAGGAAAAGGGAAGGACAGTGATGGAAAACCTCACTTTTAAAAGTTCAGTCCCTACCACTACACTATTTTGGACTGCCTAAACAATGTGCAATGTTTGTGGTCTAAAACAATACCCCTTTTGCACTCTTTTTTACTTTGTAAGGCAAGTTACGTGTTTACAAATAGGCTTCCTCTACAGCACCTTCTGCATATTATCAAACCACACAGAAGTCATATCTGAGGAAGCAGTGTATTTACGATCTACATTCTATTTAAGATGTTTTTAGAAAATGGAATAAGTGATACTGTACAATGTACCTCTGTCTCATACAGACATTTTTACACAAACTTACCAAATTTGTTGAGTAAGTGAAATGTGAAAAAATCATGGCAGTGGGAGTAAGAAATAAATGATCATATTGCAAAAAGGGAAAATACAGTTATTCTGAAGATTATTATCTCTGAAGAGATAAAAGGACAGATAGGCAGATACACTAAAAACCTTTTCTAGAATGCAGGTACTACAAAAAAAAGGCTTTCAAAAAAAATTTGGTGATCAAGTTTGAGGGACAGAGACACAGGTATGTGTTAAATGATGTAGGAGGATAGATGAAAGCAGGCAGAGAGACAGAAGGAGAGAAAAGGTTTATGAGAACATTATTTTGGTTTGGGAAAAAGATTGGTGGGATTTTAAGCACAGATCTCAGGGGTAAATTGATACAGAAATATTGCATAATGGATGTTCCTGCATCCTATTTCCGCCAAGAGGTTGGTGTTTCAGATTAGCAAACATTGCACGCATGTATTTAAATTCCTTTAACTTCATGATGACTAGTCAATTAAGAGTAGGCTTTGATTTTAATATAAATAAACAGTTTTAAAGTATAAATTTCACTATTCTCATTTTTTCAAAAGAAGATAACAACATCACAAGACAATTCAGGCCAGCAAGAAAGTCCCCAGTCTGACCCCTGCCCAGTGCAGGCTCAGCCACGGGGTCAGCCTGGGTTGCTCAGGGCTCCATCCCGCGGGGGCTGGAAACCCTCCAAGGAGGGAGATGGCACCACCTCCCTGGGGCCGGCCCCACTCCCCAGCTGTCCTCGTGGGGGAAAAGCTTTCCCTCGTCTCCAGCCTCTCGGGCTCTGCCTAGCTGGCTGCCCACCAGGACCCGGGGCCTTCTCCCCAGAGCTGCCCCAGGCCCCACCGGCATGGCTGCCAGGCCTCGGCCCGCCCGCCGCAGGGCTGCGCAGTGCCCCTGCCCCCGGCGCGTGGGGGTCCTGTCCTTTCCTCCCACTGGTCCAGTCCCCCTGGACAGCTGCCCTGCCCTTGTGCATATCGGCCGGTGCCCCCCAGTTTGGCGTCACCCGCAAACCTGACGGTGCACTTGGTCACCTCCCCAGGTCATGGATAGAGATGCTGAACAGGACAAGCCCCAGGGCAGACCTTGTGGGACCCCATGGGGCACAAGCCTACCAGAAGATTCTATCCAGCGACCACCATCTCTGCCCAACCGGCCGACCAGCCAGGTATTTACTCCCCTGCTGGGGCACCCACCCAGACCCCAACATCCAGCCTGGACACAAGGACATTGTGGGAGAGTGCTGGAGGCCTTGCTGAAGTCAACCTAAACGATATCCCCCGTTTTCCACTTGTCCACTAATCCAGCGATTTTATGACAGGAAGCAACCAGATGAGTGATGTAATTTTTAGACTGAGTAAATCAACCACCTTTTTCCTCAGCTGCTGAGATCTGTGATCCAAAAGGACTTGCTCCATGATTTTGTTACTCTTTGATGTGAAACTGAACAGCATCATCCTTTTACCCTTTTTTGATTATAGGTGCAATATTTTCTTTCCCTCTGTTGTCACAGAGCTTCACTGCTCTTCAAAGCTGTTAGTGGCTCTGTGAATGCATCTTCCAGCTCACTTGGCACCCTTGGATGCAAGCTATCTGCTCCTATGGACTTATGGGTCAAACTCATGCAAGTCATCCCTGACTCAACCCACGTACATTGCTAGTTGTTCTCTTCCTTGAACCAGCTTCCTAAGCACAGAGTCGTAGGAGGTGTTGCTTCGTGAATTCTGAGGCACATGGAGCATCTCAGCTTGACCTGTGTCCACTGTCACTGAGTCACCTGTTATATTTAGCAACAGTCCCACATTTTGTTTTGCCTTTTACAGCCAACATAGAGGTAGAAGCTCTTCTTGTTGCCCTTAACCTAACTCACAAGTTTGAACTCCATTTGAGCTTTAGCTTTCCTCATACCATCTCTGCATGCCTGGGCAATGTTTCTAAATTTTTTCCTGGTATACTCTCCCTGCTTCCACCTGTCATATGCTGCCTTTTTGTGTTGGAGCTCTATCACAAGTTTCCTGCTAGCCAAGCTGGTCTCCTGAGACTTCTGTTTTTCTGCCTAAGCATGCATTCTTGTGCATGGACTTCTCCATCTTTGAAGTCTATTTCTTAGTATTAAGCTGTTTTGTGGGTGGAATTCCCTCGTTCTCATTTATGTTGTTGTGCTGTATTGCTTTTCAGTTTATTCTCTCACTGTAGGAGCCCAACACACTGGGTGTAAGGATTTTCTGATTTTTTGTTTTTGTTCTACTTTGAAGATGACACGGTTAGATTTAGTGGTTCCAAAGAGTTAACTGCTGAAACCTCTTGTCTTTTCGTGCTTTGAGAACAGGTTTGGGTATAACAATATAGATTGCTAGGCTGTGAGCATAGTTATTGCAGAGTGGCAGGGTTTGTTAATTGTTATTAGGGTTGCAAAACCCTCTTCTGAGATAGAAATCAGTTTTGGACAGATTCGACATGCACACACAATCAACTTACCTAAGATGGGGTAGGTTCTCTTATTAAAAAATTCTAGAAGTTTTAATTATTTTTTTGTTTGTTTTTCATTATTAAACTGCTTTTTATGACAACTACTCTGTGAATGAGAGTTATCAGCTATGTGAAAAAAGAGTCCTTGTTCCTCCTGAGGAAAAGAAGGAAAGTAAGCAACCATGTAAAGTCAAATTTTTCCTTTCTTCCCTCTTTGCTCATTCATTTTGCTGTGGGTACCCTTGCTCTTGCTAAAAGACAAGCATGTTAACTAAAAGGTCCTGACACAGGATATAGTAGGGATTAGGTTGGAGAAGCATCCTTAGATGGGCGCTGTTAGTAAAATACTAAAAAGAGAGGAGAGTCTGCAAATGATAGGCGGTTCCAGATGGATAAATGGCAGCTCCAAGTTGTTCCTATTTTGCTGGAAATAAAAGGTTAAGATTAACAGGAATTATGGAGTTTGGGATTTCATTATCTTGGTTTAGGCAAAAAACCAAATTTTGTCTGTATATCCTTTCTTATTTGAGTGTCTTTTACTGCTCCTCATTCCTAGGATAATTAATAAAAAATACTTTAATTCAAAATATTTTGCACTTACAGACAATGCCTTTAATCTAAACTCTGTCTTCCCCCCCCGCCCCCGCCACTTGTTCTTTCTTTCTGATCTCTTTAGCTGCTTAATATATCACACAAAAAGACACTATCGATGTGTCAAGGCCACATTTTAAAAGGAAATATTCATTTGCAGAGGTTGAGGTCTCCATTCCTTTTTTGAATCACTGCTGTCTAACAGTGTATGTCTTACCTTCATGGCTTGCTAAATCCCACAGGATGCCACGTCAGCCCTCACACTGAACAAAAATTACTGTGTGTTTAATTTTGTTTCCATAGCTGGAACTGCTTTAAATGCTCAAAGTAATTATGAAATAATTGGAGGTTAATATGTGATAAGGGTGTATTTCAGTGGAGGGTGCTTTCTCTCCTGTTTTTTTCACACAAAAACCTGTGAATCATAATAAAATTTATAATTTAACAGTTTCAGCCCATACTTTCAGGGTTGTTTCTGAAGTACTGTGACAGCAGCATATATATGTGTGCAGCATACTGCAAATGGTGTTCAAGGAGGATACATTCTGGCTCCAATGTTACAGGTGTCCCTCTCTTACCTCTTGTAGAGATCCTGAAATGATAACAAGGCATGTTTTAGCAGACCGGTTTAATCGTTTCTTATTTTTTCTTGTAAATATTATGAGTGACTGAAACTATGAACCAAACTTAACAAATGGTTCAGGTGTTTTGACTCAAACTAACAGATGTGGTTACAAAACCATGTGTTTGTGTTAATCTGTCAATTTACAGATATGTTACAATGGTTGGAATTTGGTGGAGGAACTGGAATGTGATGCTGCTTCTGGTTCTGTATAGCTTGTTGCACTAACATTGGCCTCTTTTCTAACAGAAACAAAATATTTTTCTTGACTTTTCATTGGAAATTTTTAGATGCCTAATGAAATACAGCTATAAATGTTTTACCTGTGTAAATTCGTTTTTTGCTGCCCTCACTTTCAGTTATGACAGGCAGCTACCCACTTCATCTGCTCTTACACCTGTCTGACCTCTAACTTATAACAGGCTGCAGAGAAAATATTTATAAGACAGTATTTATAACAGATTATTCGTGCATAATATCCACAGGTAAAAAGTAAAAAGGAGAGTTTTGGGCAATTAAGTACATTACCCAGGCTAAAATCTTCACCAACCAGTATCAAATGCATGAAAATATGTTTATACCTAGACCCAAGTTTTTCTGCTGTGCTTGTTTTTCAAAGAAGAGATCAGAAAATGACACCCACAGACAGTCCTATCTACCCTCAGGAAAATATACTTTTGGTCACTTCAGAGCTTTTAACATTTAAACTAAAATACAAGGTTGGCAAATTTTAGCTCTGTTTTTCACAGTTCCTGATACCTACTGCATCTGAAATTTGGTGGTGTATTAATAAAACAAATACTATAACCTACTGTGGACCTCAGTGAATTCTAAGCACATTGAGTTTTATTCTTTTCTCCTTGTATTCCTTGAATATTTTTTGGTGACAAGTGCTTTCTGAGAAGTGATTGTCATGTTCAGCACTTAACACAATAGGGCCATTTGGGAATTGTGTAAATATGCATGTATATATATAAATGCAATAGGAATAATCTATCTGAATAATCTATCTGTTAAACCCATATAAAATTTTCCACATATCCTTAAGAATAGCAACTCCTACTTTGTAAATAGTGTGAGTTTCGCTACAGCATTGCATGTCCTGAAGTATGTCCACATCGCTCGGCACTAATGTTGAGGAGAGACGGTAGCTGTCTCCATGGGCATCCTGATAATTCTGTGCTGGTTCTTCCAAGTAGCTATGCCCTTCATCAGATTGTGGTTAGGGGTCAGGATCAGTCCTGGTGAGGGGAACCAGGGTCAGACACAGATCCTAAAGAAATTTTGCTGAAAGGTAAAAACAGGTTCTAATTACACTTGCACTTGTCTTTCTCCACTCTCTTGGTTTTAGGATTTGTTACCTGCAGTATCATCCCCATTTTTGCCTGAAATGAGGTATAACATCAGACCATGTACAATTGATTACTGCATAGTATATTTTTCAGTCGTATGTTTTTTGTTAAACATAATTCTAGTCAGCTAGCCAAAAAGCACTTGCCATGTCTGAAGCCCAGCTGCTGTCTTGGCATTCTTTGTTTATTCCGTGATGCAGGATTTCCATTTTGAGTGTATTGACCTTCTTTTCTTTTCTGCATCAGCTTTGACTCTCTAGCTGAAGTCTTTCCTAGTAAATGGTGATGAAGCTTGAGTGTACCCTGTTTACCCATCTAGCAATGTATCACTTTTCACCACTGTTGCACTTAGTATTAGCTGATCATTTGAGACATCAAAGCATTTGCTCCCTTTTTTGCAAGTGAGAATCTATGCAGTGTCATTTGTATTCACCTCGGGCAGATGCTGAGCCTCTGTTCATTTCATCAAAGAACTATTTATGAGGCTGTAAAAAAGATGAGTTTCTCTGAATAGTCTCCAAATTAAACTTTTAAAAGTTTAATGTTGGCACACAAGAATAATTACAGTTATAAACCATTAAACATTTAGAGGAAATTTATATTATTGGAGGCAAAAATTTACAGCTGTGGTCAAACGCAATAAATTTCCTCTGAAAAGCATTTCCACAGAAACATTTCTTTCTGAGAATTAACAAATGTAGTGCTTTATTAACAATGCCAAAATGCACAGGTGATGTCTTTGGATATTATTTAAATAGGAAGATTTGTATATTTATAATATACTGTTATTTGACCCCACAGAACTATGTAAACATATACATTTAAAGCCACACACATATATGTTAATTTTTATTTGTTTGGGGTTTTTTACATAGCAAGTATGGGGCTCTGAGTTCACTCATTATATCAGGCTGCATATGCTATGTGATCCTAGAAGGCAGTCCAATAGCATGAAATTTTCTTCCAAGAATTATGATGTTGCAATTATCACATGCCTGAAAGGCGGTGAACATCTATGAAGCTTAGTCAGTCCTTTAGCCAGTCCTTAGACATTCCCTATCTTTCTCTGCTACCATGACTGTGATTTAATGTTATACAAAATAATCTCACTTCGATCCTCCAAATCTTTCCACTTGTAGAGCAAAATTTATGGACTCTGTCTCTGCTCAGCCCTCATGCTACCTAATAAACCTCTGTTTTCTAGAAATATCCTCAAAAGAAATTAGTTTATTTGAGGCAAAATCCAAAGCCTATGGAAGGAACTAAAAAGATTCCCATTAACTTCTCTGGGCTTTGATTCATGCTAATTTTCCCTTTAATTATTTCATGCAATATCTAGCTCTTTTGGAAACATTTGGATTTTGTCTTTTCAAACAAAACAGGGATGAAACATCTTTCTTTTAAATACTTTATGCCTAAGGAGAAGCAAAAGCATTTCAGATTCCTTAGCTACCTTTTGATTCCACTGAGTTATTACAATTCATTATGCGTAGCAAATAATCATATATTCCTATTTACAATTGTTTTGTGTAAAGGAGACAGTAAAGCATACCACTGAAATAGAATAAAACAGAAGTATTTAATGGAACATATAAATTAGACTCTAAATATTTTGGAGCAGAGCCTGTACTGTTCATGATTGCAGGTTTGCACAGCACAACAGGACATGGCCATGACCTCTGGATGATATTACAGTATAAACAATGAAGTGATTGTATTTTGCAAGGAAAAATTACAGAAATAAAAAAAAAAATTAATTTCTTCTGCAGACTTTGTGTCAAACTCTGCTGCATGTTTACATTGTGACAGGCAAAGCCATCTATCACAAAAATCTCAAATTTACTTTAACCATGCAGTGCTGTCTTTTGCACTCCTTTCTTACTGAAGGCTGTGAGATTATTAAAATCTTATTGATAAAAGCTACTGTTTTAGACAATAGCTGGTAGTCTTTGAATGTGTGAACAAGAAATAAGGAAATAAATTTGAAGGGAGAATCAGATTCTTAGTTGTCTTCTCTAGACTGAGATGCATTTTTTTCAAGAGGACTATAGATTGTCCTTTCTACAGCATTACTGCTAAGATCTTTCAGGTGTCATAGGTGTCAGCCCAAGGTCTCAAAAGAACTCAAAGATGGACAACAAAATGGTTTCCTGTAAACTGTGGGACACTATGTCAGCGGGCAGCTAAATGGAGTGAATGTAATGCCCCAAGGGACTACCAGGGTATACATATGAGACCACAACTCACAGAGTGAGTGCGGGATCTAACAGACCTTTGTATCTTCTCCTTTTCTTTCTGTCCTTGCCCTTACCACTTTCATTGACTTAATACCTCTACAAATTTGTATGATTGTTTCTTAACTAAAATGAATCCTTTCATTTAAAAAAACAGTGAAAAATGTTTTGAAATTACTTTTCTGCTCAAATGTGGTGATTTTGTCTAAGCAAGGATATAGGAGAAGGTGACTTGTCTCACTGAATTTATTCTTCTACCCCAGCTGACGGAGCAAATGAATCACAAATTGCCGCCTGGCAGCATTTATAAGTGTTCAGATTGATCAAAAGGTCTGGACAGTTGAAATCAAGTCATTCTAGCAATCTATTGACAGTTATTGAATATAGTCAGGACTGCAGTCTTCTTTGTACTAGGTGTATATGATGCTGGCTGTACTTCACCCACACAATCCAGGCCAGATAAACCAGATAAATACTGTTAGAACATGGATATTTTATGCAATTGGATTTTGTATCTCATTATCTTTGATTTCCCCACCCAGATAAGCAAGAATGCAGTAACAGCAATAGTTTCTATGAAGTGTCAGTAAGAAGGCTTAGTTGTATGCCTCCAGATCTACAGGAATATGCATTAAGCACTCTGCTGATGTACCCTTTCTAGAGGATTAAGAGGAGAAATGAAAAAGAAGCAGAAAAAAAAGCCCAATGAAAACAATAAGAGAAAGACCTTCAAATAACTTCAACAGTTTAGGCCTCGTTCTGGGAAAAAAGGGGAGAAGATGATTGGAAAAGAGAATCTAACTGGTTCTAACACTTTTAATGCTTACTCCTGTAAGGTCTGTATGCACAGGATTTGTTTGGTAACACAATCAGCTAAAGGAAATATGTTGATGAATGACAGATGATTATAATTTCTATGCTGCAAAGCCACTGTAAGGCTGAAATGTTTTCAGAGGTACCACAGCTGCAACTGATGCCATGATCTCCGAGCAATGATCACAACAATCTGCAAATATATATTGACTACTACATTACTATATGCAGACCTGAAATCAGGAAGTAGGGCAGTTGCTCATTTGTAGCTTGTGAATGTTCAGTCTGATGAAAACTGCCTATTTATATCTGTGAGTGCAGCTGCCAGAAGCCCTTTCAGGCTGATACACTTATGAAGAATAAAATGAGTATCTACTTAAAAAGCACTCCTCTACCTCTTCCTCCTTCCTACAACGAAAACCAAACTGTTCAAGAGTAAAATCTGAGGTTTCAGTTTCTGTGTGCAGTAGATACTTGAAACTGTTGACTGATCTAAGCTACAGGTAATAATTATGACTTTTATCTTTATGTGACAGAAAAGTTCCCAGGATGTCTATGCCTGATAAAGGTGAGTTCCTTACTTTCATTGGTTTGATACACAGTCAGCAGCAAAACATAATAAACGTAATTTCTTTTGTCTTGCTTATTTATCCTAGGGATGGTTATAGACTTTATCACATGAGAAGAAATTGGTTCTTTGTTTCCTTATTTATGCACGGCATTAATTTCTCCTCGCAAAAAAAAAAAAAAATCATGTATGGGAAAGCCCCATGATATATACCAGCCTCTCTAATAATCATGGGGTGGAGGGATACAGGTCTAATTTAAGTACTTTTTTATTACTAACCTGTTCAGTTTCGAAATTATTTTTCTCCAGGGATATTATCCCTGGAATTATCTGAAGGGTTTTGTTTGGCATATTTTTATATCTTCTTCCCTTAGACAAGTTTGAGGTTTGGGTTTTTTTTCCTCTTTCCTATACGTTAAATGCTAAGTTAGGGAAACCTGCTGAAGGAAAATAAGCTTTGAAAGCTTTCTAGCCTGTTGCTGTCTTACTTTTCCAATAATGACTGTGTGTTACATGAGCGATCGCATTCTTCAAAAATGACAGATGCCCAAAGTTCTTGGAACTTTAGGAAGACAATTTATGGGCTGCAGCACTGGGACACAGGATAGTGCTAGGACAGTAGCAGTATGGCTGTCCTGTCTAAGCATTTAGCAAGAAGATGCTGAGTATTTACTGCTGGGCCTCATGCTAAGGCTAAGTTGATTCTTATCAGAATCTTATTATCAAAGAAATATTGAGCTACTAATGCAATATTGCTAGCTATTGGAAGTTTGGGAATTTGTTGAGCTTTAAGTTGCATTTTAATTTATAACGACTTAGTTTTCAAGCATTTGTAAATTTCGCGGGTTAATATTCTTAACAGACATAGGAAAACAGGAATTACAGTAGATTAAGATCAGAGATAAGGGCAGATGAGCTAATGTACAGAACTGTTCCTTGTGACTAGGTCAGGAAATATCTTGGACCTGACTTAGGCTGAAACACTGCAACATCTTAGAATTAATTGCTTCAGCCTTTTTATTTATGTGTATGGTAATATGATAACAGCTACTCCTATGGCTAAATCTAAAAAACAGTGGCAGACCATGTTAGGATAATGGCATTCATCCCAAGAGATCTCCACGCTTCAAAAATGCAGGTATTGTGTTCTTGCTTCCCCATCTCATTAAAAGTGAATTGTAGAAGAATGTGTCTGGCATAAAGGAGTATCTGTAAGTAATCCTTACACACACTATGAAATACAGTGACTCCTGCAACAAAACTCAGCAACTGCACCAGCGGTCATGCACCGTGACACAGAGGGGTAGAAATGGAAGAGGAATACATCAACTTTTTTCCCCTGATTGTCTCCTTACTGAATTTCAAGAGGAAAGAAAGAAGCTACTTTACAATCATGAACTTTTCCATTTCTTACCCTGTGTTTGAATATAGCACATCTTGGAAAGCAAGTCAAAACAAATGTCCCCATGTCATCAAATTTCTCACATCAGCTTAAACAGCTTTCACAATTGCTTCATAGTCATCCTGTATCCAGGAACTGATGGAGTAAAGTAGCTTCCTGGCCATAAGTCATTCTGAGGTTGCTGTGTTAAAGGACCATATTGCTTCCCAGTAAGAGTAGAGAGCTACCTTACCCATTTTTCATACCTGCACATTGTGGAAGGCAGACACACATAGCTAAAACCTATCAAAGCCATGACTACCACCAACTCACATCACTGCCATTAAATATAGGAACTGAATTACTTATTCCAAAGCTGGGGTCCCTACTTGCTGGGAATGGAGGGCACAGCCGACTGATCTTCTTTTGCCTGTAAAATTAAGGGACTAATGAGGCAAAAAAAGCTAGTTCATTTTGTCAGATCTGTGCTGGTCTTGTACCTGTCTATCTGTACTATGCCTTGAAAGACAGCTGGGGAGGCCAGAGGGCTTTAATGACTTTGGGGAAGGTCAACTTCATCCAGAGGAACTTCTGAACTTGGTCAGCTGAAGCTAATGGCAAAAAAAAAAAAAGAAACTTGGGCAACAGTAACCCCAGGACAGGGGGAGAAAAAAACAGAAGATAATGGCAAATGGGAAAAGAAGGTGCAGGGGCACCTGGGTGAGACGAATAATCAAGGAGGTCATTAGCAAATTTTGCACAATTTTATAAGAGGTTTCAGTCCTCCATGAAAGGAAATTTTAGGCCAGATCTTCTGCAGATATTTATGAAATGCAGCAGTGCCTCTCCAGTTTAGAGAGCCTGCACCAGTTCTAGGTCACTGTTGTTCTCAGGTCATTGGTCTTCACCTGCACTCAGTTATTTGGGTCTGAAAGGCCAACTTTGTCTCTCAAACCTTTTAGGAATTAGATCCACAAGGAGATGTTAGCAAAGAGAAAGCCTCAAATAGAGCATAGTCAGCAAGCTGTGATGTTCATATGCAGTAAATGGAGAAAACAATATATCCAATGGTTCACCTGTTCATGAAGGGAAAGCAATGTTTGTGGTTTTATGACAGTGATGTCAATTAAGCATCAATTGACAGTTAAAAGAGCATTTATTGAGACGTAATAAGAAAGATGATGTGTAATCTTTAATAGAAAAGATGATGTGTAATCTAGTTAAAATTATGGGACACAAATGTAATTAGATTTTCCACACATAAAAATTGTAATGAATATTTAGGCTTTTAATTGGATTTTAAAAAGCCAGCAATATCAAGTTAATAGTTGTGACAACTAATAGAGTATCTAACTAAATGTCAGTATTTTTATTAATTGATATTTAATTTTCTGTAGACTGTCTTGGCAAATGTTAATTAAATGCCAGAAAATTCCTTACAAATTTTAACATATTAATAACCTTAAATTATGCCTTTATTGCTTACATAACTGTAAGTTAATTACACAGCTACAGACTTACTCTCTATCCTTTATACAGAGCTCAGGAGGATGAGGTTTCTTATGGGTCAGTAAACTCACCTGCTTACTAGCTACACAAATGGAAAGTAGAGGCTGATCCTGTATAGTCATGTTCTTTCTGTGGTATAGCACATATTAATTTCTGGGCCGCTCCTAGTTCCAGCCAAAGGAATCCGAAGCAGGTATAGTGTATATTTTTCCTGGTTTCCAGGATATATATGGTAAAACCTCATTAACTAGGGTTGGTAATGGTCTGGGATTCAGAACAACAGTAAGAAGTTAGAATACTTACATTCTTGATAATCAAAACCTTGCAGCTGTTTTTGATGACAAAACATTGCCATTAACTACCTTTAGCATTTGTAATTTAAATCATTCAGAACAAGAGCAGAGAATTCAGGTCAGCATGACCAAATGCTCTGTCTTTTATCAAAATACCGCACATATTTAACATTTGGAAAAATAGTGAGTATTTATGAGCAATTCTGTACTTCAGCCCACAAGGTACTTCTAATCTCCTGGCAAAACAACTTCTTCATGAACAAAGCTCATTACTAATCAAAAATACAAGCAAGTCCATGACTCTTCTTTTCCTTCTTAAGGCCAGGCATTTTCAGGATCCTTATTTAGATATCTAGGGCCCCACATCTAAGAGGGAAATATGTACGTGAACCCTTGGTTCTGTTGTATCGTTTAGATGTTTTGGGAGTGCTCAGGTTAGAGCTTCGTACTTGTTCTAAGTTGTCTTACTTGCAAAGGAGAAAGCTTCACAGCTACTGACTTATTTTGGGGTCTATCATCTCCTTACATACTTTTTTCCTTAATTGAAAGATAACATGCAGAATAAAGAGCCATCAAAGACATAGACCTAAGTTTCTGGACTCATTGTTTTTTGTACTTTCACAGTGTCAATTAGCAGTGGTCAGTCACACTGCAGTGATGTACATGAACAATTTCAACACCAGTGGCTTGATTTCTGTTTTCTACAGCTTCCGTGCAAGAGCAATCTATGAATATTTGCAGAAGCACCAGGTAGAGAGTTTGAGGAAAATTCAGGTCAGTGAGGAGGCTGATAAGTCAGACCTGTAACGGTAAACCCTCAACTTCTCAGAGGAATAATCTCCTGTATTACTGAAAGAGTGAATGTGCTTGCATTGTTATTCCATTTTTTGGAGAGGGGTATTAGCTCCTCTAAACTATAGTAAGATTCTGTAATCAAAGCCTATTTGTTGACATTTTGACCAATGGGCCAAGTTTTCATTGTATGCACAGCATGTATTAAACAGTCTACAGGAAAAGTAGATGGTGGTGTCTTGGCTACTCTGGATGTTTGTGGAGGTCAGTGTGTAGGGCATGTATACTATTCTGTTTTAAATACCTGAAAATGTTGAAAGATTTTCTCAGCTGAGTGAAAGCTTTGACATCTTGTTTGGGAAACAGAGTTTCTTAACAATTTAACACAAGGAGCAGTGTCTGTGTTAAAAAGAGTAGGCTGCCAGAAAAGTCATTTGAATGCATTTTGATCCATGCCTTGTCCCTTCTCAATATGGCTGTTTACAAATCTTGTATTTTTCTCCCCAACAGATCACTTCTCCTTTGATTTCTGGCTAGAATAATTTTCTTTCACTGAGTAAGAATTAATAATAAATTAATCTTTATATGATTTTTCTGGCTTCTGTGCAATACTAAGTACATTGCTGTTGATTAGGTGTGGAAGACTTTAGTGGACCAGGCTTCTGCTTCCTCCATTTTTTCAAGATGGCGCTTTGGAATTCAAGTCTGAGTTCTAGTAGGTAAGATGTATAGTCAAAAGGTGGAGAGAAGTCCTCTCTAGGGACATGGATGCAGCTAAAAGTCCTTTCAAAAAACAAATTTAATAAGTATGTTAAGTGAAAGACACTGTTTTTGTTGTATCTTACCAGTGGAATTTCTCTGGGGACAGCACTTACAACCAGATTGTGTGATCTATTGTAAGGTATTGAAGGGGATCCTGATATCAGAGAAGTTGACAGGAATGTATAAGGTCTCATGCTGTGAGCTGATAGTGGATTTTGATTAGGAAGTAAACTGGTTCTTTGCTGAGTAAACATGTTGCAGCTGCAGAAGGTGATGTACATATAAGCAAGTTCCCGCTGCAATTTCTAAATTGTTCCCTATTGCAACCTCAGAAAACCCTTTTTCCTTCTCTCCATCACAAGCAACATAGCCTTTAGCACCAGCCCTCTGCTGTAGGTAAGACATGGCCTTTCAGGTGTGCTTGTCCTCTGAACAATCCATCTCCCCTTCTGTCTTCTACTGCTGTTAGTAAGGAACTTACTTCTAAGCTATTCTCTGATGGTTTTCATCTGTGCATCCAAGTGACCTTCTGTACTTGGCTCTTTGCATGGATTTCTGGTCTTGTTATTGAGTGTCTCATCACCTCATCTATGCTGTAGTCCAGAACAAGATGGTTCATCAGATTCTGTAAGATTTCTGGTGGTTTATGTCACATTGCAGATGGACTGCTGTAGTTTGCAATGATTTGTGTGACACTTGTGTTCAGAATTACCTGCTATTTCCTGTATCCCCTTCCTTTTTCTTTACAAGGAACAGCTCTCAGCTTCCTTAATAAATAACACACCATTTCTTGCTAGTAAACGTGGCTGCACAAGATGTTCCTCATGTCAGTTAGTACTTTGGTTTTCCAGCTAATCTGTTATTACTCTGAACTACTCCCTGGACTTTTGGGAAGAGGTCTATTAGAAAGATACGAATTTTCTTTGACCCTGTCTCTTTCTCTTTGTTTGTCATCTGGCTCTTTTTAGTGATGCTTCTGTTTCTTGCACCTACAGAAGGAAAGGCATCTTTTGCTCAGGCTTTCAAGGGGCACTGGGCACAGATGCACTGCACAGCTGCATATTGCAGAAGTACAGACGGAATAACACACATTACAGTGCACCTCAGCTTCTTGCTTGCTTTCCACCCCATAGAAACTGAAGTTGTGCCATCCCAAGAGGATGGAGCCTTTCATTAATAATGAAGTAGAGACTGTTAAACAATTGTCCTCATGTATTAGTACAATAGCTGAATACATAAGAGTTGTGAACAGAGGTACTAATGACCTCTCTCCCCTGCCTATCTGTTGATAGTAGCTATAGCAGGTAGCACAGCTGCTAGAGACCATAGCTGCTTCTAGACCATCTCACCACTTGTTTCAGTAGAAAGATCATCTTTTGCATCAGTGGTGTTCGTCTCTGATACTACAAAAAGAAAGTAGGATGAGAAGGATGTGGATATGTTGTTTATAGAGAAGTCAGTGAATCAGAATGACTTTTAGACATTGGTGGATTTCAGTGGCAGTGAAGACATTGTCCTCTGTCATGTGACCTGCCATTTTTATTTTCATTCTATGTTTCTCCTCAGTGACAGTGGCAGAAGAAGCATTTTATCCATTTCATTTATTTATGATCATGGCAATTTGTTAACCTGTTTGGGCTTCCTGTTTGTATCTTACTGACTTAAAGTGAGGGGTCACCGCAAATGGAGATAGTGAAAATTAGCTATATAATAAACTTATACATAACTTTCAGTTAACTTGTCCTTACTCCATAAATGAATCCTGTGCTGAAGTGCTCAGCTGGAGGTGTTTCAGAAGAATATACTTTTACAGAGTTATTACTGCTAGCAAATGGCATACATATTACCATTGGTGAATATACTGTATCTACTGGTGTATCAATAAGAGCAAGGATATTGACAATATAGCTCAATAAAACTACAGACAATCAAAATGCACAACATATTGGTGGGGAAACATTTTTCAGCAGGTATAAATTCTCACAGCATTGGTAATTTCAACTCAGTAGCAGTGATTTCCACCAGTGTCAGGATCTTCAACATCCAGACATTGTTCTCTTTTCTTATTAATGTGTGAATGTGTGTGAAAGAGAGGCACAGGGAGATACCTTTATATGCTTGATTTTATTGGGAAAGAAAGATGTCTGCCCCCTTTCTGGATCAGGGAACAGCAGTGATTCATGCACAAGTCAGACAGGTGTGTGGGGTAGTAAGCTGATAGGAATTAGGGTAGCTGGTCAAAACTAACAATTTCGTTTAGAGGGAGGAAACAAATTAAAACAAGCTCAAAATTATATTCAGTCTTACTTTTTTTTTCTTTTCTTTAGACAGCAAATGAAAAAAAAGGAATAATGGTAAAAGCTTTCCTTGCCTTTTCTTTCAAGTTTTATCAAAGCTTTAACTTTTTGAAATTTCAAATCACAAAAGAATCAGAGAGGCTCTGGGTTTGGCACTTCAGCTATTTACAGGGCTTGGTGTTTAAAATTTCTGAGGAAGATAAGTTCAAACCAAACTAAGTCAACTATTTTTGCTAGGTTTACCTGTAATACAATTCCACAAAATTTGTAATAAAAAGATGTCATTGGGGGATCTCTTATCAAAAATCCTCACCCCAACATACTTTTTGTTTTAACCAGCTGTTTTCTGTAACAGCTGTATATACAGTAGCTCTTCTAAAGGTGTATTCAGAGCAAAATATTTGCACAGTTTGCAGAGGTTATTTAATTAGCCGAAATCAATGCCACAAGCTGCATAATTTTTCATAGTGCCTCTAATCTAAGTGGAGCTTTTATAAACTACAGAAATCTGTTCTGCTGTCTTCCAGTTGTATCTTGATTTTACATGGATTTAATTGATGAAGGTGATTTCATATTTTTGATCTAATATGATTTAATGTGTGATAGCACTATCTTATTGCTTAATTTTCTTTAACCTTCTACCCTAACATCTGTATACTTTTATTATTCCTGTGTTCTATATTCTTATGTGACTGTACTCTTCTGCTTAGATTTGTTCAGTTTCACTCTGAACAATTTTGGTTAATCAGCTTTCTTATATTCCAGATTAATGATAATCGACAGTTTCTTGGCTTGTGTAGTTTATTCTACTGCTTAATGGATTACGTTCTTCTAAATGTCAACCTCTATTCTAGAAATAATACACCCCAAACTCATTTTACATAAATATTAAAAGGTAGGGTTCTACATAGGTTTGTGCGTGATTTTTCTCATTTTTGTATTTAGATGAAAATATGCAATTAATTTATATTGAGGTGTTTCCTGATTTCATACTATGCATTGAATATACTGACATTAATCAGGTGTTTTCGTATCTCATTTTGTTAATTAAGAATGAGTGAGAAAATCAGAGAGCTCTTAGTCATGATATACAGTATTGGAATTAAAGCATGCTCAAGTGCTGACTTTCTGAGCCTAAGAAATGTTTTGCACTCCCTATTAGAAATGCTCTGAAGCACTTTCACAGCCATTGAGATCTTTACATTAATATAATTACACTGATGGACAGTGAAAATAAATTTGTACACACACATGCCCAGATACATACACTCATGTAAACAAACACAATTTTTCTTGTTATAAATCCTGTACATCAAATGTGGTTATTGCAGGTACTGCAAATTTAAACAGGCTAAGATTAAAGTACTTTAAGTTCCTATACTCTGTTATATGAAGACACTTGTAACAGCCCTCTACTTAACTAGGCTGTGCTAAGATACTGGCTTATATCTGCATATTTCTAATTATTGTCTTGTGTAACAAATATAAAAAACCGAAGCTAAAACATGCTATAGCAATACATTCTTAGGGACATATTTTGAATAACATTGAAGTTGTGGGATAATCACTGCAATGCTTCAGGACAAAATTTCAAATTAAATATTTTTTTTTTTTAAACAGAGTATTGAAATTTTCATATTTTATTCAAATTGATATCTCCTCCAGGAAATGTGTGTATAGTAGTTTTATTTTCAGGTCAACTAGTTCCAGAAATACAAACTCCCATATTTAGAGTTTTTTTAGCTCTGACCTCCAGATGATTTGTAACAGGAAATTATAATTTTTTCACTGTTTAGGTAAATTTTATAGAAGAGAATTTTGAGAACAGACAAGTAAACTACAGGCAAAATGCATAGACTAATTAATCTTATATTTCTTTTTACACTGTGATATGAGTTTAAATATATCTGCAGGGTTAAGCTGGTTAAGTATAAATCAGTTCTGAGTAGTAAAACTATCCATAGCTTTCTGAAATGCATAAACCTATGCTTTGTTTTCACTCTGCCTGATGTTGTTCCTGGATTCTTAAGGACATGGCTCCTTGTGTTTTGGTATTTTTGATATTTTTCCTAGTCATAGAGGAAATATTAATGAAAGAACTGGTGTGTTATTTTGTAAGAAATTTTGTAAAAACTATCACCATTGGGCTGACACTGTTTCTTCCTAAATCCTCCATGCCATTTATGCAAGAGACTGAAATCCATGTACACACGTAAAACACACACTACTCTGCAGTACTTATCTTGCAAAGTCCATAATCAGGAAGACTTTCAACATAATTAATTCAGTTGTCTTCTGTGATGATTTACATTGCCAGTGATTTGGCCCTGGTTTCAAATATATATCTATTTTTTTAATTGCAATGACAAAAGGCCCTTTGTGTATATACATTTGGATTTTATCAGTTCAAACATTATGTCAGGTATATTGCTCTTCCCTTGAAAGAATACACTAGCCTTTTTCATGATACCGTATATTTTCTGACATTTGCAGAAAACATTTTATTTCATATGGTGGTGGCATCAGTGAGGTTTTTATAAGAATTCTGTTTCCCTCCCAGCTGCTTACCAGCCCGTTAGGTTAATTTTATGAGTGTGTAATATGGTCTTGATTTTTAAGGAAACAAGTTACTCCAGTGAATCCAGTGATATATTATGCAATGGGTAAGTACAGATCACAATGCACAGTAGCAGAGGTGTAGGTTTTGTTTGCTGTAACACTACAAAAGTATCTTGTTAACATTACAGACATTAAGGACTATCATCTGCTGCACTACTGAAGTAGTAAAGATTTTCTTGGCATCAGCATTACATGTAAGACAGTTCTCAGATAGTGAAGTGGTTAGTCCTCCACTAATCTTAAGTGACTGAGACAACAGGAACATCACTGCTGCCAGATGAGTATTTTTGCCCTACAAGGATTTTTTTTAATGCTGGGTAAATAAGAAAGTTCAGGACCTCAGAATTATAGTCTTTGCTCTTGTAGGGATTCTTATTTACAGTTGTGTATCAGATTTGCAATTTAAACTGAGATAAGAGTTCTGCAGTTTTGCTATAACTCCATAAAAAAAGGAAAACTGTTGGAGATAAGCCATGAGAGTAAAAGAGCAGTTCAGTGACAGTTGACAGTTGTCAAGGATATAATGTGAGAAGACAAAGGAGGAAATTGAGAATAGTAGTTACAATCAGAGATTTTTAGGTTACATGAAAACAAAAGCATTTTAGAAGTTGTGCCGAATAGGTCTATGTAATGCAGAAAATAGAAAAAAATATATAAAGCAGATGGTTATCAGACAAAAGGAGGTCTAGACAAAGGTTTAACAAAACTATTAATTAAAATAACCAAAAAATATTTCATTTCTATCAGAGCAATTAGGAGCAGAGGCCAAAAATTAGAAATGGAGAAAGAGAAGTTGTTGCTGAGGAGATGGTAATAAAGTGATATTTATTCTGTAGGTATTTTGGAACTCGTTTCTCCGTAATGGACCAACTAGGGCAAAATTTGAGCATAAATATGTCTAATAGGAAAGTCTAAACATTTTATGAAGAGTGGAGGAGTGAATGCAATTTTTCTCCTTGCAGACTTACCCAAGCTCATCAGCTACCCACTGAGATCAATAGAGAAACATCACTTTATATTTGTGGACTCTGGATCATAACCTGGGTGACATAAAATATTAAACTCAGTAAAATAGTACTATATTGCTTATATAACAGTCAAGAGTTTTGTAATGACTCATTTAGAAAGTGCAGGAAGAAGTGGGTTACAAAATATGAAAAGCATGTTGATCTTGCAGAATATATGCAAGTAAATTACTTTACTCACCCTGCCTTTTTCTCAGCCTGAATGAGGATGAGCCAAAGATTATCCTATCTTAGAAAATAGGATCCTCACAGCTGTTTATGTAAACAGAGATTTACTGAAGCATTGGCAATATCTGCATCTGCTGCTACGCTTGCAATAGAGATCATTTCACACTCATTGCCCTCTTTGATAGGGGTGAGCTGAACTTGTTCTCTAAACCACCATGATACCACTTGAATTACAACAGCCCGGTGGTCAGGCTTTCTTGTATGTCTGCATGCTTTAAACAAGACTCCACAGGGTATTTTTTCTCCTCTCATTTTCCTCTCTGTCCTGACTGTGCCATAATTTTCTTCACCTTCCCTCACCTACGTTTTTGGGTGGTACCTCTTTACTGTTCATTTAATCTTCCTCAACACATAGTTAAAATAGTGTTTATCTCCTGGTGTGCATTGAGTGTTATGGCTGTTAGCTGTCAGAAACTGGGATGTGCAGTTGCCCGTAATATTTGCTAGGAGCATAAAGAGCTTAAACAAATGTGGGTGTTATATAGACCTAACCAAAACACAAAAAAGGTAACAGAGTTAGGTACAGGACCAGTGTTAATCTGTATAAATGACTGAAAGTCATTGTCACCATAAACTGCATGGAAAGGAAAGCAGCTACAGTAAATGTGAAAGCCATGGTTCCCCAATCCCCCCAAGAACCTTCATGAGGTTCCCAACACAACCTGGCTTTATGGTAGTTTTAATAAAATCCTGATAAGTAAGCATTAGGAACCTACCAGACCAGTAATGATGTCAAAGTTGGATAGCTATCATCTAAGTACCTAAATTTCTAGGGTTAGGAAATCTTTTCAAGCCTTGCTTAAGTCCAGAAGCTCAGAAGAACAAGGAAAAAAAGCAACAAAAATTCAATACTTAAGAATTTCTGAACCTTCTGAAACCAAACCAAACAAATAAACAACAAAACCCACAACCACCACCACCACCAAACTGAATCAGAGGTTAATAGCAAAATTAATGCATTTCTTATTTTTCCTGGAGCAGGTTTACTTATTCTTTATCCAGGTTAAATTTACATGACTTTTCTCTTTAAGGATGGAAAAATCCAGAAGAGAAAGTCAGTAGGGCATAGTACAAGGATGCTGTGAAAATGCTAGACAGATGCTATCACTGCTTGCCATCAGCTGTTGATGTATTTGCATCCCATTACACCTGCAACCAGGACTAAGTACAATTCACCACACTGGGGCAGCACAACTCACAAGGCCACAGAGAGTCTTGAGGGCTCATGAAACCAAAGAAGAAGCCATCAGCAGCTTTCATATAAAACAAAGAGTTTACACTGTTTTTTAGGGAAAATGCATGGATTATCAAAGGCAAGTATATGTATTTAAATGTGAACAACTCTGGTGTCAGTATTGCCAACCTTCATGAAGAGTTCACTTACACCATTTACATGTGGAAAATGACTGTACAAAAGTTTTTGCAAGATCTGAACTTGTCTTGATAATGCAAAGAAAGAAGAGTTCTTATAAAGCAGTTTGTCATTGCTACAGACATAAAGTTTTTTTTTTTTTTTTTTTTTAAATAATGTGACCATTTCTTATTTGGCTGTAGGCAAAGTCCTTTCTCTTGAACACAAACATAAATACACTTAAAGCCAACCAATATCTTTGATTTGCATCATTTATATACATAAAACCCTATATATTCCACTGTAATCATAAATGCATCTTGCAGGCATACCATCTATTTTAGTTATTATAAATTAAATTCAGATACTCCTTGTAACTTGCATATATATATATATATTATGGAACAAATAGTGTTGGGAGATTGCAGTTATCCATGACTATTGATAATGGGCAATTTTGTATAATAGAATCCCAACAGGCATTTATGAGGAGACTTCCAAATGTATTTAATCCAGTTAAATGAAGATTCACCAATGTGGTAAACTCCTTTATTCAAATATGCATGTTTTTAAGGTGTCTGTGTAGTCTTTCATATTTTATGCCTCTGCTTTGTTAATTCTTCTACTAAGAAATACAGGACATCAGTTTTAAAATCTGGAATCTTAAAGTTTATTGATGTACCTTCTGCTACATAAGGAGTTAGCTGAAATAAATTACGTCCTATATTGCAATATTACATGGAACTAGTAGAAATTAGTGTGAGAGGTTTTTTTTTTTTAATTAAGCATTTCTCCAACTGCAGGGATGTCACACAGAGTGACAGCACTATACTAGCACAGAAATAAAATAAGTACGTTTGACTAGCCAGTAGTATTCTACATAGCATTGCATTGTAGTCTGCAGAGAGCTCCTGGCTTACTTCAATGTTTATAGCCATTATACAGGAAGCTATTCCTGCACTTTTGTACCTTCCTAATATTTCACTTTATTAGAAAACAATTGCAGATGCAACTCAGATGTGTCCTTCTGTGGTGGGTTGACCCTGGCTGGACGCCAGGTGCCCACCAAAGCCGTTCTATCACTCCCCCTCCTCAGCTGAACAGGGGAGAGAAAATATAACAAAGGGCTTGTGGGTTGAGATTAGGACAGAATAGGTCACTCACCAATTACCATCACTGGGAAAACAGACTTGACTTGGGAAAAATTAACTCAATTTATTACCAATCAACCAGAGTAGGGTAATGAGAAATAAAACCAAATCTCAGAACACCTTCCCTCCACCCGTCCCTTCTTCCCAGGCACAACTTCACTCCCGGATTATCTACCAAACACCTTCAGCGGCACAGGGGGATGGGGAATGGGGTTTACGGTCAGTTCATCACACGTTATCTCTGCTGCTTCGTCCTTGTCAGGGGCAGGACTCATCACACTCTTCCCCTGCTCCAGCGTGGGGTCCCTCCCACAGGAGACAGTCCTCCATGAACTTCTCCAGCGTGGGTCCTTCCCACGGGCTGCAGTTCTTCACGAACTGCTCCAGCATGGGTCCTTTCCACAGCGTGCAGTCCTTCAGGAGCACACTGCTCCAGTGTGGGTCCCCCACAGGGTCACAAGTCCTGCCACAAAACCTGCTCCATGGGCTCCTCTCTCCACAGATCCACAGGTCCTGCCAGGATCCTGCTCCAGCGCAGGGTTCCCATGGGGTCACAGCCTCCTTCAGGCACCCACCTGCTCCAGCGTGGGGTCCTCCTTGGGCTGCAGGTGGAGATCTGCTCCACCGTGGACCTCCCTGGGCTGCAGGGGGACAGCCTGCCTCACCATGGTCTTCACCACAGGCTGCAGGGGAATCTCTGCTCCAGCGCCTGGAGCATCTCCTCCCCCTCCTTCTGCACTGACCTTGGTGTCGCAGGGTTGTTTCTCTCACATGTTCTCACTCCTCTCTCCTTCTGCCATTTCTGTGTGTGCCACAACTTTTTTTCCTTCTTAAGTATGTTATCACAGAGGCGTTACCGCTATTGCTGATTGGCTCGGCCTTGGCTGGTGATGGGTCCGTCTCAGAGCCGGCTGGTATGGGGTCTGTCAGACACCGGGGAAGCTTCCAGCAGCTTCTCACAGAAGCCATCCCTGTAACCCTGCCCCACTACCAAAACCTTGCCACACAAAACCAATACACCTTCCTATCTTTTTTCTGCCTGGCTGGGAAACCTACTGCATTCCTTTTTACTGCCACTGACAATACCTAATGCATCTTCGTGTTCTTGCTGTGGGGAAGGTATACCACCAATTTCCAGCAGTACACGTGGACATCGTTTCATGGCCTGGAAAATTCCTCTGTTACATCAGAGAGAGCTTAAAACAGTTGTTTGAGTTGTTAACATCAGATGTAAACAAGTTCGCTCTGAACTGTCGTTCCAGAGGATTATTCCTTTAATTCTTCTCATTATTCTCAGATATACTGGCATGTAACTGGTCTTGCAAAAGACTGTTGACTTGAACAACTACCTGTCATGGTTTTCTGTATTATTTTTGGCCTCTCACAACTGGGATTGACCCCTGACTGGCATATGGTTAAGACATCTTTTCTCATTTCAGCAAAGCAAGTTTACTTGACACCAGTACAGAATTGCACTTGTCTTCCCTTTCTTCTTTTAACAAAATGGTACAATCAGGCACTATATTCAAATTCTTTGAGATACTGGAAAAGGGTGGGAATTTTTAGGGAGGAGAGACAAATGATTAGTAGCTGAAAGGGAATCTTGAATGGTAACATTATCTGTTTGTCCAAAACTAAACTTTATTATGACAGTTGCACAGCATCACTGAAGTAGAGAAGTCTCTTTTCCTCTGATGTTCCTTGAAGATAGAAGAAATCTAGAAAGTTTTCTACTACTAGTTCTGCTGCACAAAGAGAGAGCACAAAAAACAAGAGGGCTGAAAACAAAGTACTTTATTGTATAATAAGAGAAGGATGATATCAATATGTTTTTATCTGTTCAAGAAATTTCTCCGTAACCGCTTTTTGGTGCCCAGTGCTTTAATACTCTATATGGCTACTAATGGCTTTCTAATCTCATCATCTGCAATGCTGGAGTTTTAAATCTATTTACTTCAATTTCATGACATGTATCAGGGACAAAAGGATGTATTTACTGGCTTGTGTTACATGTTTTTATTAGATTAGAAGGTGCCCAGACGTCTTCATCAGGAACTTGCAAGTTCTCAAGGAGGGAAGGAAAGAAAAGGTCACTTAATTAATAATTTCAATACTCAGATTAAAAAAGCCAGTTTCCTGATGTATTTTTTAATTCCAACATATCTGGCACTGGTTTCAGTCTGAATTTCTCCCTTCAGTAGTCTGCAGCTTTCCTCTGAGGTATTACACTTTACCACATGAATTTCTTTTTCTTTTCTTTTCTGGTTTAAAACCAATTTTTTTTTTTTTTTTTTTTTTTTTTTCCTTCTCAGGAGATATGGCTCTGACTAAACAATTTGAGTATTGAGTGTTTTTTGGGGGAGGGGAAAAAACTTGTCAATAAATTTCCTTTAACCCTCCTGAAATTTTTCCCTGAAAGAAAACTTAGCCTAGATCACCTGGGATATATGTAGGGAATATCAATAGCATTTGCATCCCTTGATAGTTGACTTTCTTTGTTATAGATTACTACCATCTCAGTGCAGAGTAAATGACTTCTCTTTCTCAGGGGAGGAATTTTTAACAGGAATGGGGAGGAAATCATGTGAAATGCACTCTGTCTGACCTGTCCCAAAAGTAGACAATTCTATTACAAACCTTGGATGTAAGAAAGGATCTTTTAACTCAAAAGTAGATGTGGTTTTTAGGCCCAGAGATTTTCAAGTTAGTCTGTCAAGCTGGCTAACGTAACAGCCATTACAAAAACACAGCCCACAAAAGGGGAAAAGGATGGGATTAGCAACTAGTGTAAGGTTGTATATAAAACTGGATTCTTCTTCAGTGCATAGAGACTTGCAGGCTTGACAGTGACCCTTGTTTATTCTTCTTGGGAAAAATGCAAGAGAACGTCTTAACCTCTGGAGGCACAGGAACAGGAGAGACCACATTGTAATGTATTTTTCTAAGACAACACTCTTGAGCTTTCCAGTCAAGGTTTGTCTCTGCAATCCATGCTGACTCTCTCTGCCTGGCTTCCTTGTGCTGAATGCTCTACCTGAACGCAAAATGCACCTTCCTCATGCGTCTCTGAAAGAAGGAGAGCAGAACTGCGTATTCCTTCCTCCCCCTTTGGACCTGCTAGGTTCATAGAGGTATTTAATAGGCACAGTAATACGAATGTAAAACTTGTTGGTTCTGCTGAAGTTCCCTGCTTTAGGAAATGCAATTAGAAAAGAGACAAACGAAAATTGTACTAACAAGCCACTTCTGAATTTAGGAAACATATGATATGAACCTTGTAAAGTACTGATACTGAATCTTCATGTGTCTGACCTGCTGCCATGAGGTAGCAGGTGTACACAGTAATTTTAGATTATGTTCAGCAACTTTTCAACTAATCTGAGTGTTCTATCTGAATATCCAAAGCTGTTATTGCACTCCCCAGAGGAAAAAAAGTTGAAGTAACACATTTCTATTACGGTTGCAAGAGCCAGTTCAGGCTCCAGCATTCTAGCAAATCAGTTTCTCCCTTAACAAGAGGTCACAAATGTACCAGATCCAAAACTTGGCTGGGCCTCTGCATTTTTTTTTTTTTCTGACCTTTGTTGAAATTAGATTAATGCTATTCTGATGCACTCCATGAACCTTTGGAGGTTAAGAAGTTCAAAGGCTTCTTTGAACCTATTTATGTTTCAGTTTAATGCTTTGTATGCCAATTGTTTGTTACAACTTTATACCCTGATACCAAGCACTATGTAATAAATTATGCTTGTGGACTGTAGTAGTATTTCACCTAGTGCTAACAATTGTTAAAATACCTGATAGTTTTTCTTAAACAACTCCTGTCCTGAAATCATTCAGAATGAACCTCAGATGCAAACTATAAGGTATGTTTTTAGTCCTTGTATTTCAGAAAAAATGTGTGCTTGCATCCCAAGCACATTATTACATAATAGTAGTGTCCATAATCTTCTTTAGTTTTACAGGGTTCAATGTGTATCTTGGATTAAATGGTTGTCTTTCCAGAAATAGGGTTTAATGATGTATTGGCTTTGTGTGGCAAGGTTTTGGTAGCGGGGGGGGGGGTTACAGGGGTTGCTTCTGGAAGAAGCTGCTGGAAGCCTCCCCTGTGTTCGAGAGAGCCCATACCAGCTGGCTCTAAGATGGACCTGCCGCAGGCCAAGGCCGAGCCAATCAGCGACAGTGGTAACGCCTCTGTGATAACATTTTTAAGAAGGAAAAAAAAAGTTGGGACAATGAGACACAGCCGCCGGAGAGAGGAGTGAGAACATGTAAGAGAAACAACCCTGCGACACCAAGGTCAGTGCAGAAGGAGGGGGAGGAGATGCTCCAGGCGCTGGAGCAGAGATTCCCCTGCAGCCTGTGGTGAAGACCATGGTGAGGCAGGCTGTCCCCCTGCAGCCCAGGGAGGTCCACGGTGGAGCAGATCTCCACCTGCAGCCCAAGGAGGACGCCACGCTGGAGCAGGTGGGTGCCTGAAGGAGGCTGTGACCCCATGGGAACCCTACGCTGGAGCAGGCTCCTGGCAGGACCTGTGGATCTGTGGAGAGAGGAGCCCATGGAGCAGGTTTTGTGGCAGGACTTGTGACCCTGTGGGGGACCCATGCTGGAGCAGTGTGCTTCTGAAGGACTGCACGCTGTGGAAAGGACCGATGCTGGAGCAGTTCGTGAAGAACTGCAGCCCGTGGGAAGGACCCACGCTGGAGAAGTTCGTGGAGGACTGTCCCCCGTGGGTGGGACCCCACGCTGGAGCAGGGGAAGAGTGTGATGAGTCCTGCCCTGAGGAGGATGAAGTGGCAGAAAATAACGTGTGATGAACTGACCATAAACCCCATTCCCCATCCCCCAGTGCCCCTGGGCGGGTAGTAGATAAAAGTTAGAAATGAGTACAGACTATACTTAGAGTAAAGAAAAAAAGAAATTAGCCTAGAAATAGCTTCAGTTTATTCATACTTTGAATACCCTGAACAATTGCTACTGAAAGCTAGAAGAAAAGTTGCAGTAAATTTTGATAGTACTCTTTGTTGCACCTTCATTAAAAAGTGCATTAAACTTACCTAGGTTTATTATTTCCTATTCCTGTGATGCTGATTCAAAGGATTTAGTTAATTTATTTATTGGTGGAGGGAGGGGGAATCCCCTGTTTAATTAAAAAAACATAAAAGGGAAAATAACACTATCAGCTATCCTAAGCAGTATTTACCACTGCTTGTGTTCTAATTTGGGTTTTTGCGTTTATGTAACACCAGTTTTCAAGTAGTACAAATTGGTACAGTTGTATTGAAATTAATGGATCTACATTGGGTAAAATAACTCAGAATACAGCCTACTTGATTTGAGTTTTTTTCTTTTTCTAGCATGGAGTGTAGCACAGGACAGTCACTTCTGGATCCTTCTTGATCTCTCTTAGAGGAAGATTTTGCTTGTGAGAACTTTCTACCTGCATGCTTTTCTTGGGCTGCTCACTTGAATTTGACAGTCAGGCACCTGAAGTCTCTGTCAGAGGCCTTTTGGGAATATCTATTGTTACACTGTGTCTCTTTTAGCAGTTAAGAAAACATCTTTTACTCTTAGTGTGTTTGCCTCCCATTTCTCCTTTGTATTTTTTTAATACTCTTTTTCCCCCCTATATTGTGTTTTTTAGATAATTGTAAAGGTTACTTGTAGATCTCTGATCTCTTTTCTAATTGTAAATTACAAAAGAAGTAAGAGGCTTGGGGATTTTGAACAGAAATTTAGAAACCACAGCCCTCAAGGGAAATGAAAAATGTGGCCCATGCAAATGAATAGGCTTGAGATGTAGTCTTCTCAATGTATGATTTGCCAGGGTGTACATATGTGAACATGGCCTATAGGGTATGAGATGAACAGCCTTAATGGTGAGCATTAGTAAAATAAATCAGAGCAATGCTTCTCCCATGCTTTGGCACAAATCAGGACTAATCTGCTGGGGTAAGTGGAAAGCTGGCAGATCACAGGCACTGGTATTAGCAAGTTGTTTTTTTTCTTTAATGTCAGAGTGACTGTAACCCTGTTCTTATTTAAAGACATTACTGTTGAAACAGAGAGAGCTTTCTGGACTGTTAGTTTTAAAAGCCACTCAGAATTCGGTTGTTTACCCTATTTCAACGTAATTACCTGTAATATCTGATTCTGCTTTCCTTCCTGCCTAACCTTTTCCTGGAAATAAAACACTCAACCCATTTCTAGTGGATTTTTTATGCTTTATACAGATAAGACCTGAAATTAAAAGCTGATCTGTGGCTTGCATTTTCTTGGAAGTTTGATTTGATTTGGGTTGGGATATTTTTGCCATTTGTTGCTTCCTCTGACATTAAAACTTCTGCCAAGCAGTCACTAAAGTGAGCAAAACTTTCTGATGCCATTCCAACTTCTTATCCTAGGCACAGCAAGAATAACCAGGTAAATAAAACATACACACACTATTTTAACTTTTGCTCTGAAGGTCACTGCCTGCTATGAGAGGCTCTTTTTTTTCACATAGAAACGTAAAGATAACACATAAACCAGTGTGACAAGGAATGTCTTGCATGGATTATTTGTTATTCTGTCCTCCTCTTTTGCATTTTTTAAACATGTATGTTCAAAACCTTTGAGCTTAGACTGGCAGAATTCTTCCTGAAGGCAGAGTAGATTGGCCTTGAACAAAGGTAAAGTGCCTTGTCTTTTTTCACCTTTTACACCACCATATGAGAACGGCTGTGTGTCACCTGCTGCACTAGAGAGAATTACTGCACAAGATAATTAAATGGAGACTAACAGAGAGAATTTGGTGTTTGCTTTTGCTTGTCATAGTTGTCCTTTTCTGCTTCCCTCTCACCAGTGTATGCAGTATTACACTGTTATTTATATTTGTTGTTGTTATGGGGTATCTCCCCAAAGGATACTTTGATTGTAGAAGTCTGATAACTTTTAAGTCATCTAGCTCTCTTCTCTCTCTCCTTTTTTTAATATAGCTTGTTTTAGATCCATTTGGCACATCTCTAGATATAAGTGCTGCTGTTTTTCAGCTTCCTGCCTCAAATATCAGGTAACTCTTTCTTGTGAGTTGTTCAGTAAATTCCTCATTGAAAGCTAAGGGCAACTGGGTTAAATCACTCTTGAAATGATTTACCATTCTTCAATGCCCTTTCCCATATATTGAAGAATATGGAGTAAATAGGTTTGCTGCCTCAAATTAAAACAATGATTAATACATGAAGACAAATATTCAAGAGAAATGGATGGAGGTTTAGCAACAATGGAGGCAAAAATAGTAGCTTATGAATTATGATGATTCCACTTTTTTCCCCAAAGAAATAGATACAGTTTTAAATGGCTCAACAGGCTGCAGTAGGCAGAACATATTAAATGTAAACAGCTTGGCCATCAAATCATGAATATTGCATTTTCTTGCATTACCTGTGAAATTGACTACGACTCTAAAAGGAGTCAAAGTATGAGTGGAAAGATGGCTCATTCTAGCAATAAATAAACAACTAACAGACAATTGTGGGATGAATCCAAGACTTTGATTTGGAGGTTAAACTCACCTCTCGTAGAAGAGGGATTACCCCTTTATTACACCACAGTGACTGAAGGAGTAGCTCTGCCCTAAACACTCCTTTTATTTGTTCCTTTCAAGATTGTTTTAGCACTTTATTTTGTGTTTGCTAGTAAACAGTAAAGGTTGAAAAACACTGCTATCAACTAACCACTTCTTTTCAAATGCTCACACTTGCGTAGAAAACTCTCTTTTGGTCTTCTTTTTAAATTATTTTATTTACTGTATAGCTTTTTTTTTAAAGGTTCCTATTAGCTTATTCAACATTTGTATTTTACCACTATAAAAGTAATGTGCTTTTTAATTGAGATATTGCTAAAATTAATTTTAAATACAAATGCAGTTCACCTTCAGACTCATAAAAATGTGTATTATAGTGATTTCATGCCATTTTGTCTTGCTTCTGATAAATAGAGCTGTTCATAACTCAATTATTATTTTGCTATTAATTTCCAAGAATACATTGTGAACTTATTCAGTGAGTGTGCTCATGTGTGGGATTTCTCAGAAAATATTTTTTTGTCTCCAGAATAGAGACTGCAAATGAATATACAATTCACTGCTCATGATGGGACTTCATTGGTAATATCTAAAAGAATGTGAATATCAGATTCTATTACATATTTCAATTTTAGTAAATTTTGCTGAATTATTCTATTATAGTAAGTCATCTAACAAAAAGAAGAAAAATACTGAGCCATGTAGTATAGTTATCATTCTTAGAATAGATGTACAAATTCTAAACTAAAAAATATGATTCCACAGTAGAGTATTTCTTCATGAATATTTGCAATAAGCAAGTGTAAGCATGCTCTGGAAAACTGATTGCCCTGATCTGCATTTTAAAACAAGTTATTTTAGAGCAATAAGTTTTTAAAAGTTGAGAAGAGAACATTGCTATAGCAAAGATGTATCATTGCACAGAACAGATTTAAGTCTGAGTGCTTGACATTACATGACCATTTACACAGTATTTTTAACCTTTTTTTCATTATATTTTTTATTTTCCATCTAACTCATTCTGAGAGATTTCCTGTACCATACTTTTATGGCCAGCTGACAGTGATAGGCCATCCTTTGAGTATTCAGGGTAGGGGAGGAAAGAAAAACATGGCTGATTTAACTTTACATAGGTTAAACGTGAATCTCTGACCAGTTCAAATCTGATGTGCCCTGTTATCTAACCAGAGCCAGTTTTATCAATACCAGCTTTCAAGTTCGTTAACAGTATTTAAGCAGTGCAGGGCAGGGGGACCAGAGAGCATTTTCATGCATTGCTTCACCCAGACTGTTCTGTTGTCAACCTTTGTGGAAAATAACAAGGAATTGTCATAAAATGGAAGGAGATTTCAGCCATAGTAGATGCTGCATTTGCCTTTTACTTAAAGGTTCATCTGATGCTCAGCATCACTGCAGAAAGAGCAAATGTTTCAAAGCAGACAAAATCTATTTCACATTATTTTGTGCCACATAGTGAGGAGCTGGACAAATTCCTTTATTTAGTCTCATGTGAGTTACAGCAAAGGATACCATCCATTTTGAATGAGTGAAGTACCCTTGTGAAAAACCTACTTTTAAAGAAGAGTTTTAACCATCTTCAGGTTGTGCTCTGGCTGGAATTCTGACTGAAATCTTTACCACTTGTGACAATTTACTGGTCCTCAGTAGCTGCTGCTATTCAGAGCTTAATTATCCCAGTTAAGTTCAATGTCTTCAAATTTATCTGGTTCAGGAAGAGAAAACTAGTTGTATAAGTTCCATCATTGCTGATAAAACCTTGGTCCGCAAGTTTGTGTGAGAATCACTGCTGAAATATTCCTTAGGAAAAATAAGTGCTGCAGAATGTACTCTGAACAAGGATCTAGCATAGATATCCATTCAGAATTCATTAAGTCATCACCAGATTTTAAGGAAGGTCCATAAACTGCTATATTAACTGCAGTTGACTATTACTAAATTTCCTGCATATTTGTTTTGTGCACTAGGTCCTAGACTGGTAGAAGATAAAATCACTGTCTCTCTAATACTGAGTTTTACCTTGTTCATTCACTGAAATGTTTCATAGTGAGTTGCTTACTAGGTTTTAATTTCTGTTGAGAGAATAATCTGATATATGTTTTTCCTCCTGTTTAAAAAAACTGAAAAAAAAAAAAAAAGGAATACAGTCAGAAAGCAATCTAGCCAAATAAAGCACTCAGGAAAAATCACTGAAAAATCTGTGCAGCTGCCCAGCTAAATTTGTTTTCAAATCAAAATATTGGAAATGATAACTACACACGCTTTAGCCTATTAAATACAAAAAACTTGAAAGTAGTCTTTATATCACCGAAACGCAGCTACATGCACTGGACAGGCTACAGTGGGGTTGTGGAGAAGGCATAATGCAATGTTCTTTGAAGTTTAGCCATTCAAGATCAACACTGCTGTGAAATTTTATAACACTCAAAAGAGAAGGCTGTATCTGTGCTCCAGCCTGACACCCTGTTTCAGCAACAGCAGGGCCTTTTCAAGTTTTATTTTTAATCTGTAGGTTTAATACAATGCCACTTAAATACACTATGTTTCAGCTTCTAATGTGAAAGGGAACTACAATGCAATCCAAACTCTACCTGAATAAAACTGGGAGTTTAAATTTGGTCCTGGTTTCAGCTGGGATAGAGTTAACTGTCTTCCTAGTAGCTGGTACAGTGCTGTGTTTTCAGTTCAGTATGCAGAGAATGTTGGTAACACACTGATGTTTTCAGTTGTTGCTCAGTAGTGTTTAGACTAAACTCAAGGATTTTTCAGCTCCTCATGCCCAGCCAGCAAGAAGGCTGGAGGGGCACAAGAAGTTGGGAGGGGACACAGCCAGGGCTGCTGACCCAAACTGGCCAAAGGGGTATTCCATACCATGGGACGTCCCATCTAGTTTAGGAACTGGGGAGTGGGGACAGGGAATCGCCACTCGGAGACTAGCTGGGTGTTGGTCGGTGGGTGGTGAACAATTGCCCTGCGCATCATTTATACATTCCAATCCTTTTATTACTACTGTTGTAATTTTATTAGTGTTATCATTATCATTATTAGTTTCTTCTTTTCTGTTCTATTAAACCATTCTTATCTCAACCCAGGAGTTTTACTTCTTCTTCCCAATTTTCTCCCCCATCCCACTGGATGGGGGGGAGTGAGTGAGCGGCTGCATGGTGCTTAGCTGCTGGCTGGGGTTAAACCACGACAAAACCAAATGTTCAAAAGTGTGAAATTATTTTGGATTCCTAAAGGCATATCTACACCAAAACCAGCGCAGATAGTGGGGAATCAATGCACAAGCACATGCCAGAAGTATGTCTATGTGTAGACTTAGCTTTCATCCAAATGCAGTTTAGCCATATTTCTTTGGAGAATCCTGTGTTGGAACACAGAAGAGAGAAACTGTCTTTAGATTTTTACCTATTGTGCTGGAAAAGTTGCCAGTGTAACAAGTGCATTGAACTGGAACAGCCAGAACAGATGGCAGAGGTCTAACACAAAAGCTTGTGTGCCAGAAAAAGGAAACAAATTTAGTAAGGGACCAGTGATTTCAAAAGCACAGAATCATAGAGAGATGCTATTAGTATTGGAATAAAGACAAACTGATAACCCCTTGAAACTTAGAAAATCATACAATCATAGAATCATTCAGGTTGGAAAAGACCTTCAAGATCATTAAGTCCAGCCATCAACCATGCCCACTAAACCATGTCCTGAAGTGCCTTGTCTACGCACTTTTTGAATACCTCCAGGGATGGTGACTCAACCACTTCCCTGGGCAGCCTGTTCCAATGTCTGACAACCTTTTCAGTAAAGAAATTTTTCCTAATATCCAATCTAAACCTCCCCTGCCACAACTTGAGGCTGTTTCTTCTCTTCCTATCTCCAGCCACCTGACAGAAGAGATCAGCACCCACCTCACTACAACCCCCCTTCAGGTAGTTGTAGAGAGCGATAAGGTCTCCCCTCAGCCTCCTTTTCTCCAGGCTAAACAACCCCAGTTCCCTCAGCTGCTCCTCATAAGACTTGTGCTCCAGGCCCCTCACCAGCTTCGTTGCCCTTCTCTGGACACACTCCAGCACCTTCATGTCTTTCCTGTAGTGAGGGGCCCAAAACTGAACACAGGACTCGAGGTGCAGCCTCACCAGTGCCAAGTACAGGGGGACAATCACCTCCCTGCTCCTGCTGGCCACATTGTGTAGGCATAATGTAATGATTTGTGGCTTCAGAGTCTCATTTCCATAAAACACTACTTTTTTTTCACATACTTGGGGAGTTTTTACTTGTTCACATCCTTGTATATGCGTATTAACTTTAAATGTTATGTAAGTGGAAATTATAATACGATGAGGCATTAAGAAGAGAGTAGGAAAGGAAAGAAAAAAAAAAGTGAAGGAGAGTTATTGGGTTAAGGGTATAAACACAGAATTTTCCTACTGCCATTTTAAACCAGGGTTTAATGATGAAAATTCTGTTAACTAGATTAAAAAAAAAAAAAATAATGTAATGTCAGAGGAAATGAAAAGGAGGAAAGCAAAAAGTTCAAAGTTTTGGAAGCTGTTCTATATTTCCTGTCATCTTAGCTGGATTTTGTATCCTCGGTGAACCTCAAGTCACCTCAAAAATCCAGCCTTTTCAGGAGTACTACAGTAATATTATAGAAGATCTTATTATGACAGTTCATTGAAATAATTTATTTATGGAAGTAGAAGAATATGATGAGAAGAAGGAGATTAGAGAATACTCTGAACTTGGTTGTGGACAGCAAAAAAAAAAATCCCTGTCAGGCTGCTCACAACAGTGTATATTTGTGGTGATAAACTGATAAAGTGTTCCAAAAAGGTCATGATGTATGTGGTGTGCTCTCCCGCCTCACCTCCAACATGACCTTTATTCAAGTGATAACCACCAGTGGCGGCTGTAGTGGATGGGTCTGGAACTGATGGCTGCATCTGGTTCAAAATGGATTTGGGGCAGACAGATAACAACACAATAGCCAAGGGCTAATTTGAAGAATGCACCCACCTAACCACAGTACTGGTCAATGTTCAACTCAAGCCAAATTTCAAAGAAACTAACATCTGTAGTTGGTATGAATATGACTATGAGTTAATTACCTTACTCCATAAATAGTGGACAGCCCAGCGCCCATTGAGCTCTCCTCCACAGCAGCAGGCTGCATGCCAGGATCTCCCCTTGAGTAGGGACATGTCTCAAGGTTACTCCTCGAGACTGAGAGAGCCCTTGCCACAACAGATTCTCGGTAAGTGATTAATAGCATGTTAACTTTGAAATCTTACCTAAATGGTATAAAGGATTGGTTGTGCACATATAATCCATTAGAGATAAACCATTGACCAAGTCTGGGACTAAGTCTGGATCCAGCCACACCTAAACTCCCCTTTGAGAAGGAGTTTAGAACACAAGGGCATCCTTTCTGAACCTTGTGATT
The DNA here is from genome assembly GCF_000737465.1 of Haliaeetus leucocephalus. Taxonomy (NCBI): domain Eukaryota; kingdom Metazoa; phylum Chordata; class Aves; order Accipitriformes; family Accipitridae; genus Haliaeetus; species Haliaeetus leucocephalus. The sequence continues at coordinate 4,226,240 of NW_010973041.1, forward strand.
CAATGGGAAGGTCTCCCTGACAGAGACCTTGTCTGACCCTTTCCTCTGTGCAGTAGACAATCAAGTGTACTTGCCATTGAATCTTGTTAAACCACTATCACATTTACTATCAAACTTTGTTAAATTGCTGGTTTATAACAATAAACATATTGCTACTTCTCTTTTACCAGTGAAGTGTATCACTCCATCTGCGACAGTGTATTGTGTCACTTCGTTTTTGTGCCTGGCTAGTGAATGACACTAAATCTGTCACATGTTAATTTCTAGAAAAAGGAGGACAAATAGCAACTGCACTCATCCTAGCCAGTCATCCTTAGACAACAGCATCTCTTTCACATGGGATGAAAGTGGAATATAACACAACACACATAGCAGAGGAGCTCGAGCAGAACACAGCAACAGTTTCAAAAGGGACAGGTTTTTGTCTGGTGTTCATTATACGTGCCTGACAGATAACCTGCCACAAAAGAAGAGAAAATATCTTTTCCTACTCTTACTGCACTTTCTATTAAAACCAGAAGAAGCCTTTGGGAACACTTTTTTTGTGGAGTTGTGTAACAAGTTTCCAATGGTATGATCTGTGATCTTCTCTACCTATAATTTTTAAAACAGTTTAATGTATTTTAAAAATAACATTTAAAACATTTTAATCATTCATTCTGTGCCTCACTACTCCCAGTTTTGACTTGTTTCTGTCACTCTGCCATTAACTGGATTAGAAAAGGCAGAAAGAAGTCGAAGAAGTAGGGGCTGTCACACTGATATCAGAGTAACAAGGAGGTTGAATGATAGAAAAGTGATTTAAAGACCTGAGTATCCCACAGGGACCAAGGATTAAAGGATATCCTCCTGCTCCACACTGAGTGCATTGCACAACACTGACCAGTCATTAAAGGGAGGAGAAAAATGTTTGCAGCTCCAAGCTCTACAATTCTTCTGCTCTTAGCTATATGCCTGGCTCAAGAGTCAAGTTCCCAGGGCACAATAAAATGCAACTTTAAATATTCTCTTCTGCAAGGCTTATACTACACAAGTATCTCCACATTACATATCCTGTACACTTAGCTGGATGGGTACTAGGTCTCTAACTCCACTGCCTATGACAGCTGGACTAAAACTAGTTTTGTAGTGACTCCTCACCTGACTGCAGGTAGATGTACAGAGCACTTCCCCACTCCCATCTTCAGCATACTGGAGTCTTAAATGAAATCTCCAAGGCTGCAGAGTGAAGTGTTGGTATGGCCAAATATGGAACTTTTCACAGTATTGTGCATTCAATGGAACTTTGTGAGAATAATAAAAAAAAGGCATTTTTCATTGTCAGGTTTAATATAAGGCAGCATCTGAATAACACACTGGAGGAAGGGAGAAGACTGTAACCGGCATATTGACACCAGCCACCACCTGCACTTGCTTCTGTTACTTGATGGTTGCTGAGTGCATAGGCATTTAGACAGAGAATTCACATACTTCCTAACTTTGTGTCTGCTCAGATTTTCCCCCCTCCTGTGTTAATTTGCTGGCCCAGAACAGAAGAAGGCATTAGGAGGTAAAATTAACTGTGGTAACATCCACTTTGAGGTCTGCCACCACACGACGGATTTATAAAAATAAATGTAATTGGACTTACTGTATCACTGAAGTATGATTAGGAGAGGGATCCTTTTAGTACTGGATATAGAGATCTGTGCTTGCCTAACAATCAAACAACAAACTTACAAAGAGTAGCATCCTATTATTGACTGCACAAAGGCAGGACAAAAACTTCTTGCCAAAGTATGTTTCTTTTAAGCTGTACTTTCATCACTAAACAGTCTTTTGAAGTCTGAGGAAGAGCCAGAGAGATCATGTTTCAGTATCTTCCCTTTCCTTGAAAGTTTTCTTATTTGTACATAGAATAGCACCCCACCCCTTCCTTCAGCTATCATTAGAAATTGTTCTTATCACTAGCTTTTCTTGAATGGACACTAATTTGGAAGAGAAACACCTAAGCAATCTTGAACTCAGCTAGGGAGAAATTTGTTAACTACACTTCTGGAAACTCTGGATAACCACTGGTTTACTCCCCATATCCAAAGACTTTTCCAAGGTAAGTGGGCTATTATCGTAACTTCAGCTACAAAACATATCTAATTCATTCATAAATAAAGAACGTACAATTTTAAATAATTTAATGAAACCTTCAGGGAAAAAAGCAAGAAGTAGAAAAGAGTAAACAAAAACCTCTTTGGAATGAAACGTTGATCCTAAGCTAAAAAATGAACTGTTGCTTCACCAAAAGGAGACGATTTTTCTTCTGCTTAATGGCAGAAAAAATAGAGGGGAACCCCCCCCTCACTTTACATACCAAAACAAACCTTGTTACTTCACTACAGCACATACAGCAGTTATCTTCATGTACATGCAGATTTGTGACATAAATTTGCCATGGCTGAGCAAAGTGGATTTTTGCACAGCTGTGCACAGTACATCTCTGTCACCCTTGGTGTATTGTTCTCAGCTCTTGGGATTATCATTTATGTATGGCACCTATCCATTAAAATGTTACTTTTGGCAAATTGTCACCAGCAGGAAAAACAGTTCCACGCAGAATTCATATTGATGGTTTCCATTTGCACGCATATTTCTGTCAGAATTAGAGGGATGCAGGGTTCTGCCATTTGATGCTTAATGTCATATTTACCCTAGTCTTCTCAGGCTTGACTTAGATTACTATCACATCCTTACATTACGTTATATTAAACCCATGTCTGACAAAAATAAAAAAAAATGCATTTTTTCATGTTACTGTTGTAAGCATGTTTGTGTCTCCAGGGCTTATTTCTTCATCAGTAGCTCACTATCTGAATCAAGTATAGTTTGGGAAGAAATCTACTGGGGTAGTTTAACTGGTGTTTTCACATTATATACCTTTTAATTATAGCTGGCCAAGGTGCACAGACAGGAGTGAGCAAGGTACAGAGAACTGTGTAGGTTGAAGGTTTAGCTGCTGTATGGGAGCACCATTTGAAATTTGCTTATGGAAAGGGTGCATTTGTACAGTATTAACTTCTTCAACTTGCATGCATGTAACATGTAATCTACATTTACGTCTCAGACCCCAGGACACTGTTATTAGAAAGGGGACATGGAAGGAGGTTCATAAATAGATATTAATTTGTGGCTATGGAAGGCACATGATGTTTGCTGTCAAGGCTAAAGACAGAACAGTTGGGCAAAAACTTCATACAAGACCATCCTGTAAACATTTAATCTGGTGCTCCATATACAGCGTGGAACAAGGAGTATTACTTTGTGTATTAAACACTACATATATATCTTACATAACTGAGTCCAAATCAGCTGGCCACAGCTACTTTCTGACATATAGGGCATTGAACTGCAACACCTTGTTTTTACTTCCATAGTTGTTGCCCCTTGTCCTCTCTGTGCTAGGGTTCTTTATAAATCATCTGTCAACACAGTGATCCAATAGCCATTTCTTATTGTAGCATTTGTGTCTCTGACATTTTCTAAAGTTGCCTATGACCTAAGTTTTTAAAGATATTCACCTCTTTTCCTCTCCTCTGGTATTTGCTTAATCTGGACAAAAGTTGCACAGTTATTTTACTAAAAATTTGTTGCTGCTTAGTCAATTCCACAATTTCAACGAAAAACACATTTGAAATATTAAGTTAAAAGAAACAATAATCCCACATTTATAGACTGTAGGAGACTTATTGTGTCTGGCTGACAATTGAGAAATGCACAAACTACAGAAGGGTCAGATTCTGAATATTGAGTCCTCCGGTGTAAAGGCCTTTGAGGTTCAGTATTAAAACGTTAGTTCAGAGTCAGATGCTTAAGTAAAGTTTAACATTTTTGTTCCTGTGACTGAAATCTTTTATCTTCAAGGACAACTCATTTCAGAAGGTGTTCCAATGCTCCAGATGGTTGAAATATCATAAGACCAGAGGGAACTTAAAGGTTGCAAATGGAAGTTGAAGTATCCTCCTCTGGGAAAAAAATTGGTGTTACATACCTGACTCATTTTTTTGTTGAGGTAAAATAATATTTAAAAAGAAGTAGTAACAAGTCAGTTTTGGTTTTGGTTTGTTTTTTTAAAAGGCCATTTGTCATAAGAAAATGAATGTTAACAGGAGGAGGAACCTTCAGTTGGCCCAGCCAGAGATATGTATACGTTTGATGCCTAGTGGCAGATATTCAGGGCAATCCAATTTAACATTGGATTGGGATGGGAAGAACAACTGAACAGCACAGCAGCTTTTATACAGTAACAGTAATTGCTGTTACTGTATAAATATTTAGACCTAGGAAATAATCAGTGGCAACTGTGTATACTCTCTAGTGGTAGTGCAGGATTATTTGATAAAGTCTGGATATTGTAGCATTATTAACATGCAGGCAGCTGAACTGCACAAGCACAAACACTGCCTGGCAATAAGAAACACTCGTTTTGCTCAGTGTGTTTGGAAATTACCCAAAACAAAATTATATGGACAGGTAACACCAGAGTAAATCATCAAGGTAACACATGTGGAAATGTAACTTTCTAGCTCTTTTTGTAAAGCAGCCCAAACCTCAGTCATTGAGGAAGAAAAGAAGAAAGCATACTTCAGCTGTTTTATCAGTGATTAAAATTCTCTACCATGTAGTGCTTTGATGCACTCATGTCAAACACAGAACAAACTCTGTCAAGATTCTGTTCAGTAATTTTTTCAAAGCTTTAAAATTGAATTTCTGACTATATCTGAAAACCTTTAATGATGTACACGTAATCTACAACAGTTTTGTACAGAAGTAAAAAAAAAAAACAAAAAATCCAATCATAAAACCCCCCAGAATTACACCATTGAAGTAACCAAGAGAGCTCTTGCGATAGCTTTTGCAATCTACCATCTACATGCCATCATCTAGGCACCCTGTAATGCTACTCCAACACACAGTCTTATCCATACTATACACCAGTCTTGGAGGCATGCTCCAGATCCTCAGCAAGGTCTGAGCTTCATTGGAGAGATGCAAGACAGAGCCTGAGGTACAGTGTCATGGCTCTCTAGCACAGACATTTAGCACTGTAAGTCTTTGGGTCAGTTCCCACTGGGTCAGCCAAGACGGCAATGATCACAGCATTTCCCAAGCCTTTTCTACAGTCCATTCCCTGCTGGCAGCCGTGGGCTAGTTTCATTATAGGTTTCTATAATGCTCTGACTTATGGAGCAAAGCCCAAGCTTGCTGAGTTATTAGTATGTCCTCCACCATTCCTTTTCCAAAATCGCCAAAGGAATCAGTGTAAAGGAAATAGAATGGCTTGTTGTGCCAATTTATAGAGGTAATTCTGTCTTAAGTTCAATCATGTTATTTTTAAAAGCAAAATGCCAGTGAAACCAACTCATTTTACTACCATGTGTCCATCCATCCCATTTGCCTCAGGTGACTGCTGTGTCTTTGCACTTAGCAACAGCTGTCCTCATTTTTGGCTGCCAGCAAAGATAATATCAGAGCTTGAGACTTCAACAAGTAAAACTGTATGCTTTAGGACTATTAAGTCTAGTTGCTACTCACAAAGGTAAAATGAGAAATACAGAAACACTTCTACCCCAGCCTGACCTCTTACTGAAGTTGGTGTACATATCTATGTGACCAGGTGAAGGACAATCATATTGTAGCTCTAGCCCTAAAACCATATGGCAATAGCAGTATCAGGTTGTAGTTGCTACTTCACCTGAAAAATGCACACTACTATTGTACACCACCAGCTCAGGACAGAGTCAGAGAAGACACACTAAGCAGTGATCTGACTTTGTAATTGTACCTGCTGTGTGAAAAATATACGAGTGTGCATGGTTGTTTAAGTATTATCTTCCTCCCTGTTCTTCCTCTGCATGACAGTGTTGCCAGAGTTCATTACTATGGTGCTTCTAGGTTAAGCAGCACTGGAATGAAAAAAAAAGTCACCCCAAATTTAGCACATTACTGGAATTTGAGGGTGTCCTGATGTTCATGAGGGTCTGGCTGGAATGGACTTAATTTTCTTCATAGTAGCTCGTACGATGCTGTGCTTTGAATTTGTCACCAAAACAATGTTGGTAACACCATAATGTTTTAGCTGTTGTTGAGCAGTGTTTGCACTGTGTCAGGGCACTCACTCTGACCCTCCAGCAAGCAATCTGGGGGTGAGCAAGGGGTTGGGAGCAGACACAGTCGGGACAGCTGACCCAAATTAACCAAAGGGATATTCCATACTATATGACATCATGCTCAGCAAGGAGGAGAGGGGGGCTTTAGGGTAGGTAGGTATTGCTTGGAGACTGGTTGTACATCAGTCTGCTTGTGGGAGGTGATGAGTAATTACTTTTTTATCACTTGTGGGGTTTTTCTTTCTTTCTTCTTCCTCTTTCCTTTGCATAGTAAAATGTCTTAATCTTGACCCATGAGTTTTCTCTCTTACCCTTCCTATTCTCTTCCTTGTCCTGCTAACTGTGGGGGAGGGAGTAATCAGCTGTGTGGTGCTCAGCTGTTGGCTGGAGTCAGCCCACCACACATGATGTGTACAAATTGCTTGCTCTGGCACAGGAAAATTTAAAACAAAGTTTTGTACAAAATTTTTCAACTTTTTGTTTTAGACTTAGAGGAGAACTTGAGAGGGAAAGTGAGCACTGTATCCCCCCCCAAACCAAAAGTCAATAATAGGAATTTACAAATTATAGAGAATTGTTTTTTCCTGGAAAGTGACTCTTTCCCCCCCTCTATATTCACTAGTTGTAGGCAGTAGTAGTTGTAAGCAAAACTGTATTAAACTTCAAGATTTTCACTAATGGAGTACCACTATGAGGAGTAGTTACAGTTTCTTTCTTATATTAGGTTGTCCAGAAAGTTTTAAAAAATCTTTAGCACTCACAATAAATCAAGCAGCTCATTCAGACCTTCATTTTCTATAGTGCCCATAAATATGGTAATTTTAACATTTGCCACCTCTTTTCCTCCCAGAAATGATCCTCTCAGTGGGCCCAACACTTCTGACATTTTCCTTCATTTTACAGAGATCAGTAGCAACCTGGAAGTGCCTTCCCCAGGCCCCTTGTGACGAGAATTCATAATATTAATTGCCAAAAATTACCAGCTGCAAGGCGTTTTATCTAACAAAGCTGCTCTGTGGCTTCCTCAAGACAATATAGTACCATTTATGTCCCAAGCAAGCTCTTAAGTATGTAAATAGGAAGAAGAACAAAGTATAATTAATATTTAAAAAGTAAAATGTCAGTCTCAGCTAAACAGTTTTTCAACATCTATCTTTTTCTTTTTTTCTTAAATCACATTTTCCTGAGAGAAATGTGTTTTGGGACCTATCTGAGCAATTTTCAGTTGATCAGAGCTAAGTGTTTTACTGCAAAGTGCCAAGAGCTACACAGCTATGTAAGACTAAGATCTAGAATTGGGGAAAAATACCACTTAACTCTTAAACATCTGGTCATGTAGAATCATGTGTGGTTTCTGATCTTTTTGAAGAACATAGAAGCAGGAAAAAAAGCCAAGCAAATAAAGAAAGAAAACATGATAAGAAACTGTTGCTAGATGCAGAAAATAACAAGGCCTGCCTGCTAAGCGTATGTTAATGAAAATCTGCATTTTACAGTCTTCTTGAGTCCATGGTAAAATCAAAAGAACTAAAAGATCTTTTTGCTGATGTATGTCAATAACGATAAATTTTATACTCCTGAGTTAACTCACTGAACTTTTAGCTTCATGTTACACAATAGGAAACCAAAAAGCGGAGATCTTAACTGAGATATCCAACTTCTTGTACAAGGGCAGCAGTCCTATAATATAGAGTTTGAAGATATATGTAATTCTGGTGTGCACTCCTAGTTTTCAGTCACAAAATCAACTCTTCTACTAAAAAATGTGGGGAAAAAAAATCTACTTTTTATAAAGAATTTGGCAGTTGCACTAACTTTAATAAGTTTCTATTTTGTCCCAACAGCACTATACTGTAATTATGATATATGGAAAGTAAAAATCTATAGATGATAGTGCATCAGAGATTTATTTCTCCCCCTCCAAAAACCCCACCAAACCCAGAGAAGCTCTGTGAATGGTAATGAAGTTTTCTGTCTTTTTTTTTATGCCTATAGTTAAATGATCAGTCATCTTAAAAAATACATATGAAAAAAATCCTTCTGAAATAAAATAAAGTAGGCTTGGGTAAAAAACAAATACAGCCAAGTGACCAGCAGATATGACAAATGAACGAGTACAGTCAAAGACCCAGCAATATGTCAAACTGAATAATAAGTGAAGGAGTAGCCTGCTCTCTGGTAATCAGAATTTACTGAAGTTTGAAATACCTGATTTCTTTTTCCCAGGGCCTATTGATAACTGTGTGATTTGGGGCTAGTCTTTAGCTCTAAGCATCTCCATTTACCAACAGTGAATTTCGATACAACATATTATTTTTTAACGCTTACATTGTGGGAGCACCTAAATTCAACTGTCAGGTAAGTCCAATAGTGCCATATGCTGTACAAACATAAAAGTGATAGATCACATAATAACAGTCTTCTCTCAGTGTTTACAAAGTGCTTTGACAGCCTCAGAGACATTAAGACAAGTCAAAGCCAAAGGTGTTTGCTTGCAGATAAAAGCACTAAAACTCAGATGAACAGAGGAAGCGGGATCTTATTGACAGCAAATTGTTTATTGCAGAGCAAAAGAGACAGGCAGTTTCTGAGGAATCTGGTCCACCATAAAGGTAGACATCAAGTTGCTAGTGTAGGAGTAAGTACGTCTGCAGAGTGGCTGCTGGAGGAGCCAGATACTGCCAGGGCTGAACACAAGTTGCTCGAAGTGAAGCCAGGAGCCTGCTGTTCAAACTATGGCCTGCGACGTATTAACAACCCTATGGGCTAATGAGGGGGAGAAAGCAAGACATGCTGATCATCAGATAACAGCTGCAGCTGAGACTTGGCATCAGTGTCTTGTAGATGACAAGGTTAAGTCCCTTGTCTGAAGTGCAGCATGGGACTTGGGATAACAATTTGGGATACCCAAATTTCTCTCCATTTTTTTATGACTAAGAAAACAACAGCTCAGCAGATGACACTGTAAAGACTGGCTGACCTGCTCTGTAAGTGGTTTTGCCATCTCTTTTCTGTTTGTAATGCTTAGCAGTACAAAAATAATGTACTAGCAAGGGGTACTCAAACTTTCAAATTCTGTTCTACTTATTTGACTCTCTGAGAAGTGTAAAAGTGTATAATTTGCTGCCTTAACCCCACATACATTTGCATAAAAGAATTAGAATTGTTCTTACAGATGTCAGCTGATTACAAAGTACAAAACTAAAAAAATCTGGTCCATATGAGAAAAACATAGAATCACTGAATGATTTAGATTAGAAAAGACCCTTCAGATCATTGAGTCCTACTGGTAACCTAATACTACCAAGTCCACCACTAAACCACATCCCTAAGCACCACGTCTATACGTCTTTTAAATACCTCCAGAAATGGTGATTTAACCGGGTACCTAGACAGGCTGTTCCAGTGCTTGACAACCCTTCCAGTAAAGAAATTTTTCCTAATATCCAGTCTAAAGCTCCCCTGACACAATTTGAGGCCATTTCCCCTCATCCTATCACTTGTTACTTGGGAGAAGAGACTGACACCCACCTCACTACAACCCCCCTTCAGGTAGTTGTAGAAAGTAATAAGGTCTCCCCTCAGCCTCCTTTTCTCCAGGCTAAACAACCCCACTTCCCTCAGTCGCTCCTCATAGGACTTGTGCTCTAGACACTTCACCACCTTCGTTGCTCTTCTTTGGACACACTCCAGCACCTCAATGCCTTTCTTGTAGTGAGGTGCTGTTGTGGTTTAATGCCAGCCAGCAACTAAGCACCATGCAGCCCCTCACTCACTCCCTGCGCCTCAGTGGGACAGTGGAATGGGGGAGAGAATGGAAAAGAATTAAAAAAAAAGTAAAACTCATGGGTTGAGGTAAAGACAATTTAATAGGATAGAAAGCAAGAAAATTATGATGATGATGATGATGATGATGATGATAACAACAGTAATAAAATGATGATAATGATGATGATGATGATGATAATAATAATAATAGTAATAAAAGGATTGGAATATACAAAACAAGTGATGCACATTGCAATTCCTCGCCACCTGCTGACTGATGCCCAGTTAGTCCCCTAGTAGCGATCCACCTCCCAGGCCAAATCCAGTTGTGATCCACCTCCCAGGCAACTCCCCCCAGTTTAAATACTGGGCATGACAGCTCACGGTATGGACTATCCCTTTGGCCAGTTTGGGTCAGCTCTCCTGACTGTATCCCCTCCCAACTTCTTGTGCCCCTCCAGCCTTCTTGCTGGCTGGACACAAGAAGCTGAAAAATCCTTGACTTAGTCTAAACACTACTTAACAACAACCTCAGTGTGTGTGAGGGACTGAAAGAGTTAATGTCTCAAACATTGTGGCAGGGCAAATTCTGCATAACAGCAAACCGCCAGTGCGCAGTTCCATGTTCTAATATGCTAAGCAGGGCAGCTCACCATGTATGGCCGGAGGTCATGCAAAGTTTATTTGAGGAAGGGGCTCACAGTTGCCGAAGGGACACTTTGCTACCACCCCCCAAGAGCACCTGCACACAACTTAAGTCCTTAGGAGCGGTATGCAGAAGACCAAGAATGGCATGACTGACGGTGAGAGAAGGCAGGAACTGGGCTACAAAAGACACAGACCTAAGAAGCCCCATGTGTGCCCTCCAGAACTGTACCTCTAGAGTGGCTGGAGCAATGCTGATCCCAGGACTGGTGAAATCGTTCTCTTCTCTCTCTTTTCTCTCTCTCTGTCTCTTTCTCTTTTTTTCCCTAACCTCTACACCTTATCCCTTTAGACATAAAGCTGTTGACCAAGACTGGAACTAGGAGCGGATCTAGCCACCCCTAGGCTCTTCTCTGAGAAGGAGCCTAGAAACCAAGGGGGTCCACTCTGAACCTCATGACTCAACAGGATGGCTCTCCTTATTTTCTTCCCTGCACTGATATATACGGTTACCATGTGTTACACAGTTTACTGACGTAGTTTCATGCCAATTCCTGTTGTGAAAAACCCCGCCACCTACTGTTAAAGCCTTCCAAGTTCAGGCTGCTTCTGCCATAAATAAAGTGTTCAACTGATCGTTTGGTGTTGCTTCATCTTAATTTAGCCTGAGGGAATTCCAAATTCACCATGACCCCTCCCTGGTCTGTCCAGTATGGGTTGTGACTGTGTGTTATGAACATCATCTCACACTAAATACAAAGCATAACTCTATACCAGCTACTAGAAAGAAAATCACCTCTATCCATGCTGAAACCAGGACAGGGGCCGAAAACTGAACACAGTATTCGAGGTGCAGCCTCACCAGTGCTGAGTACAGGGGGACGATCACTTCCACAGTCCTGCTGGCCACACTATTTCTGATACAAGCCAGGATGCTATCAGCCTTCTTGGCCACCTGGGCACACTGTTGGCTCATATGCAGCTGGTTGTCAACCAACACTCCCAGGTCCTTTTCTGCCAGGCAGCTTTCCAGGCACACTTCCCCAAGGCTGTAGCGCTGCATTGGGTGGTTGTGACCGAAGTGCAGGACCTGGCACTTGGCCCTGTTGAACCTCATACAATTGGCTTCAGCCCATCAATCCAGCCTGTCCAGATCCCTCTATAGAGCCTTCCTACCTTCAAGCAGATTAACCCTCCTGCCCAGTTTGGCGCCATCTGCAAACTTACTGAGGGTGTACTCAATCCCTTCATCCAGATCATTGATAAAGATACTAAATGGAACTGGCCCCAATAATAACCCCTGGGGAACACCACTTGTGACCAGTTGCCAACTGGATTTAACTCCATTCACCACAACTTTTTGGGCCCAGCCATCCAGCCAGTTTTTCACCCAGAGAAGAGTATGCCCATCCAGACCTTGAACAGCCAGTTTCTCCAGGAAAACGCTGTGGGGAACAGTGTCAAAGCCTTTACTAAAGTCCAGGTAAACAACATCAACAGCCTTTCCCTCATCTACTAAGTGGGCCACCTTGTCATAGAAGGAGATCAGGTTAGTCGAGCAGGACATGCCTTTCATCAACCCATGCTGACTGGGCCTGATCATCTGGTTGTCCTGTACATGCCCTGTGATGGCACTCAAGATGATCTGCTCCGTAACCTTCTTCAGCACCAAGGTCAGGCTGACAGGCCTGTGGTTCCCCAGATCCTTCTTCTGGCCCTTCTTGTAGATGAGCATCACATTTGCTAACCTCCAGTCAACTGGGACCTCCACAGTTAGCCAGGACTGCTGATATATGATGGAAAGCGGCTTGGTGAGCACCTCTGCCTGCTCCCTCAGTACCCTTGGGTGGATCCCATCCAGCCCCGTAGATCTGTGTTTAAGTGGTGTAGCAGGTTGCTAACTATCTCCCATGGATTATGGGGGCTTCACTCCATTCCCCATCTCTGTCTTCCAGCTCAGGAGACTGGGCACCTGGAAACAACTGGTCTTACTATTAAATACTGAGGCAAAGAAGGCATTAAGTAACTCAGTCTTTTCCTCATCCTTTGTCACTGTGTTTCCCTCTATCCAATAAAGGATGGAGAGTCTCCTTAGCCCTCCTTTTGCTGTTCATGTATTTATAGAAACATTTGGTATTGTTTTTTTATGGCAGTAGCCAGATCAAGTTCTAGTTGGGCTTTGGCCCTTCTAATTTTCTCCCTGCTTAACCTCACAACATCTTTGTAGTCATCCTGAGCTGTCCACCCCTTCTTCCAAAGGTCATAAACTCTCTTTTTCTTCCAGAGTTCCAGCCAAAGCTCTCTGTTTAGCCAAGCCATTCTTCTTCCCTGCCGGCTCATCTTTTGGCACATAGGGATGGCCTGCTCCTGCACCTTTAGGATTTCCTTCTTGAAGAATGTCCAGCCTTCCTGGACTCCTCTGACCTTCAGGACTGCCCCCCAAGGGACTCTCTCAACCAGGCTCCTAAACAGGTCAAATTCTGACCCTCCAGAAGTCCAAGGCAGCAGTTCTGTTGACCTCCCTCCTTACTTTCATGAGAATTGAAAACTCCATCACTTCATTATCGCTGTGCCGAAGGTGGCCTCCAACCATCACAACACCCACAAGTCCTCCTCTGATCATAAACAACAGGTCCAGCAGGACGCCTTCCCCGGTTGGCTCACTCACCAACTGTGTCAGGAAGCTGTTTTCCGCACACTCCAGGAACCTCCCGAACTGTTTCCTCTCCACTGTATTGTATTTCCAGTAGGCATCTGTTAAGCTGAAGTCCCCCATGAGAACAAGGACTAGGATCGTGAGACTTCTCCCAGCTGCTTATAGAATATTTCATCTGCCTTTTCATCCTGGTTGGGTGGTCTGTAACAGACTCCCACCGTGATATCTGCCTTGTTGGCCTTTTCCCTGATTCTTGTCCATAAATACTAGATCTTTTTGTCACCATCATCAAGCTCTAGACAGTCAAAACACTCCTTAACATACAGGGCTACTCCACTGCCTCTCCTTCCTTGCCTATCCCTTCTGAAGAGCTTATAGCCATCCATTGCACCACGCCAGTTATGTGAGTCATCCCACCATGTTTCCGCGATTGCAACCATACCATAGTTTTCCAGCTGCGCAATGGCTTGTATCTCCTTCTGTTTGTTGCCCATGCTGTGTACGTTGGTGTAGATGCACTTCAGTTGGGTGATTGGTCCTGCCACCTTTCTGGGGGGAGAAGCCCTAACTCCTATATGACTGTTCTCAGGTGCTTCCGTGGTTTCTAACACATCAACAACCTTTGTGTCTTTGCTGCCATGTGGATCTCCATCCCCTACCGCCACTGACAGCTACAGTGCTGCACACGTTAGTACAGGCACATTTCAAAAGTGCTCCAGTGTACTCAGAGCATCATGGAGCAGACTGAAGGACTGCAGTGGCACACGGTCCCTTAAACTTTGGTGTGCCATGTCATGGCTTATCTCTAGTGAGCCTGGTTTTATCCCTTTCCCCCTTCAAATCTAGTTTAAAGCTCTTTCAATGAGCCCTGCTAACTTTTGCTCAAAGATCCTTTACTCCCTCTGAGAAAGGTGTACCCCATCTGTCGCCAGCAGGCCTGGTGTCATGTAAACAAACCCATGATCAAAAAACCCAAAATTCTGCTGGTGACACCAGCCTCAGAGCCAGCTATTGATCAGCTGGGTCTTCCTGTTTCTTCCAACTTCATTCCCTGCAACTGGAAGGATAGAGGAAAAAACGACTTGTGCTCTTGATCCCTTACACAATCAACATTCAGCCAAGAACATCTTTGCAAATTTGGCAGACCAAGTTTGAAATGAACATGCACAATCCTTCTCTTTTAAAGACAAATATTATTATGAATAATAGATGATTATTGTGATTAGTTATGAAGTTCCCCCAGATAAAATTGCATTAATTTCTTCATTTTTATTTTTGAAAGTAAAAGCATAAAGCTACTCATTTTATGGTATTCTTGAAAAACAGAGAAGGCATTGTATAATGTGATAGAATAATGCAGGTAGTCCAAGAGGTAGGAATAAAGAATCCAAAACAAAAACAAAGACCAGATGTTTTCTCTCAGAAAGTGGACTGGTTTTTATTGAATTCTAAAGTGTTCACCTTTAGGCACAGATGGAATATGGAAAATGTCATTAAAAAAGTGAATGTTTTGAGTGACTTGGAAATAACAAGTTACAATGGAAATTGTTTTGCATAGCAGCCATTTCCTACACCATTTTTAACCTTGAAAATATTTTTATGCTTTAGAAGTAAAAAGACCTAAAATGACTTGAGGCTTTCAAACTGTGCACGTTTTGAGATGAGAAATACACCATACAGTACCTATCATAAGTTTTAATATTACCCGTAGAAAAAGGTCATTCTATTGAGACACTTATTTCATTTGCAAAACAAAATATATAGCAGTAACAATGTAATGGAATTACAAAATGTCATGATAGAAATGTCAATGATTTATCGCTACAGAGTTACCATTATTGTCCATCTGATGCACTTGGGTAAGTGGTACAGTGCTCTTGCAGTTAAGTACTGGACTACAAAAGGAGAAACACGGGGTGAGTCATGTGTGATCTTGGACAAGGCCTAACTGCTTTTCACTTAACTGTTCTTCCTTACATCACATGAATTGACTGTATGCATATCTCTGCAGAAGTTGTAGCCAGATGCTATAGTGGTAGCATCAGTTAATACAGAGATTTCTACCTGAGATTCTCTGTAGGAATTGTTGAACTTCTGATACAAGATGAGACTGATGGGAAAAAGAAATCAGGCAGACCTTCTCATTGATTCCAAGCAGAAATGTCCCTAAAAGTTCCAGTAGCTATTTTTCCCTTTTAGAATATTTGTTATTACAGTGACACAGCTACTATAATAGATGTCCAGTTTGTCTTTGCAGTATTCTCCTAAGGTAGCAAAATAATATTAAATACAGCAGTTTTTCTTCTCTTTGTCATACTCTGAGTGACTGTCAGGTAACTTGGGAACATTTCTTTGATGTGATGGAGGCAGTTAGTGCTGATAAATGGTTTTCCAGAAGGTTTTAGTGCCTTCCTTTATTACATAAGGCTATTTTTTCCTGGATATTTACAAATAGTAGATCATTAACAGAATACAGGACACATCATCCATATGATACTCTATGAGTCAAGTCCTTAGCTCATGTTAATGGGCTGATTTATCCTTCTGGAGGGTCTGGCCCTACCTCTAGAGTGATAAAGTTATTTTTTTTATAGGTTATAGTGAATGTGTTCAGTAGACCTTTTACATCAGTCATTGTTGCAGAATAGGAGGTATAGCTGGTGAGGTAGTATAAGACATATATGCAGAGCTCTTACAGAAATATTCAGACTTTTCTTGACATCTAACAAGTTACTACACAGAAGACAATTTTATTTGTGTGGTGATCTTCCTGTGTAAATAGACATGATGAATTTACAGCAATATATGCAACGTAACTTGTAAAAGGAAAGGCAAAGACACAGACAGGACATTGGAAATACTAAATAATAATAGTCTGTTCCACAGTTATTTCCTTCTGTCTCATCCAATGAGACTATTTCACTGCTGGGCCTAGATTTTCTTTTTAAAATTACATAATTAATTGCCAATAAAGATTAGTAATGTAATATGTCTATACATGGTCTGGCTCATTTGTAGGCTTTTTGATCATAGTTGTAAGATTAAAGTTTATTAATATAGTTTTTGAGACTCATTTCTGAAATCCAAGCTACAAAAGCTTATCTGTCTTTTATCACCTATCACTTATTTTTGGAGCAACGTATACAGCACACCAGCCAAGGTTATCCCAAGATTATAGTTCTCCAATTCACCCATGAACGTTTATTTCTAACAATTATAGTTAATAAAATATTCTAAAATATTTCAAAATACTGTTATGATCAGCAGGGGACTGAGATACTGTAGCACAAGGCAGATGTGTGAGGCAATATCAAAGCAAGTAAACATATTTTCTGGAGTGATTAACTTGTATTCCTTCATTTTAGTCAATTCTCCTAATATTTTTTAAGAATGCTTCAGTTTTGAAGGACAAAAACCTCTCCATACTAGAAAATAGAAGTGCAAAAAAATTATTTATTGAAGAAGCAGTCCATAAAGCCCAACATTTAAGATTTTTTTTAATTAATTATTCAAGTCAGGTGTTCAGAGAAGGGACTGGTTCTGAAGACCAGATTTTCTGGCTTTCTAATGTTTTGTCTGTTAGAAACTTTGTCTTTATGTAGTCACAGGTTGTTTTCTTTCCTTTCTGATGTATAGCATCAACTGATTTCAGGATGTTTTATTTGACAATACAGGGCACATATTTACATTACCAATAGCTTTTTGTCTTTTACACTCTACAGTGCTCCTCAGTTAGAGTCATGAGACTGTGATTTAGTTACTGTTTCTTTCCCTCTCATGCTGCACGTAGAGGTGATTGGTTGAACTTGAAAAACTTCTGTCTGGATTTTGTTTGCCCCTTTGCTAGATAACTTCTGATCGTGAGTTTTGATTCTGATTTTGGTTTTGGTCACCATGTAACAATAAGACTGAAAAAAGATTTCAGACTGGGCTCTGGCACATTCTTTTCTTGCAATGTATCCAGACATTCTGAGGCAGAATTTGCTTTCAGCAAACGTCTGTATATTACATGTCTTCCCAATAAAATAACTGCACAGAATATAACTGTGTAGTCTTCCATCAGCTAACTCAAGTTACTCCTTACTGCTACAGCAAACTATCTGAATAAATAGTAGATTTCTTTGGTACAAAGGTAATGAAAAATTTGTCTTTTTATAACCAACAAATTTTGGGTTTTAGTGCTACATAAGATAACTGGTTTGTGACTCTGCTGAAGTCAACATATTCAACAAGGTAGAGGTCTAGAAATTTTGAGTCTGTGCTGATGTGTCAAAGCCTCTTTGTTCAGTCATCATTTTACTGGGAACCCAATACTTTAAACACGAGCTGAGAGTCTAACTGCTTTGTCAAATCTGTCCAGCAGTGCACTCAGTGGTGCTGTTTGTCTCCAGTGCATGTTGTGGTTTAACCCCAGCTGGCAGCTGAACTCCATGATGCAGCTCACTCTTTTCTCAGTGGGAGGTGGGAGAGAACCGTAAGGGTAAAAGTGCAAAAACTCGTGAGCTGAGATAAAGGTAGTTTAATAGGTAAAGCAATCAGCTAGCAGGTGTTTATCCATTTCCAGGAAACCAGGGCTTCATCACACTTAATGATTACTTGGGAAGACAAATGACATAAATTTGAATGCCCTTTTTC
This sequence comes from Haliaeetus leucocephalus, assembly GCF_000737465.1. Classification (NCBI taxonomy): domain Eukaryota; kingdom Metazoa; phylum Chordata; class Aves; order Accipitriformes; family Accipitridae; genus Haliaeetus; species Haliaeetus leucocephalus. The sequence continues at coordinate 4,244,084 of NW_010973041.1, forward strand.
CTCCTTCTTTCCCCAGCTTTTACTGCTGAGCATGACATCATATGGTATGGGATATCCCTTTGGTTAGTCTGGGTCAGCTGTCCCAGCTGTGTCCCCTCCCAATGCCTTGTGCACCCTCAGCCTGCTCACTGGAAGGGCAGCATGAGAAATGGAGAAGCCCTTAATGTTGTGCAAACACTGTTCAGCCATAGATAGAACATGGGTATGTTATTAACAATGTTTTGGTCAGAAAACCAAAATGTAGCACCCTATGAGCTGCTATGGAGAAAATTAACACTTCTCAGTTTTTCAATTATTTTGATTTTCTTGTAAACACTTTGTAAACTGTTAAACCATTATTTAAACATTCCCTTGACTTAGGTTTGGAGATACTGATGCTATTCCAGAATATGATTCATCTAAAGAAGAGTATGAGTTCGTGAACTTAGGACCTTATAGAGTTCATTGTGCTAATCAGACATGTTTCACCCTTGTAAAAACCTGAGGAAAATAAGTAAATAAAATCTCTCATAGACCATGAAGCATGAAAAAGAAATCAATGAATTCTTGAAAAAGTAGACATATTTTTATTAAGGCCTTGAAAACAGTTGCTTTAATTTCTTTGCTTTAGTCAAATGTTTAAGTGAATTCAATGATCCTATCATAAAGTGTAGGATAAGAAGAAATTTTTCCAGTGTAGAATCTGGGGTAGGCTAGGATAAATTCTTAGAATCAGAGATTTGATCATTTCATCCATTCCTCTATCAGGTATTTTGTAACTGGTCATCTTTTGCTCTGCAGAGAGACTCTGCAGGCAGGGTCATACGCAACTTCTGTTACTAATTACCTAATGGTTAATAGACATGAAAGGTAGCTAGGGGGAGCGTGTTAGCTGGCTAAACATGATTATGTTCACTATTCCTGCTGAAGGGACCTGACGAGCTTCTAGTGACCGGCAGTCATCAGTCAGGTAGGACAGTGCTGGCCTCCTCCAGATCAGTTTCAGGTGGTCCTTGGAAGGTTTGATCTTTGAACTTCCTATATTGCCCTCTTGAATCTGTTTGTTTTCTTGAAGCCTCGTACACAGTTCTGTGACAGTGCAGTCTTGCCAGTACTGTTACTCTGCAGCATCACTGTAGGGTTCAGCGTTCGGAAGATCTCGCGATGTCACGGAAAGTTAGAGGGTTAGTCACAGCCTTATGATGTGTCTGTAATCCCACCTACCCTTGTTAGTATAAAAGGAATTGACTGCGCAATAAAAGGCGGAAGTTGGCGCTCACACTGTGTGTGTTATCTGTCTCTTTCCCTGGTCTGGGGGGTGACCAGTGATCTAATTGTGGCACCTTGATATGCCGCGAGCGCTACACATCACCTTTTTGTTTGGACTTCTATGTGCATGTCTTAGCTTCAGCCATTTTATTGCTGAGTAAAATAACAAGTAAAGCTGAGCCAAGCCCCCAGACCAGTACTTCACAAAACTGAACACAGTGCCAAAGACTGCTGATACACCAGGCCAGTGTTATGAAAAAGGAAGCACACCAAAACAGTGAGTTTTGACCACTGTGCCATACTTAGCCTACAGAAGAGAAGGCTGAAATTAGGAATGTTAAGTTCAAAACAGCTGTATCCTTTGGTGTAAGCAGAAGGGACATCTCAGGCCAAGCTTATGTGCTGGATCCTCTTCTTGCTTCACACAATGCATCAGGGCTGTTAGGATCAGGTAAATACTGGGTTCTGCCTACCCTGAGATTCCAACATGAAATTCAGTCTCAAAGGGAAGTTGTTCCTGCCCAATCTCACACTCAGCTTTTCCCTGTTGCATCTGCTGGTCTCCTGAACTAGGATATTGCAGTTTTGTGTCTTGTAACTGGGAAGAATTTCCCAACTGTTCAGCCTGGAAGGGAGATCCATGCCCCCAAGACAGGGCAGATAAAATTTAAGGTGTCCCTGTTATATCTAGTCCATGCATAAGCATAAGAAATTTGAAATGGTGATTATCAGGTAATTTTTGTTTTGAAGGACTTCCTAAAGATGGCAGAGTCAAGGTATAATACATGTAGGATATTCTACCCACCCTGCTCTGCAGCCATGGGTAGGACTGGCATTAACTTGCATAGTAAAGACATCCTTACCTTCCTCCTATCTTGGATCTCCCATTTCACAGGTATTTGTGTTGTTAGAATTGTATTCCCTTTGAGAAATTCCCAGTAGCAGGGCATCTGGATGGTCAGGATTTCACCAATCTTCAGACTCCATGGGAGTACATGTGTACTGGCTTGGAGGACCTATGCATGGGTATAGATGTAATCCATTCTCTAATGGTTCATATATATTTGGGCTTCTTGAACTGTGTGATTAGTCTCCACAAACAGCATTATACAGAACTCATGAGTACAGAAGTATTTTTTATTGCCTAATACACATTAGCATGTAGCAGACAGAAGTCACATACTACCAGACTACTAATACAGCATGCTTACCCCTCCCAGTACAGGCACCCAGTGAGTCTCTGCTGCCCAGACATGACAGCTAGGTGTGGAAGTGTGCTCCTTGCATCAGGCTGATCCTCAGTATTGCTGAACTGCTATCTTTGTACCCTCCAGTGTTTTTCTTGGGTATTTGGCTACTGTCCTGGATTTGGCTGGGATAGAGTTAATTTTCTTCCTGGTAGCTGCTATAGTGTTACGTTTTGGGTTCATTATGAGAAGAATGTTGATAACACACTGATGTTTTCAGTTGTTGCTAAGTAGTGTTTAGACTAAGTCAAGGATTTTTCAGCTTCTCATGTCCAGCCAGCAAGAAGGCTGGAGGGGCACAAGAAGTTGGGAGGGGACACAGCCAGGGCTGCTGACCCAAACTGGCCAAAGGGGTATTCCATACCATGTGATGTCACATCTACTATATAAACTGGGGGGAGGTGGCGAGGGGGGGGAGAAGGAGGGGATCGCTGCTCAGGAACTGGGCATCAGTCAGCGAGTAGTGAGCAAATGCATTGTGCATCAGTTGTTTTGCATATTCCAATCCTTTTATTACTATTATTGTCATTTTAGTATTTTTATTAATATCATTATTAGTTTCTTTCTTTCTGTTCTATTAAACTGTTTTTACCTCAACCCACAAGTTCTACCTTTTTTTTCTGATGCTTTCCCCCATCCCACTGGATGGGGGGGAGTGAGTGAGCGACTGTGTGGTGCTTAGTTGCTGGCTGGGGTTAAACCACGACAGCTACTTTGTATGTTTTTCTGTTGGAAGTTTTCTCAGTAGGATATTTTTCACGGTAAAACGCGGAACTAGTTCCCAAGTCACAGATCTTGTCTGAGACCCTTTGTCACACATGCATGAGCTGTGGCATGAAGTTCCTGTCCTTGATGACTCAAGGACACTGACCTTCTCATGATTGCCTGTATTCTTTAGGTTTAATGCTGAGGCCTGGTATCCAACTGCAACACTGCCTGGTGGGCTGTGGCTCTAAGTTATGTTCAATCTTTTTTGATGGCTCAAACCACAACTCCATCCAGACTTGCTCCTGTACCCATGATTTGCTCAGAAGGTTGTACTGCTCTTCACTATGGGTCTCATACAGTAACATCCTTTGATTTTGTTACCAAGTACATCATATCAAGGATGTAAATAATAGCACTTCTAATGGTAAAACTCAGAAGTAGAGCATAGTTTTCAACTGTAACATGATTTTCAAAACTATATGAAAAATAACCTTCTCATTAATAAGATATGTCTGTAGTTTACATTTCATTTAAAGCTGGGACTCTATTACTTTGGACATTTTGTGTAATGATCGAGATTTCCTGTTTTACAGCTGCTAATGTGGAAAATCAAATGTGCGTTCTGAAGTGTAATCATGCATGTCTGGCCATATCAGTTAGTTTCATTATAAAGCTCCTCTTTACAAATGCTGTGGTGTGATAGCTAATAACTTTATACATACTAAAATAGAGTTTTAGGCATGTTGAATACTTGCTCTTCATTAACAGTATTGTTTGTACAGGATGTTCTAGTGCATAAATAATTTTGCTTTACAGTAGTAATTGGAAACTCATCTATTTACATGGAGCATTTGGTATGCATTACTATCATGATCTACAGAAACATCAGTCAGTGGTTCATGTATGAACAAAGAGTGGTACAGAAACTGACTATCAAGGCTTCAACATCTAGGAATACTTACTGCCTGCTAATAAATAGGTTTGAGTCGATGTATCTGTTCATGACTAAAATACAGCAGTAACATGATCTTTAAAAGTGTTGTTCTAGGGGCCTGAGCTTTAGGTTGTTCCAGGAGCCAGCAATGTCTTGAGCTTTATGAGTTCAGTCCTTTTCCCAAACATTTATGACTTTAATTTGCACTTTTTTTAAAGGCTGTAAAATTTGTTAGACTTTTGTTTGCCAAATCTCTTCAGGTGATGTCTTCAATGAATTTTTTGTGGAAGTGACATTCTCTTGATTATAACTTTTTATGGTATAACTATTAATCTAAAGTAAAGGCTAATACCATCAAATTATTAATATTTATGAAAATAACAGTAGCTATCAGCAATTGATTGTCTCTTGCGTTTGGTGCAGTTGTCTATTAAGGAAGTTTATCTAACTACCATTGCATGTGGCCCATTTCCATACACTATTTATTATAGACTATCTTCATTCATACAGCAGATCTCTGCTCTGCCTAACTTATTAACTAATATTTTGTAATGACTATATCCACTAATTTTGAGCTGTTGCTTACAGTTCTTATGACAGCTAAAGCTAAATGATATTGCCCTGAACATTGTTCTGAATTTATGTTTGTGACTGTTACAGTCACAGTTTCAGAGGGATTAGAGCAATGAACTACTGCATATTCTTTAAACTAAAGTCAATAAAGAAATGTACAAGATGCCTTGCTGTTTAAATCAATCAAACAAACAAACAACAAAGAGTTGAAACTGCTGACATATTTTCCATGTTTTACTTTTCATTATGATCTTGAAGAAAAGTCTGTCATCAGATATAATTAGGCAAGAATAACCACACATATGAATAAATATGAAGCTTCAGCCTGAATTGTTATGTCCTTGTGCCCACATCCTACAGTTCCCTGATGGTTAAGGAGGAAGAGGGCAGCGGAGCAGCAGCAGAAGGTGGAGAACATAAAAGCCATTAGAGTGTCATAGGAGCCTAGTGTGGATGTATTGAAAGTGGCTGGTCCACATTAACCTAGGAAATCTGTGGCACATCAGAAAAAAATCCCAGTTCACTTGATTGTAGTTTTATGCTTCATCCAGAAGGTTATTTGAAACATGGATTTCAGACCATGCAGACACATAAACAAGAAAAACAGATGGAAAAAGAAGCATCTCATCTACAGTTTTCTAAATCCAAGCCAAGTTCTTAGACTGATTAAATGACCTGAACTTAAAAAAAATGTAACAGTACCAGAACTTAAAACCTGAAGAATCACAGGTATAGAAGGAGACTTTATAACCCCAGTGACACAATTTTACAAAATCTTGCAGAGAAGGCTGAATGCATACTTATGCATACTTTTATGACCCCTTATTTATTTTTTCTTTTGAGATTCCATAACCTTGATTATTCAAAATGCCTAGCAACCCCTCATATTGAGTGTCAAAACAGCTGACACAAGTATTGCTTATTTGTCACAATGCCCCAGCATTCACAGTGCTTGCTTTGTAACCTGTGATAGTACAAAGCAATGTCATTTCATATATGGCATTCCAAAGCTGCAATACAATTAAAAAAATGGATTCTATTCATTAATCTGTGGAAAGTGTGGTTTGTAATTAGTGGTAAAGTATCATTTAGGAAGTATTTGAATGGGTTTTGGATGTTCATAATCTTCATAAATCTTCAAGATGTCACTATTAGCACAAGTCTGGAAAAATACTTAGATCTGTTTGTGTTTATTATGCATCATCAATAACTATTTAGTTAAAAAGTTTTTTCCAATCAGAAAGAAAAAAATTGTATTGGCTAAGGACAAGCCACACAATCCAAATATTAAATAACAAAGAATAAGAGAGGAGTTTTCAAACAAGCTGTTGAAAGAATACTCAGCAAAGCCAAACCATAGGCAATATCCAGAAACATGGGGACAATTTTGTGAATTATTCAGCAACCATTGAATACATGGGACATCCAATGACATTAGTGTTGGAAAATCTTTGCAAGTATTACCTTACTTGGCAATTTGCAGACTATCCTAAGTTTTGGAGAGCTTTCATTACCCAAGATTGTTTTTCCCTTGAATAACATATTTTTACAGTCCAACAGTACAGGGCGGGGAAGTGAGTGCAATCTTAGAGTGAAAAGAGAAAGCAAACAAAAATAACTCAGTTTATTCTCCATTATCCCATCATCACCAGCAGCTCACGATTGTTTAATGGCAGAAGTTGATAATGTTGACCATTTGTAGCAAAAAAAGAAAAACACTTCTATTTTAGTTCTGCTTCACTGTTGCACTCTGCCATTCATGGTTGTCTACATTTCAAATCTCTGGACCCAAATGTCAACTGATGTAAAATGGAGTAGCTGAATCATTTTCTAAGAGTTTTGCCACTTCTGGAAAAATCCCTGCAGTGGCACCCTGCAATAGACTGCTATAGCAGAGTTCAGTTCCTTTTCCTCTGATTCTTGACATTATGTGCTTTTAGTATATCTGATGACACATGTATGTACACTTATGATCTGGTAAGGAGTGCAGACATCCCTGTGTACTTCCCTGGTTAGTACAGCATAAGCAAATATGTTTAAGGACAAGGAGTAAAAAAATTGTCAGGACTCACTAAAAAAGGCAATGGACTGTAGTGAAAACCCAGCAGTAGAAACTGAAGAAAAACTCAGAGAGTGGAAGCACTGGATCTTTACACATATTTGAGGTTTGCTTTGCTGAATTATCTAAATGGTTTTAATGACTATACTCAGGCCCATTGCACATTCAGGAAGAGATAGTCGGCATATAGCTTAACAGGCTGATAGCAAGAATCTCACCAGGGCTGTGGGATGCCCAAATTTATGCCTCTATTCATATCCCACTGAAAACAAGTGTCTAGAGCATTTTCTGACAATCACCCACATTGATTGGCTGTGACACATTTCTGTGATGTTGCTGTTGACACAGCAGCCCTATTACTGATTGGCTGCTTTGCTAGGCAGTGTTATACAGGCCAATTTACAAAAGCATCATCTTTCATAAAGCTGTCACTCACTGTTATAAATGAGACCAAGCTTCTTGTATAAGGGCGCTGGTTTCAGATAAACTGTCCACAACAAAAATTTTTCAGAAGGGTTCTTTTTAATTATTTTTATTTGCCTGAGAGGCTTTTCCCCTTCTCCGTCCCAGTTCTCATATGTACATTAAGTTAGGCTTTATGTATAAATTACGTTACTTTCTTTTCCACGTATTTTTATTATATTTGTGATCCTGCTGCTATATATTATGTGTGGGACCAATAAACAGCTATAGTCAAGCACATATACCTACTTGTTTGAAAAAGTTTGAATTCATATGAATTTACATCCATAAATGATATCTGTGCAATTGTAATGAAAATAATTTATAGATTAGGTCACAGCATAGGGTAGAAATAGGTTAATTTCAGGAGGACTGTAATACCATGGAGGTGTGCCCTCTGTGTCTTCTGTGTTAATAAGATGGCTTGACATTTGCCAAAATTTTCTCTTAGCTGATAAAAAGACAACAATTGGTAATCTGTCTTTTGCTGTTGTCCAGTATTGCTGCACTGTGCTGGGAAACAGTTGCACAGCACTGCACCTCAGAAGTGTCTGTTTCTTATTAACCCATTCCTAAAAAAAAGCAAGACTGTCTTCCATTCCAGCCATTTAATGCCTTTACGTTCAGTGGTTATGTACAGCTTTATACATGGTCAGAATACAGATCAAGCTGTGAAGCTTTTCATGACCAGTTCTTTGTAATCTTCAAAAGAGCAATGCCTTTTAATTTATGTGCATACTAAAGGACCTAAAATTAGGTCTTTTCAGACTATGAGAATCTTTTTTTCCATAAAAGTGGGAGAGATCCATCACTTGTTCTGCTCAGATTTGACTCGATTTGGAGAACTATTTAAACCTTCCCGCTGGAATTAACAGGAAAGGCCAAATGGGAAACGTCTTATTCTGGCTGTACTCTCAGTTTTGCTGCCCTGCTGATGTAAACACAAATGAGAAGAACCTGTATCAGATGTACAGTCACAATGAGGCAGTTGGTGGAGTAAAGTTGATTTGGCACTAGGCATCTGTACAAGATTACAACCAAACTGCTGAATTGTGGATGACAGCAGAGGCAGACCCCACTAGACTGCTGGCAGCACTGACCCAGGCAGCAGATGATAACTCAAGGCTTTGGACAAGTTCCCTTAGTGCATGTGCTTACATGAAGTCTGTTGTTTTGTTGTTTTTTTTTTCAAATCTTGTTAGGTCTTCATGCTGTACAAGAAGAAATGTCACAACCACATGTAGCAGACTGTTGTGGTTTCACCCCAGCCAGCAACTAAGCACCACGCAGCCACTCACTCACTCCC